>NW_017731746.1:1820008-1864188 GCF_001890085.2 Hipposideros armiger
CACAGCGGCTGCTGGCCGCTCACGCTGGCTGCTGGCTACACACGGTAGCCCATGGCAACCCACTGCCACAGGGGCTGCAGCCTACACCGTCGCCAGCGACTCACAGCAGCCCAGCTCCAGGTTGAGCTGTTGTTCAGCATCTTAGCTGCAGAAGGCAGTGTCACTGGCCCTCATATGTGGGATCCGAACCGCAGCCCTCTTGGGTCACAAGCTAGCTCTTAACCAATGCGCCACTTGGCCGGCCCCAGAGCGTACTTTTTAAAGGAGAAAGACATATAATAAGCAAAATTAATAATCAAATTAAATAGTAAATTATATAAATAGTATATGAGAAGGGCATATGTGCTATTAAAGAAGGTAAAGCAGGAAGGAGGATAGGGAAGACTGGAGCTGTCAGGAAAGGCCTAACATTTAGAAGGGGACTTTGGGGTGAAGATTTATATTAATAGGTGTTAAGAGAGTGAACCATGAGGATAACTGTTCCAGGCAGAGCAGCTAGAAGTACAAAAATTCAGAGGTGTGGGAACATGCATGGAAGCCAGTCTGGCTGCAGCACCACGGGGAAAGCGTGGTGTAAAGAAGATGACAGCAAAGAGATGGTGAAACCAGATTGTATAAGGCCTCATAGACCCTGGTAGGGACTTTCGCTTTTACTCTAAAATAGGAAGTATTGGAGGGTTTGGGGCAAAGGAATGTCATGATATGACCTTTGTTTAAGTAGGCTCACTCTGGATGCTGCATTAAGAAAAGACTATATGGGTGCCGGCTGAGTGGCGCGTTGGTTAAGAGCTGGCTTGGGACGCCAGAGGGCCCCAGTTCAGATCCCACATATGAGAGCCAGTGGCACTGACCTCTACAGCTAAGATGGTGAACAACAGCTCAACCTGGAGCTGGGCTGCCATGAGTCACCGGCGACGACATAGGCTGCAGCCACTGTGGCAGTGAGTTGCCATGGGCTACCATGTGTAGCCAGCAGCCAGTGTGAGCGGCAGTCCAGAAGCTGGCAACTGATCTGCCTCACGCTAAATAAAATCTTTAAAAAAAGAAAGAAAGAAAAGAAAAGACTATATGAGAATAAAATTGGAATCAGGGAAATCAAGAAGCTATTTCATTTGTCCAGGTAGGAGACGATGGTGATGTGGACCAGTGTGGTTACAGTGGGGGTGGTGAGAAGTGATCAGATTCCAGGTATATTTTAAAGGTAGAGACAACATAATTTACAAATGAATGACTGACTCCAAGGACTTTGGCCTGAACAGCTAGAAAGATGGAGTTGCCATTAACTGAGATATGGAAGACCTTGGAAAGAGCAGGTTTAAGGATGAAGATGAAGAGTTTCATTTGGGCCATGTGAGGCTTAGGATATCTATTAGATGTCCAAGAGGAGTTGTCTATCAGACACTTGGATATTCAAATGTAGAGCTCAGAGGACAGGAAAGAGCTGAGGAAGTAAATTTGGAACTAGCCAGGTGGTTTTTAAAGCCAAGGAAATTAGTGTAAGCAGAGAAGAGATAAAGGACTGTGGCCTAAAGTACACCAAAATTCAGAGGTTAGGGAAATGTATTCATTCATTTAATCCTCACAACCCTCTGAGGAAAATACTATTACTGTCATCATTTGACAAGTGATAAAATTGAAACATAAAGAGGTTAAATAACTTTCCAAAAGTCACATCTCCAATAAGCAGCAAGACTGGGATTTAAACAAGTCAGTGTGGCTCCAAGTATCATATACTTAGCCCCTAGGTTATATGAGTGGGTTCTGTTAACACCCACATTTTACAGGTGGGGAAACTGAATTTTAGGTTAAGTAATTTGCTAACACTGCTGGCAGAGCTGGAGCATGAACTCTCTTACTGACTCTCTGCTTTGAGAGATCTCTGCTTTTTTAATCATTCTGCCATATGACCTGCACAACATATGTAAAGATGGGGTGAAAGCCTTCTGCATCTGTCATATAACATCCCTTATACAGTTGCTTTTCTTACTCACCACTAGGCTTTCTTGGCTTGTCACTATGCTTGGAGAAATGGGATACCAAGTCTAGTTGCCAAGACAGCCCCAGCCCCTGCTACCCTTCTCCTTCCCCCTCTTCTGGTCAGGAAGCCCATGGTTGGACATGATTCTTGACTTCTAGAAGCTCAGGTCTTAAGGTAGTCCCATGGAATGGTTCTGTGTGACCATCAGCAAGTTGCTTCCCTTCCCAGCCTCAGTTTCCTCTTAAGTAAAATAAGGGGATTGGGTCAGGA
The DNA here is from genome assembly GCF_001890085.2 of Hipposideros armiger. Taxonomy (NCBI): domain Eukaryota; kingdom Metazoa; phylum Chordata; class Mammalia; order Chiroptera; family Hipposideridae; genus Hipposideros; species Hipposideros armiger. Next base: position 1,822,257 of record NW_017731746.1, read on the forward strand.
CAGTGGTTCCCAAAGGTGGCTGCGTAAACGAATCACCCAATTGGGGACTAAAATTGTAGTGCCCACAACAGACCTATCACTCTTCAGGGGTAAGCTCAGGCATCGTTCTGACACACCCCTGGTTAAGAAGCCCTGGGTAAGACGATCTTGAAGGTCTTCTCTCAGTTCTACACGCTGTGGTTCTGGGACCTTGTTTAACTGCGCTTCTCTTATGTTTTTCTCAGGGCCCAGAGCGAGGTGGCACTCTGAGTAGAAGGCAGGAGACCTGAGTCCTCATTCCAGCCAGGCCCACAATTCAGCTCTAGTAGGTTGTTTCCACTCTCTGGACCTCAGTTTCCTCATCTGCAAGAAGAATTTGTTGGAGGGAGTTGCCCTAGAGTCATTCACCCAGCAAGTGTTTATTAAGCACCTATTCTATGCCAAGCCCTATGATTCACTGGGTCTGCTTCCAAATCATGCAAAAGGGGAACACTGCAAGAGGTGAGGGTGGGAGGTGGGCTGCTGCCAGGCAACTGGTCCTGGTCCAGGCATGGATGTCACAGGTCCTTTTTTAGCACCAGTGTGATGGGTCCCTCTCTCCAAACCCTCTCCTTTGCCCTGGCAGTTCCAGCTGGTCTCCACAGCAACAAGCAAACCTGCTAGGTTCAGCAAGGGAATGATATGCAAAACCAGTCAAATAAAAATCATTAGTTTTTCTAGATAATCATAATAACCAGTTCTAAAATATTACATTAAATGATCCCATTCAAATTAGTACAACTACAACCTTACTGTTCAAAGTGTGGTCCCTAACACCACAGCAGCGTCACCTGAGAGTTCATTAGCAACACAGAACCCTGGGTTCCACCTCAGGCCTGCTGCCTCAGAGTCTGCTTTTTAAGAAGATCCCCTGGTGACTACATGCACATTAAAGTGTGCGAAGCACTAACTAAAATAAATAAATAAATAAATAAATTACCTCAGAAAACCTTTGACAAGAAACGAGTCTGAGACCTACATGCAGAAAAGCACACGACTTCCCCGAGAGACAGCATACTCGTTTAGCATGTTACTGGATGGGGCGACTCAGTGGTGTGATGTAAATTTTTACCAGCATGGAATGTGCCAAAGTGACTTGTGACATTCTCTGAAAGAATAAATGGACAAGAATGGCTTTTTTATTTTATTATTTTTATATTTATTTATTTATTTTAAAAGATTTTATTGGGGAATTGGGGGAGGAAAACAGTGTTGGGGAATTGGGGAAGGGGAACAGCCAAGTTGTTGTCCTTCAATCTTAGTTGTAGGGGGCGCAGCAAGTTCAGCTCCAAGTCCAGTCGCGCCGCTCAGCTCAAGGTGCTGTGTTCAATTAGTTGCAGGTAGGGGTAGCCACCATCCCATGTGGGAATCGAACGAGCCGCCTTGTTGTTAAGGGTGCATGCTCTATCCACTGCACCATCCAGGCAGCAGCTCAGCTCAAGGTGCCGAGTTCAGTCTTTAGTTGCGGGCAGGCGTAGCCCACCATCTCAAACAGGCCCCTTGTTGTTACACCAGCTGAGCCATCCTGCCACCTGTTGGCAGCTCTGCGGCAGCTCATTTCAGGCGCAGCTCACTGGCCCATGTAGGAATCGAACTGGAGATCCTGTTGCTCAGAGCTCGCACTCTTGAGCAAGCTCTTAGCCAACTGAGCCACTTGGCTGGCCCAAGAATGGCTTCTTTAAAAAAAGAAAGTAAAAATAATGAGATAGGATTTGCCCTATCAGACAGAAATAGTGTTAAATAAGAATTCAGTTTCTGGAGGAAGCAGACCTGGGTTTGAATCTGATTGCACCATGTTGGGTCTAAGAGTTTCAAGCAGGGACGGTCTCGGCAGTGAGGTACCCAAACGTAAATAAGCCTTGCAGATTCTTTGCCATGAATGCAGCAGGTCTTTTATTCAGCAGAGGCAGAACAGCAGAACTCAGTTAACAGCAGCAGCAGCAAAGGCAGAATTCAGAACCCAGCAGCAAAGCAGCACAACACGGAACCCGCACCCAGTTAAACAGAACTGGGGTTTTTATAAAACAATAACAATAGTGTCATGGTGCCAACACAGATGTGCACTAAGAGCAACTCACATAAACAAGCTGTTTTCTTCTCTTATCTTTTGTTTTGTTGTTGCCATTTGGCTGCCCATTGGCAGCTCGTGGCCTCTAAGCTCAGGGTGCTGTGTTACATTCTTAGTTGTAGGTGGGTGTAGCCACCATCCCGTGCAGGAGTCAAACAAGCAGCCTTGTTGTTAAGGGTGCATGCTCTATCCACTGCACCATCCGGGCAGCAGCTCAGCTCAAGGTGCCAAGTTCAGTCTTAGTTGTGGGTGGGCGTAGTCCACCATCGAACAGGCAGTCTTATTGTTAAGAGCACGTGCTCTCACCAGCTGAGCAATCCTGCCACTTGTTGGCAGCTCAGTGGCAGCTCAGCTCAGGTACAGCATCACTGGCCCATGTGGGAATCGAACCGGTGGCCCTGTTGCTCAGAGCCCGCACTCTTAAGCTAACTCTTAACCAACTGAGCCACTCAGCCGGCCCCAAGGTGTTTTCTTGCAGTCCCACCTGGGCCTGGGGAAGTCAGGGCGGCCAGACTCCAAAGCCTGTAAACATTTCCTGACCCTGAGAGGCCCTGACACCTGGGCCCCCCCCACCCCTTCCTGGACATATCACTGTTATCAACTAAATTGTGTCCTTCCAAAATTCACATGTTGAAGTCTTAACCTTTAATGTGACCATACTTGGAAATCAATCTCTCTCCCCGCTTTGTCCCCATGGTGAGCACAGAGGAAAGGCTATGTGAGGACACAGCAAGAAAGTGGCCATCTACAAGCCAGGGAGAAAGCTCTCACCAGAAAACAAACTCTGGTGGGAGCTTCTTCTTCTTCTTCTTCTTTTTTTTTTTGTCATTTTATTTTTATTTTTACGTATTTATTTATTTATATTTTAAAGATTTTATTGGGGAATTGGGGGAGGAGAACAGCACTGGGGAATCGGGGAAAGGGAACAGACAAGTTGTTGTCCTTTTGTTCTTCACTCTAGTTTTGGAGGATGCCACTTCACTGGCCCGTGTTGGTATTATGATCACTGTGCTCTTCCCGGTTGAGTCAGTCGGTCGCTGGCCATTGGACAGCCGCTCATGGCAGCTCATGGTGGCCCATGGCGGCTCTCACCGGCTGCTCACACTGGTTGCCAGCTGCTCACGGTACCTAACGGCAGCCCACTGCAGCAGGGGCAGCAGCCTAGGCCCGCGGTGGCCACTCATGGCAGCCCAGCTCCAGGTTGAGCTGTTGTTCACAGTCTTAGCTGTAGAGGGTGCCGTGTCACTGGCCCATGTGGGAACCAAACCAGCGGCCCTACTGCTCAGAGCTTGCACTCCCAAGCCAACTCTTAACCAACTGAGCCACTCAGCCAGCCCCGTTATTTTATTTTTTTAATTTTATTATTATTTTTCAATTACAGTTGACATTCAATATTATTTTATATTAATTTCAGGTGTACAGCATAGCAGTTAGACATTTATATAATTTATGCAATGATGCCCGCATAAGCCTAGTTCACACCTGGCACTATACATAGTTAGTACAATATTATTGACTATATTCCCCACACTGTACTTTATATCCCTGTGACTATTTTGAAACTACCAATTCGTACTTCTTAATCTCTTCACCCTTTTTACCCAGCCCCCCTGGCAGAAACTTGATCTTGGCTTTTCAGCCTCCAGAACTATGAGAAAATAACTTCTGTTGTTTAATCCACACAGTCTGTGGTATTTTGTTATAGCAGGCTTAATATATATATATGGTATAATTACCTTGGAAAAGATTCCTAACATCTCATAGCCTCAGTTTCCACATCCAATAGAGTGGGACTAAGAATACCATACAAGAGGTGTGATAAAAAGATACGCTGAATATTTAGGGCCTGCTGAGTGGCGCAATGGTTAAGAACTGGCTTGGGACGCCAGAGGGCCCCGGTTCAGATCTCACATATGAGGGCCAGTGACACTGCCCTCCACAGCTAAGATGCTGAACAACAGCTCGACCTGGAGCTGGGCTGCCATGAGTCGCCGGCGACTGTGTAGGCTGCAGCCCCTGTGGCAGTGGGTTGCCATGGGCTACCGTATGTAGCCAGCAGCCAGCGTGAGCGGCCAGCAGCCGCAATGAGCGGCCATCCAGAAGCTGGCGACTGGTCTGCCTTCCCCGGGAAGAGAGCAATGACGATGCCAACTTGGGCCAGTGAAGCAACGTCCTCAACAACTAGATTGAAGAACAAAACGACAGCAACTTCTGTTCCCCTTCCCCCATTTCCCCAGCACTGTTCCCATCCCCCCAATTCCCCAATTAAAAAAAAAAAAGATACACTGAATGTTTAAATAACAAAAAAAAATTATTACAGTAAAAGACACATTGCCATTAATCCCCCTCAAAATACTACCCCTCGCTTTGAACACACTTATCCCATTGTTCTTGCCACTTTTTTTTTTTAAAGGGAAGATTTTTTTTTTAAATTTAACTTTATTGGGGAACAGTGTGTTTTTCCCAGGGCCCATCAGCTCCAAGTCAATTTGCTGTCTTTCAATCTTTTTTTTTTTTTTAAAGATTTTATTGGGGAATTGGGGGAGGGGAACAGTGCTGGGGAATCGGGGGAAGGGGAACAGATAAGTTGCTGTCCTTTTGTTCTTCACTCTAGTTGTGAAGGACGTCACTTCACTGGCCAATGTTGGTATTATCATTGTGCTCTTCCTGGGTCAGGCAGATTGGTTGCCGGCCTCTGGACAGCCGCTCACGGCTGCTCACACCGGCTGCCAGTCACACACGGTAGCTTATAGCAGCGCACTGTAGCAGGGGCTGCAGCCTACGCGGTCGCCTGCGACTCATGGCATCCCAGCTCCAGGTCGAGCTGTTGTTCACCATCTTAGCTGTAGAGGACACAGTGTCACTGGCTGTGTAGAGGACACAGCGTCACATGTGGGATCTGAACTGGGGCCCTGCTGCTCAGAGCTGGCGTCCCAAGCCAGCTCTTAACCAACGTGCCACTCGGCCGGCCCTGTGTTTCAATCTTAGTTGTGGAAGGTGCAGCTCAGCTCCAAGTCCAGTTGTCATTTTCAATCTAGTTGCGGAGGGCACAGCTCACTGGCCCATGTGGGAATGGAACCGGCAACCCTGTTGCTCAGAGCTCACACTCTAACCAACTGAGCCACTGCTGCCCCAATGTTCTTGCCACTTTCTGAAGCAGTTCTGGAAGTCCTCTTTCGTGAGTGTCTTTACTTCATCCTCCATCATGGTAATGCTCCGTGTCACACATCGTTTCTGGTACGGCAATTCCTGTCAAACAAAAACATTATGGTGTGTCCTCATCCACCATATTCACCAGATCTGGCACCATGTGACTTCTGGCTCTTTCCCAAAGTCAAAATGACCGTGAAAGGAAAATGTTTTGAATTGAGGCAGCCATGACAGCGCAACTAAAGACATGAAAGAGGACTTCCAGAACTGCTTCAGAAAAGTGGCAAAAACAATGGGATAAATGTGTTCGAAGTGAGGGGGAGTATTTTGAGGGGGATTAATAGCAATGTGTCTTTTACTGTAATACATTTAAAAATTTTTAAACATTCACCCTGTATAGCATTGTTACGAGTATTAAATGAAATACTGTATGTAAAGCACTTAACACAATGCCTAGCCCTTAATAGTTGCTCGGTAAATGACAAGTACAATCATAACAACTGTGGCACTGGGCACAAATTCAGAGAAAGAGCAATGAAACATAAAAGACAACCAGAAACATACCTCAGCATTTGTATAAGCTCCAGGGGTGAGGTGAGTAACCATGTTTTTATTCGCTATTATGTCATTTCCCCCATGTAGCATATGTATGGCACAGAGTAGATGCTTAAAAATATTGTTGACTGTCGAATTAGAATGTTACAGATGCTAAAGAAGGACTCATAAGTCACTGGTGAAAAAATACTATTCTTTGAATGATGCTGGGAAAATTATTGATTTGGGATAAATTAGATTTTATCTTACACATGGTTTTCAAACTTTTTTTGGCCATAACCCAAGGAAGAAATATGAGACATCTCAGCCCAGTAAATACACTCATAAATCTAAATTCATAATGAAAACAAAAGTTCATAAAACAATATTTATCCTTATTATGCCAGATAGACTCTGATCCATTCCATTCCAATTCTATCCGGTCCTATTAAAAAGAAAATTCTGGTCTCTACCCAGTAAGTTAATCTCACAACTTACTAATGAGTAGCTATCTGCAGTTTGAAGAATACTACCTTATACCAAAATTAATTTCCTTTTTAAAAAGAAAAAGAAATTATAGCTAAATAATAATGAAGTCTTGAGATACAAAAGGTCTTAAGATTAAAAAAATGGGAAAAAAGTAACAGAGGCAAACGTCAACAGGTTTGACTACATAACCACTTAAAATGTGTGTTCTAAGGATTGCATATGGAAGAGCAGGCTGTGGGGATGCTGAGATGAGCCAGGCAAGTTCCTCACTCTCAGTAAAAATTCCAATCCTTTCTGTCATCTGGATCCACCTTCCCTTTTCAAAGTTGTTTATCAGTACTGGCTTCATAATAAGAGGGACCCATTTCACTTTTCCTGCCATAATCCATAGGTACTTACGGAGCCAACGGGAACGTCCAATTTCTCTCAGTTTCACTGAATCTTGCCTAGGGTTCTTACCTGATGTCACATCGTTTTCCTGTCACTTCCTTCTGTGGGTGCAGAGCATAGAGAATTGGGGAGGAGGGTGGAGCAGGGTGGCACAGTACAGTGACCCAGACCACTTCCAGTCCTGCTCCAGCACTCCGCTCTGCAGGACAGGAGGACGCTACCTGCTCCACCACCATGATGGGAGGGGAAGAAGCCAGTTATTTTGGACACTTCTTTCTTTCCCACACCCACCCATATCTAACCCATCAGCAAGTCCTGTGGGTGTAGCCTCCATTTGTGCACTTTTCTCCCAGCCCCAGTCTTTGTCCAGGCCATCATTAACTCGTATCTGAATTGCCACCACCTCCTAAACTGGTCTCCCAGCTTCCACTTCTGCACCCCACAGTCCTTTTTCCTTATAGCAGCAGCAAGAGTGATTTTTCCAAAGTATAAATTAAATTACTCCCTTCTTAACACTCTTTACACACAATCCAAGTTCTTGGATGTGGCCTCAGAGCCCTACCCAGCTTGGCTCCTGCCCACCTCTGAGCTCTTTCTCAGTTACCCCCGACCTTCCTTCCACTGGCCTTCTCCCAATACCATCTATATGCAAAAATTTTCCAACTCCCTGCTTCTCTGGCTTCTTCTCACTCACCATAGCTCAGCCTTAGAGTTACCTCAACTCAAACTAAATTAAGTCCCCCTTTCATAGCATTTTGTCAAAATGTGTAAATATTTGCTATTTGCTCATTTCTTTATTGTTCAACTCCATCCAATAAATTGTGCATTCCTTAAGGGCTGGAACCTGTCAGTCTTAAGGGCTGGGACCTGTCAGTACTGCAGCATCCTCAGTACTCACTTAGCACAGTGTCCGGCACATAGTAAGTGCTCAATAAACACTGTTGACTGTAGTACATCCTAAGATGAGAGCAAGAGGAGCTCCTACTTTGGACCTGTGTTTTAGAGGATCCTGTTCTGGTCCTCCCATGGCTCTGCCCCTACCTATGGGGAGGAGAGAAATGTGCCCACCTGGAGCCCCTTACCCCCAACTGGGATCCTGGAATTCCTTTCCTAACAGCCCTCAGCTCTCTTCTAAGGGCCTGTATAGATCTCTTTCCTGAGCCTATCACCCCAAGGAAAGGCTGGGCTGCTCATGTGTGTATCCCTAGGCCTAAAAGGTAGGCAAGTTGACTGAAGGCTGCTGTGGTGGAACTTGGATGAGCTGATTGAGGTGTCCACATGCTTGCCTGGGAGGTGGAAGTGTGGGACTAAAAGAGGGACAGGCCAGCCCTCCCTGTACCTCCAAACTCTGGGGAGAAAATCTGAGGAGTCCAAGAGTTCTAAATTAGAGGTAGGTCTTTCTGATTGTTCTGAAGGTATATTTGTCATGGTAGGAAGATAAATCCTATTTTATCTAATAGTCTCTTATCTTGACATAACTTTTAAATATTAGATATATGGTCTATGGGCTTCAACCTGCACTCTTGCCCTGGGCCTGGCTATGTCAGGGGCAGGCCTGGCTGAATGGATGGACATGAACTTCCTGGTTTGAGCTCTCCTGCCTATGGATAGGGTGTGGGGACACAGACCCTTGGAGCTCAAGTTCCCACTAAAACTTGATCAAGTTCCTACTAATATCTTTGAAGCCTTGATAGAAATGGGGAGGAGCTGGTCTTAATCTATTTCCATTCTAAGAAAACCACTTAAGGGGACTTTCAGTTATGCAAATGCAGAGCACAGCTCCTCTTCTGAAAGGGAGTCCTAGGGCCCAGGAACACCACTTCTCTGGTCAAGAAATGGAAGTGGCCTGTGTTGTAGGCAGGAAGGCATCTCTTCAGAGCCTGTTTCCCTTTTTTAAAAATATTATATGAAATACAATTTATACAAAAATATTTCGTGAATGATTATCATGTGCCAAATGCTGTTATACAATAAGCACTCTTCATGGATTATCCCATTCAGTCTTCAGAATACCCAATATTATACTTTTCATTTTATAAATGGGGAAACTGAGGTTCATAGAGTTTAAGTAACTTAGGCAGAGGTCATGCAATTAGCAAATGGCAGAGCTAGGTTTGAACCTACATCCGATTCCATCTGATTTTTATCGACCTCATTTCTTGTGGAATTTTTCCTGGTCATTCATGATACGCTAAGGTGGAGTGCCCAAACTAGGAGGCTGTTCTCAAGACTGACTCAGACTGGAGCAAAGTAGGAGAAGCCATCATTATTTGTGAAGCGTATGTCAATCAGGCCATCCTTGCTGACTTTTGGAAGAACTTGTTTCTTGACCCAGTAGGGAAAGGGTGGAACAACTTCAAAACAAGGGCATGAAGGTTCAACAGGCCAAGAAGGAGCCAAGTCCCTGTCCTGCTTTGGGTCAGACCAGGAAGAGGTGAGCTCCAGATGACTACAACAAGTTCAGAAGGGTAATGTTGAGGAAGATTGCAGGGTGATGCTGAGATTATCAGAGTGCGTCTAGAAGAATGTGTGTACTGGACAGAGGCCTCCAGCCAGAGTGAACAGGGGTGAGCCATGTTCGAAGGGCCAGAGGAAATCTGAGAACAGTCTCTACTGGTAGCCTGGAGCTACACCCTGGACAGGGCTGCCCCCCTTGTGCAGACTGGGGTCTGGACACCGGGGTGGAAACCTGCAGATCCAGCATAGAGGATGTCCTTGTCTTTTTGGCTATGAAATCCTGTAGGACTTGCAGGAACTTTGTGGATTTAGCTTTCTTTCATTTAAACTTTTCAAACCACATTGTTAGCAGAGAGCAAATACTTCATGCCTCTTATCCACTCCCTTTGAGTTTTTTGAGAAGCCAGTTGAGGGCTGGAGCAAAGAAAATGTAACAACTCTGTCTTCTACTAGCCCTCCTTCAAGTAACCCTGCCTATCTGCCCCAGCTCAATGGTGAAACGTATATTGATGCTTCTTAACATTGTTACAAGCTGTTGGGTTCATATTTAGCTTGTGGTTGACCTAAATTGCCAGATCTTTTTCATACAAACTGCTGTTAGGCCAGTTTTCCCCAGCCTATGCTTCTGGTACACATACAACTGATTAAAAATAAATCAAAATGTAAATGCAAGACATTCCACATTTAATTTTGTTTGTCTACTGAAATAATGTAAATTTTTTATTCTGTCACCTTTTCTAAAAATCCCCTTCCCAGCTTGTGTCATCTGCAAAACTGATGAGCATTAATTACTTTGTAGTTAATGAAAATTACAAAACTTTCATTAATAGTTAACGAAAATGTGAAATAGGACAAAACAGGATCTTGTGGTGTAACATTACAACAGGGGTTCTCAAAGTGTGGTCTGTGAATCCTGGAGTTCCCTGAGACCCTTTCAGAGGGTTTGTGAGATAAAAACTGTTTTCATAATAGTGCTAAAATGTCTCTTTCACTCTCATTCTATCATAAATGAACTATGGAGTTATCCAGAGGCTATATGACATGTGATGTTGAAATAGACTCTGCAGAAGCAGTTATGAGAATCTAGCTGTCTTCTATGAGCCAGACATTAAAAAGATATGCAAAAATATAAAACCAATCCACTCTTTTCTTACCATTCTTTTCCTTTTGGAAAATATAGTTATTTTTCATAAAAAGATCATGTTACCACACAATAGATTTATTATTATTATTTTTTAAATAATAAGGAAAACACCTAACATTTTTATTAATTTTAATTTCCAATACAATAAATATTAATAGATATAACCTACATAAACAAAAGTTCTTGAAGGCCCTCAACAATTTTGAAGAGTACAAGGGGTCCAGAGGCCACAAAGTTCAAAAACCACAACATTAGCGATACTCCTCAAGGCTGACACCTAACCTTAACCTATGAGTTATCATAAACAATATGAAAAGTCTTTTCAGAATTACTCTAGAACTTTTCCTCTAAGGTAGAGGCTGTACAGCAGGACAGACAGGAGATTTGAGACCAGAGCTCTAATCCTGGCTCTGTCACTAACTGGCTGTGTGACCCTAGGTAAACCTCTTCATTTCTCAAGAGGCCAGTGTATGTAAAATTAAGGGCATTATAGGATTTACCTCTAAGGTAAATATTCAGTTTTTAAAGAACTAAAATCACTTTTACAAATCTCTTTTGGGGGGTGGGGTAAGAGGAAGGGGCAAGAATTTGTTCATTTTACAAACAGGGAATTTAGGGTCTAAAGATGTTAAGAGAAAGAAATACTCTGAGTCAGCATTAGATGTAGGAACTAAAGCCAGGGTCCTTGCCTTCTGGTTTAAGACTTGGTCCACTCAATGGATAATATTAATATTAATAATAGTATCTGTATGTACAAAGTGTTAAAAAAATTTGTATTTGAAAACTTCAAACTTCCAACTCTGAAAAGTTGAACAGACAGAATAAAGAACTTTCATAATTTTTATGACTATGGTAGCCAATCTCCAAGATGGCCCCCAATAATCCTTGCCTCTTGATATTCATGGCCTTGAGTAGTTTCTACCCACATTCAATGGTGCTTACCTGTGTGACCAGTAGGATATTAGTAAGTATGTTAAAATGATAGTGTGTGACTTTGGGACTATGTCATAAAAAACATTGCAGCTTCTACCTTGTTCTTTCTTAGATTGCTCTGGGAAAGCCAGCCACAGTATTTTGGGGACATGCAGCATCCCTGTGGATTCACATGTGTTGAGGAACTGAGGCATCCTACCAAGAAGCAGCACAAACTTGCATTTATGTGGAATGCAAAGAGGATCAAAGGGCCTTGCAGATTAGATTATGACAGAGGCTGGAGAATTGATAGAACACAGGAGTAGAGCAGTGAAGATATATATATATCAAAGACCCTGCAAACTAAAAGAAAACTGCATCTAGTGTTCTTTTCAAAAAGGTAAAAAGCACTAGCTAGATCAGTAGCAAACCAAGTGCCATGGGATATGTTGATTTGCTTTAGCAAAGAAATCATGCCTGGGATGGCAGCTGCAATTGGAATCACTAAGATTTGCATAATCCATTGTCATTCATTCTCCATGGCCCATCAGTCTTTGGACAAATAGGGGATTTGAGCAGGGATATGGTAGGAATCACCACCACAGTATCTTTCAAGACTTTGTTGGTGGCACTAATCTCTTCAATCCTTTCAGAAATGCAGTAGTGCTTTTGGTTTACTATTTTATTTATTTTTATTTTTTAAAGATTTTATTGGGGAATCGGGGAGGGAACAGACAAGTTGCTGTCCTTTTGTTCTTCAGTCTAGTTGTGGAGGATGTCGCTTCACTGGCCCATGTTGGCATTGTGATCATTGCGCTTTTCCTGGCTGAGGCAGATCGGTCGTTGGCCATTGGACGGCCGCTCATGGCGACTCACGGCAGCTCTCGCTGGCTGCCAGCCACTCACCCTGGTTGCCGGCCACTCACGGTAGCTTACAGCAGCCCACTGCAGCCCCACTGCAGCCTATGCCGTCGCCGGTGACTCACGGCAGCCCAGCTCCAGGTCGAGCTATTGTTCACCATCTTAGCTGTAGAGGGCAGTGTCACTGGCCCAGGGGGGATCTGAACCTGTGGCCCTGCTGCTCAGAGCTCACACTCCTAAGCCACTTGGCTGGCCCTTGGTTTACTATTTTAGTATGTAGACACAGTTCTAGTGACTTTTACTTGGCCTTTTCTATCATGATAGCCTTTACACTATGGGCCAGAGAACCAATGTGGGGAGTCTACCAGTTGCTGAGTATATCTACTCAGATACCTACTGAGTATATCTAACCTGCAATGTATGTCCACCTGTGCATTCTGGAACTGAGAAAATAATAATGGGATGGGCTCTGGGAACCACTGGGCTTGCTGAGAATTGGAACCAAGACAAAACTCCACAGATCTCTGACTTCCATAGTCTCTGCTCTGACAGTGGACCATAGTGTCATTTTGAGTCTCCACGGATTAGCATCAATCAGTTCAGAGCAAAGGCTCAGTAATTCCCCCCAAATCTGATATTTCCTCATCGTAATGCATAGTCACCCTGGTAAACGGATGCAGATCCATTTGGGGAAAGGGTAGGAGGAAGATTAATAGTGTGACTTTTTGACAGTATACCAGGGGATTGGGGTTTATGAACTGGCTCCAATCTAAGAGTTGGTCTAAGTTCTCTTACTCTATTGTCAGAAGTCAGAATTCTTTCTGTTCACCACAACTAGCGTTTTCCCACCTACACAAACCAAGTAAGGCTTTAGTAGGCTGCCTATTCATTTCTATCCTAGAGACACTATGATCTGTTAGCTAATGCCAAAGCTATACAGGCCAAACCACTTTGATGCCTTTTTGGCTCTGCCCATTACAGTAACTACACTAACTTCGTCTTGGTTACTAAGTGCTATCACTTGGCTTCTGACACCTTGATAGCCCATCATTTCCATTGCATTAATTAAGGGAGCCCATTCTGATGACTGCCTTTCCCATTATCATGTCTTGCCTTTAGAGAATAGCTACAACAGAGTTCTTCAAGGATGCTGGTGTTCTTCTCCCTAATGCATTTCTTAAAACCTTGGTGAAGGGACTGTCCTCTGGATCTTACCAAGCTAAATACCATTATATTTTTTGCATTATAAATCCACTCTAGCATTCTTCAGTATTGGAAGTTCTCACATATCAGCTTTATTCAGTGCAAGCCATCTTTGGGTTTAAAAGCAAACTATTAGTGATATTCCCAATCATTTTGAGCAAACCCATTAAATCCAGAATTTCTGCTTAGTGCAGAGACTAATACATTCAGCTCAATCCAAAATTTTATTCCTTCCATCCTGATCCAACACCTTTTGGATCCACTCTCACGCATATTTTCTGGGTTTCTGTCAATATGCATTGACATTTAAGGGGGCTTGATGAAAGGCAAAGAGAATCATTTGTACTAGTCTTGTAAATTTCAGTAAGGTTGAAGTTACGTCAAAACAAAAAGTGAAACAATATATGAATTGACAAACTCTCAATTTGTTTTGGTGCGTATAGTGCTTCCTCATGGATCACATTGGGGCCTGCTACTACTTGAATCTGGTTATAGATCTAAAAGAGGTGGTAGGGTTAGGTTCCTAGGAAGATCAGCAGTCTCCTGCAAAGCAACTATTTCAGGGAGGCCATTACAGGTTCTTCAGATAAGGGAAGATTAACTTCGCTTTCACTGCCAAAGGAGGATTAGCAGAATTTAGAGTTTAAGATCCTCAGCTTGACTAGAATTTGTCCATATATCCCCATCCTAAGATTCAGGGTCTCACTCCTTCCCAATCAATGTCATTATTATTATTTTTTAATTTTATTGGGGAACAGCCATGGTCATTGATTACACATTGCTTTCATGCTACAATGGCATAGTTGACTTTTAAGGAGGGTGCAGCTCACAGTGGCCCATGTGGGGATCAAATTGGCAACCTTGGTGTTATCAGCACAATGTTCTAACCAACTGAGCTAACCGGTCACCCCCAATGTCTTATTTTTTATCCTGAGATTCTGCTAGGTTATGAATTCAACTTGTATTGAAATTCAATTCCATACAAGTAGAAATTTAGGGTTTGGCTATCAAAAATCTTAATCCTGAGACTTCAAGAGATAAGAGTTTCTTTTTAGGGCAGTCATAGGAATTTTTTGGTCTCTTTCCCAGATCTTGAGCTGAGAATTTAAAACCCTAAGCTCATAATTTTCTTTCTCTAAACTCTCCAGCATATTTAGAAGCAACCAACAAAGATCATTATACTCCTTTTTCTACTAAAATATTCTATGGCAGTGAATATTTGATTACTCAAAGCCTTGCCTTCTATAAACATTTATCACAGGTGAGAATTTAAATGACTGTTTTGCCAATGCATGCCATGGAATACCAACGTCCCCTTTACCACTGTCAATAATCATTAATGCATTTAAATTTTTTTTTAAGATTTTTTTTTCTTTTATTGGGGAGTTGGGGGATGGGAACAGTGCTGGGGAATTGGGGGAAGGGGAACAGACAAGTTGCTGTCCTTTTGTTCTTCAGTCTAGTTGTGGAGGACATTGCTTCACTGGCCCATGTTGCCACCATCATTGCGTTCTTCCCGGGCGAGACAGATCAGTCGCCGGCTTCTGGACAGCCGTTCACTGTGGCTGCTAGCCGCTCACGCTGGCTGCTGGCTACACACGTTAGCCCATGGCAACCCACTGCCACAGGGGCTGCAGCCTACGCCGTTGCCGGCAACTCATGGCAGCCCAGCTCCAGGTTGAGCTGTTGTTCAGCATCTTAGCTGTGGAGGGCAGTGTTACTGGCCCTCATATGTGGGATCCAAACCAGGGCCCTCTGGTGTCCCAAGCCAGTTCTTAACCAACGCACCACTCAGCCGGCCCAATGCATTTAAATGTAATCCAGATCAGAGAACCGATTCCAGAGTCCCATCCTTAGGATTCTACTTCCCTGAGACCACAGCCAGCACCAATAAGTGTATCAGTCAGGGAAGCAGAACCACCATGAATTATGAAATAAGGAGTTCACTATAGGAATGAGATCTTATACAGTTTGGGAAGGAGCTGGGGAAATGAAGTATCAGCAGAGAAGTCAGAGGGTTAAAAAAGGAGTGTGAAAAGTCAAACACATTTAGTTAACATGGGATTATGATGGGAAAGCTCGTGGAGCTGCCACCTCTGTGGGTCCACCACCAAGTGTCTAGAGGTGGGCCTGGGGCCGCTGTTGGTCAACAGGGTCAGAAATTGGGAAGAATTTCTGGACACTGATCAGAGCAAAGCAAGACAAGCTTGAGCTCACTAACACTTCTGTTTTCAGTTGTCACCACTTCAACCACAATGACCTTCAGAGAATAATCCTTATTACTTCATTTCTGCTGTCCAAATCTCATGCACAAGCCCCTTTTGAACAGCTCTAATCTGAAAACATCCAGGGGAGGGGATTTTGGCAAACTTAACCAAGTTCTCATAGTAGAAACCACCACAGTAATGCACAATGTGTGAAGCTGGACTGGATGATGGATCAGGAGAAAACAACCCATGAGAGACACTTTGGAGAAATTGAAATGATTTTTATATGAACTTTAATCAGATGATTCAAGGAAATGAATGTTAATTTTTATGCTTGATAATGGCATTGTGGTTATGTAAGAGAATGTCATTCTTAGGAGTTAGGTGCTTAAAAATTGAGGGGTGAAGTTTCAAATGGTTTAGCATTTATTTATTTTTATTACTAATTAAGTGAATATGGTAAAATGTTAATTATTGAATCTAGGTGGTGGGTCTGCAGATATTTAAACTTTTCTGTATGTTTGAAATTTTTAATAAAATAATAGGGAAAATAAAAGACTGTTCTTGATTATTACTTCCCCTGGAAGCCTTTCCTGTCCACCTCCTCTGTCTTCCTCCAAGTTGGTTATGTTCATCGTTTTACTCTCCGAGCACCGAAGTATAGGTCTGAGGCATATATCATACTGTCCTTTAGTTTCTTGTTTTCTGGTCTCTCTCCTCATCCAAACTTTTACATCTTTAAAGGACACAGGTGCCTCTCATCTCTAATTCTCCAGTGCTTATTCTTGTACCTGGCATGGAGTAGGTGTTCTATTAATCATTGTTTAGTCAAGAACAGAAGAAAGTCTAATTGAAGAATTTTATTTAAGGATATCATCAAATTCAGGTTCAAGTGAATCTACGGAAAGCAAGGCTTTGGGTTTTTAAAATTGTTGTTTCAAATGTAATTACAAAAGTAATACAAGTAAATGAAAATAATAATCAAAGTGAAAAATAAAATAGTTTTTTTCCAGTCCTATATATACTCCAACATCTAGAGTGAAGAGTTAGAATGTATCCTTCCAGAACTATTTCTATGCAATTATAAAGACACAAACACACACACACACACACACACACACACACACACACACACACACTACAAATGTTGTTTGGTGATTTACTTCTATTTTTATTTATTTTTTATTTTTTTATTAGTTTCAGGTGTGCAAAGCAACATAATAGTTAGACATTTAAACCCCTTATAAAATGATAACCCACCCTACAAGCTACTACCCCTCTGACATCTGCTGCAATACCATCAACTATCTTCTCTATGTTGTACTCCACATCCTGTGACTATATATACCTATATATTAGGTTGTCAGAAAAGTCATGATGTATTTTTTCCATGTTTTTTGTTGCAAAAATGCATCATGACTTTTCAGACAACCCAATATTTAGTTATAGTTGACATTCAATATTATTCTACTTCAGGTGTATAGTACATTGGATGCAGTCTATGAAGTGATCCCCCTGATATGTCCAATGCCCATCTGGCACTATACATGATCTTTACAACATTGTTGATTATATTCCCCATATTGTATTAACTACCAATTTGTATTTCTTAATGCCTTCACCTTTCTCACCCAGCCCCCAACCCCATTCCCATCTATCACCCTGATAGATCTAGATCTGGCACCATACCTAGTTATTACAACATTATTGACTATATTCCTTATGCTATACCCTACATCCCCATGACTACTGTATAACAACCAATTTGTACTTCTTAACCCCTTTCCCTTTCACCCATCCTTAACCCCCTTCCCATCTTAAAGAAGTCCCTCTAAGATTCCTTGTAATACTGGTTTGGTGGTGATGAACTCCTTCAGCTTTTTCTTGTCTGGGAAGCTCCTTATCTGTCCTTCAATTCTAAATGACAGCTTTCCTGGATAGAGTAATCTTGGTTGTATGTTGTTGTTTTTCATCACTTGGAATATTTCCCGCCACTCCCTTCTTGCTTGCAAAGTTTCTGTTGAGAAATCAGCTGCCAATCTAATGGGGGCTCCCTTGTAGGTAACTAACTGCTTTTCTCTTGCTGCTTTTAAGATTCTCTCTTTGTATTTAACCTTTGGCATTTTAATTATGATGTGTCTTGGTGTTGGCCTCTTTGGGTTTATCTTGTTTGGGACTCTCTGTGCTATCTGGGATTGTATGTCTATTTCCTTGACCAGGTTAGGGAAATTTTCTGTCATTATTTCTTCAAATAGGTTTTCAATTCCTTGCTCTGTCTCTTCTCCTTCTGGTATCCCTATAATGTGAATGTTGGTACGCTTAGTATTGTCCCAGAGGCCCCTTAAACTCTCCTCAATTTTTTGGATTCTTTTTTCTTTTTGCTGTTCTGGTTGGGTGTTTTCTGCTACCTTATCTTCTGCATCGCTGGTTGGATCCTCTGCTTCATCTAATCTACTGTTGATTCCCTGTAATATATTCTTCATTTCTGTTATTGTATTCTTTATTTCTGACTGGTTCTTTTTCATGGTTTCCATCACCATTTTTATGTTTGCTATCTCTTTGTCGAAGTTTTCCTTGAGATCATTGAGCATTCTCATAACCAGTGTTTGGAACTCTGCATCTGATAGATTGCTTATCTTCATTTCACTTAGTTCTTTTTCTGAAGCTTTGTTCTGTTCTTTTATTTGGGACATATTTTTTTGTCTCCCCATTTTGGCTGCCTCCCTGTGTTTGTTTCTATGTATTAGGTAGGCTGCTATGTCTTCTGGTCTTAGTAGAATGGCCTTATGTAGTAGGTGTTCTGTGGGGTTCAGTGGCGTAGTCTTTCTGGTCACCTGAGCCACACACTCCAGGTGTGTCCCTTGTGTGGGTTGTATGTGCCATCCTCTTGTAGTTGAGCTTTGGTTGAAAACTGCACATCAATGGGAGGGACTGACCCTTGGGCTCGCTGGTTGTGAGGACTGGCTTTGACTACAGTGGAAGAGTTGTGTAGGGGCCGACCCTATGGAGCAGGATCTGCCTCAGCAAGACTCTGGTGCCTGCCCAATCCTCCCCTTAGGTGTGTCATACTTGGAGGCGGCTGGGTAATGCTCCAGCTCATTTTGAAGCTGGCCACTGGGGGCGTCAGCCCAGGACCACCTTGGACAGGATCTGCTGTAGATCAAGTTCAGCCACAGCCTGTGCCCCACCTGCGGTCACCCATCAGGAGCCACAAAGAAATCCGAAGATGGCTGCAGCCCATGCTGTGCTTGGAAACATCTTGAGAGGCCAAACCGTGAAGAAGGCCAGCTGCTCTAGTGTTGTTCTTAGGGCTGCTCAGCCAGAAGTACAGGACATGCTCAAGCCAGATGCTGCTTGTCTGGGTCCCGCAAACCTTTGAGAGACCCTAGGGAAGTCTGCAGCTTGAGTCAAGACAGGTGGTCTGCATGAAAAAGTCACTGAAAGTGGCCTGGGTGTACCCGAAAGTTGGTCGGGACAGGGTCTCAAATCAGCAGGGTGGGGTGAACGAACAGTGAAGACTCAGAAATGGCAGCGGACTGCATCCGCACATGGGGAAGGTGGGGGGGGGCGCTCAACAAAGAAACAGTGGCCTCCATCAGCTCCCCCATCCAGGAGAAAGCTGCCTCTCCAGCTCCCGTCCCAAGCCACACAACTCAGCTCCTCACTATATGTCCCCGCTGCCTCTCCAGTTGCTGCCCCAGTGCTGGAGCTCAGAGAGAGTGATTCCGTTGGTGGGTAAGTTCACGCATGGTCCCTTTAAGAGGAGTGCCTGGGAGTGCAGGGGCTCTCAGTCTCACTCAGTCACAATCTTTGCTGGTTTTCACAACCAGAAATTATGGGGACTTCTCTTCTCGGCAGTGTTACCCTAGGCTGGGGTAGAGCTGGCATCTCTTGCTCCTCTAGGGGATGTGGGGGACCCCCAGAGCTGAAATAGCACCCCCCCCCAGTCTTTAATGGCACATGTGGGTGTGAGACCAGCCCATTTCGCATCTCTGACCTTCCTACCAGCCTGGAGGTGGTTTCTTCTGCACATCCTTAGTTGAAAGGCTTCACTTCTAGCTTGGTTTTAGGCAATTCTCAATAATGGTTGTTTTGTAGATTAGTTGTAATTTTGATGTGGTTGTGAGAGAAGGTAAACACAGCATTTATCTACTGTGCCATCTTGGTTGTCCCTGAGAGTTCCAACAGGTTATCGCGGGAGGGGCAGCCCTGCGCCTGGACTCCACACTTGCTGTAACGTCATACCGACTTACTTTTCTTTCAACCTAATAATATATTATGGTGTTTTCCGTATCAGTGTATAAATAGATCTATATCATTATTTACATAGGCTACAAAGTAATTCATTGTACAGATGTGCATTTATTTATTTATTTAACTACCACATCTGGATGAGCATGTAGGAAGAGGGGCAGTTTCTACATGAAACCAGTAGCCTAGACAAAAAGGGATTTGGCAACTCAAGTAATCAAAGGAGTAAGAATAGCTCAGCCTTGAACTATGGGTGCAGTCAGGGTAAACTCGCAAAGTAAACTGGTAATTTACCACTGTCTCAGCTTACAGAAAGACTTGCCTTATTCAAGGAACAAAATAGAGAGCATAAAAGAGAATGATCCAAGTGTGAAACTGAATTGAGCCAATGACAAATGTGAGAGTGTGTAAGCACCTAATCTGTGTGCACTGATACCTTCCCACTAAATTAATATCACTGGAGCGCCCTGCAGCTGCCAAGTGCAGATCACACACAGCCACACCACCAGGGAACAAGTGAAAGTGGCAAGTGTATGGGCCTGATTCATCTCGGAGGAGAAAGTCCCATAGGTTTCCCAGTGACAACAGAAAGTTACCCAAGCAAATGTTGAAGAAATCCTACCTGAAGACTAATGTTTCAAGGCCTGTGGGTCTTGTCAATTGGCACCCCCACTGCTTTTGCTTTCTGATTCAGTTCTCATGCACAAAACAAGCCTGTTTTTCCCTGAGATGCCCCCCAGCTTCTGAGAGTCCATAACCACCCTAACTATCCAAACTTATTTCTCTCTCAATTTCTAATTTCACCTTGTATTCCACTCTGACTGTCACTGTGTTAACAAAAAGATGATGGACTGCATTGAAACAATTAAAATGGGTTGTATTATCTTGATGATATTTATCTATTCTAAAACACAGTGCAAAACCATCAATGTTAATTTACCTTCACTGCCATGGTATATGTGTGTGTTCATAACTCTGTGTGCTAACAACAAGTATTCTTGCAAATAAAATAAATATTAATAAGTTTAAATGCAAATTTTACTTTATAGAAATCCAGTGAGTGGTGATACAAGAAATAACAAGTTTTGGAGGCAAAGTAAGTCCTTAAATTGGCAATTTCAATTTCAGAGTCTGTGTAGTGCCAGGAAATCGAATGTTCCATTATTTGAATACTATTCAATAATGTTCACTGGTGTTTTTTTAGTGTTTGAATGTTCGCTGTGGATTACAGTCATTTGTAAATACTTTAACAGAAGAAATTCCAAGAGGGGAGATATGAATGTTGTAGAATACACTGACATGAAATCAGAAACTGATTTAAAATCTGAATTTGCAAAGTAATACCAATTTCAACAGTAAAACCAAAATCAGGGCAAGCAGACAAAATATTTTCATTGTTAAAAGGGAAATGAGCTTGTATGAAGCAACATATACTCCAATGTTTAATTTAAAGATGCTTTTAGATGTATTTTTAGTAATTTGGCGATACTAATGCAAGTGAAAATTTCTTTTATATCTAGGATATCTGTCACAAAACAAAGATTAAGATTATGAGACAGGGTGGGGCCGGCTGAGTGGCTCAGTTGGTTAAGAGCACGAGCTCTGAGCAACAGGGTTGCCAGTTCGATTCCCACATGGGCCAATGATCTGCGCCCCAGCTGAGCTGCTGCTGAGCTGCCAACAGGTGGCAGGATGGTTCAGCTGGTAAGAGTGCATGCTCTTAACAACAAGTTTGCTGGTTCAACTCCCACATGGGATGGTGGGCTGCGCACCCCCACAACTAGATTGAAAAAGGCAATTGGACTTGGAGCTGAGCTTGTGCCCTCCACAACTAAGATTGAAGGACAACAACTTGACTTGGAGCTGATGGGTCCTGGAAAAACACAGTGTTCCCCTTCCCCAATTCCCCAACACTGCTCTCTTCCTCAATTCCTCAGTAAAATCTTAAAAAAAAAAATACTATGAGACAAGGCAATTAAGGCTTTATGTGTTTAAAATTTTCATTTTAAGAATGTTAACTTTTAAATACCATTGATAGCATTATTTTTCAATTTTTAAAAATGGTTTTTATTTGGCATTTACTCATATTTTGCGTTAACCTTTTAAATTGCCTTTTAATGTTTTCTATTATCACATGTCTATATGGGTAGAGATCATATTTCCATGTTTTTGAAATACATACTCTTATCACAATATGTTGGTTTATAATAATAATAAATGTGCATTTATTATTACATTGCTGTTTATAGCAAACCTCTGAAACTTTTAGTATAACCTTATCACAGAACACTGATTCACTGTTAGTTATTATGGTCACTCACTATTATTTAAAACATGTAAATAAAGTGTTATGAAAATACAGAATATCTTATCATAGTAAGAATCTTTGGGCGGCTGAGTGGCGCATTGATTAGGAGTTGGCTTGGGACACCAGCTCTGAGCATCAGGGCCCCAGTTCAGATCCCACATGAAGGCCAGTGATGCTGCACCCTCTACAGCTAAGATGGTGAACAACAGCTCGACCTGGAGTCTGCTGTGAGTCACCAGAGGCAGCGTAGGCTGCAGTGGGGCTGGTGGGAAGCTGGCGTGAGCTTTTGTGAGCTGCTGTGAGCCTCCGTGAGTGGCAGTCCAATGGCCAGTGAGCGACTGCCTCACCCGGGAAGAGCGCAATGATAATACCAACATGGGCCAGTGAAGCGACGTCCTCCACAACTAGACTGAAGAACAAAANCCACAACTAGACTGAAGAACAAAAGGACAGCAACTTGTCTGTTCCCCTTCCCCGATTCCCCAATACTGTTCCCCTCCCCCAATTCCCCAATAAAATTTTTTTAAAAAAGAAGAATCCTCCCCTAACGAATTCCTAGGAATTTCTACTTCTTATTCCCAAATCCTAAAAATTGGCTATAAATTGATAATTGTATCTGTTGTCATATATATTTAAATTTTCCCATAAAAAAGTAAAGCAAAACTAAATTATTTTTCACAGCAAAAGAAACCATCAACAAAACAAAAAGACATCCTACTGAATGGGAGAAGATATTTGCCAATGATACATCTGATAAGGGGTTAATATTTAAAATTTATAAAAACTCATGCAACTCAACACCAAAAAAACAAACGATCCAATTGAAAAATGGGCAGAGGACCTGACTAGACATTTCTCCAAAGAAGACATACAGATGGCCAATAGACATATGAAAAGATGTTCAACGTCATTAACCATCAGAGAAATGCAAATAAAACCCACAATGAGATATAGTAATAATGTAAAGACTATGTAGGGTGTCAGATGGGTACTGGACTTATTGGGGGATCACTTCATAGATTATATAAATGTCTAATCACTGCACTGTATACCTGAAACTAATATAAAAGAATATTGAATGTCAACTAAAATTATTTATATTGGGTTGTCGGAAAAGTCATGACATATTTTTTCTGTTTTTCATTGCAAAATGCATCATGACTTTTCCGACGACCATCTATCTATCTATCTATCTATCTATCTAGATAGATAGATAGATAGATAGATAGATAGATAGATAGATGTAGTCACAGGATGCAAAGTACAGCATATGGATCAAGTCAGTGGTACTGTAATAGCTATGTATGATGTCAGAGGGGTAGTAGACTTGGTGGGGGGTTATCACTTTGTGAGGGGTGTAAATGTCTAATTATTATGTTGCTTTGTACACCTGAAACTAATAATAAAATTAAATAATATTGTAATCATAAAAACATAACTAGATCCTGCTACATTCCTGCCTAACCTTCAATGGCTTTCTAATGCCCTTAGGATAAAGGCCAACTGCTTTACTATGCCCTTTAAAGCTTGCATAATTTTGACCCTTTTGCCTTACCAGCTCCAACTCATCTCACTTTCCCACTGCTTTCCAGCAACACTAGCCTTCTTTCAGTTTCCCAGGCTCACCACTCTCCTTACTCTTTCTTTGGCCATGATGTTCACTTTGCTTAGAATGAATGCTCTTCTTGTCACTATTTTCCTGGTTAACTCCTACGCATCTTTAAATGAGTTCCTTTTAGAGGCTTTGCTTGGATCAACCTCCTTCCCAATTCCACTACCAAATCTATATTAGGTCTCTCCGTGGTAATCTCATACTATTCCTTCACAGTACTTAACACAGTTTGTAATTATATGTTAATTCATTAGTATTGGTCTAATGACTGTCTCCCTCACTAATGGTAAGGGCAGAGAGTGTGTCTGTTCTTTTTCACTCCAGTTTTGCCTACACCTAGCACGACACTTGGGTACAAAATAGGCCATCAATAAACATTATTATAGTTTAAACAATCCTGACTGTGCAAAGGAGATAGATACGATAACAATTAGGAAATAAAGCAAGATTGTTCTTAGTGAATCAGATAGCGCTCAGTGATCACCTTTTTTTTTTTTTGTATTGCTCATAAACCTATTCCAGAATCTTACCGAGATCAACACTGAGCTTGCTATTTGTTATTTCTGAAGTCTACCTTTTTCCCTAACAGCTTTAATGAAATCTAAAACTGATTCTCCAAGTTTGGTGATGGGAGGAAAATAAGGATAGGACACTTAAGAGACATAGCAACCAATTGCAATGTGTGGATCTTATTTGACTAGAATTCCAAGTCAGACTCTTGTCCAAGATTTAGCTTTTGGTGCAAATAAAAAGACTTCACTATAGAATTTAAAGACATTAAAAAGACAACAATGGAACATCATGAAAAACTTTATACCAATAAAAGTTTAACAACCTAGATGAAATGGATAGATTCCTTGAAAGACACAAATTATCACAATTGACTGAAGAAAAAAAAAAACCCTGAATAATCCTATATCAATTAAATAAATTGGATTTGTAATGCAAAATCCTCCGTTAGGCCCAGATGGCTTCATTGGTAACAAAATATTAGCAAATTGAATTCAGCAACTATCCTAGAAATGTAAGATTGTTTTAACATTTGAAAATCAATTAATATTGTATAATTTTCTATGTTAATACAAGTAGAATAAAGGAGCAAAAACCATATGATTATCTCAATAGATGCACAGAAAGCATTTGACAAAATTCAAAACTTATTTATAACAACAAAAACAAAACTCTTACTAAAATTTTTTTGGTCCAAGATTCACCTGTATGTGTGTAGCTTAACTTTCATGCTTTTCACTGTGCACCAAGGTTCTCCTCCTACAGCCAATCCTGAAGGAGTCAATACTCATCCTTAAACAGATACTTGAGAACCTCCAATGGGTTAGGCAATATTCTAGGAACTGTGGATACAGTTGTGAACAAGCAGAGGAGGTCCCTGCCTTATAGAGTTCACATTCTTGGAAGTAGGATTGATATTATAAAGGGTTCCAAGAGAACTCCTTTGACTGTCATCCTACCCATGCCACTTTTGAGATATTTGTATGTGTGCCTGTTTTCAAAACTTCTCTTCCCCAATTCTCCGTAATTTCTCACATATTGTAGGGTAAATAATGACTACACCTGTAAGTTCTTTCAGGGCCATAAGAGGTAATTTATGTGGGCTCTGGAGCCTTGGACTCCTTTAAAACACACACAGAGGCTATTATCTTTCCCCCATCTTGGATTTCAATTCACATTTAACTTCATTCTCCTTAGTGGAGCTCTAAATAGGAGATTTTCTCTCTGTCAGTTGTAAATCTAGCACCATATGCCCAAGTGCTAGATTAATAATTACCTTCTTGCTCTAAACACTTTTTTAAACAAAAAACCAGCTTTATTGAAATATGATTCACATACCATTTTAAAGCGTTATCCTATTTAAAGTGTATATTTCAGTGCTTTTTAGTATATTTACAGGGTTGTGCAACCATCACGACAATCTAATTTTAGAACATTTTCATCCCTCCTTAAAGAAATCCCATCCATACCCATTAGTAATCAATCCTAAGCGCATGTATAATGTCTTTATTACTGTCCTGGTTTTCTCAAGCCTCAGGGGAGGAAGGCTTTTCCTTCCTAGTTCCAGTCTCCCAGAACTGCTCCCATAGCAGTGCACACATTCTCTGATATGCATCTTTGTATTGACCCTTCTGTCTTCTTTTCTGTGCTCTTAGGACCATAGTGGATGCTATCTCCACAACACCTACCCCACTCCTCCCCGCATATGTAGCAGTGTGCATAGTTGGAGCTCCAGCTCCTGGGGAGGGGGTTCTGATTAAACTGCCTTCAAGTCTTCCTCTGTATTTTTCAGATAGATGGGCCAATAAATTTTCTTTATTCTCTAAGTCAGTTTGAGTTGGATTTTTTGTTAAACTGATTGTGGGATCCTACTTAGGATTCCTTTATTGCTTTTTAACAATTTTACTGAGATATTGAACATACATACATGCAATCTATCCATTTATGGTGTGCACACAAACCAATTGTTTTTAATATGTTTAGAGTTGTGCCACCATCACCACAATTTTAAAATATTTTCATCACCCCAGAAAAAAACCTGCATGTATCAGCAGTCACTCTCCATTTCTATCCAAGTTGGACTGCTAACCTCCAGAACTGTAAAATAATAAATTTGTGTTGTTTTAAACCACTAAGTTTTTGGTAATTTAATTATGGCAGCAATAGGAAATGAATAAAAAAATGCTTATTAGACACTTATATATCTTCTTTGGAGAAATGTCTATTCAAATCTTTGCCCATTTTTCAATTGGATTATTTATCTTTTTATTGTTCAGTTGTAAGTGTCCTGTATATATTCCAGACACAAGTCCCTCCCTTAATAGATATATGATTTGCAAATATTTTCCCACATTCTGTGGGTTGTCTTTTCACTTTCTTGATCATGACCTTTTTTTTTATACATAAACTCTTTTCATTTTTTAATTATTATTTATTTTTTGTTTTTAATTGGAGAATTGGGGGAGGGGGACCAGCCAAGTTGGTGTTCTTCAATCTTAGTTGCGGAGGGCACCAATCACCATCTGGCTGCTCATCGGCAGCTCGTGCCCTCTAAGCTCAGGGTGCTGTGTTACAATCTTAGTTGCGGGTGGGCATAGCCACCATTCCATGTGGGAGTCGAACCAGTAGCCTCGTTGTTAAGAGAGCGTGCTCTATCCACCGAGCCATCTGGGTGGCAGCTCAGCTCAAGGTGCTGAGTTCAGTCTTAGTTGTGGGTGGGCGTAGCCCACCATTGAACAGACAATCTTGTTGTTAAGAGCACGTGCTCTCACCAGCTGAGCCATCCTGCCACCTGTTGGCAGCTCAGCAGCAGCTCAGCTTGGGTGCAGCGTCACTGGCCCATGTGGGAATCGAACTGGCGGCCCTGTTGCTCAGGGCTCTTGCTCTTAAGCTAACTCTTTTTTCATTATTATTTATTTAAAGATTTTTTTTTAATTGGGGAATTGGGGGAAGGGGAACAGACAAGTTGCTATCCTTTTGTTCTTCAGTCTAGTGGAGGACGTTGCTTCACTGGCCCAAGTTGGCACCATCATTGCGCTCTTCCCAGGCGAGGCAGATCAGTCACCGGCTTCTGGACGGCCGCTCACAGCGCCTGCTGGCCGTTCCCACAGGCTGCTCGCCGCTCACGCTGGCTGCTGGCTACACAGGGTAGCGCATGGCAACCCACCTGCCGTCGCTGGCGACTCATGGCAGCCCAGCTCCAGGTTGAGCTGTTGTTCAGCATCTTAGCTGTAGAGGGCAGTGTCACTGGCCCTCATATGTGGGATCCAAACCAGGGCCCTCTGGCATCCCAAGCCAGTTCTTAACCAACGCACCACTCGGCCGGCCCTTAAGCTAACTCTTAACCAACTGAGCCACTCGGCCGGCCTGGTCATGTCCTTTGAAGCACAACGTATTTCATTTTGATGAAGCTCTATTGATCTATTTTTCTTTTGTTGTTTGTGCTTTTGGTATCATATTTAAGGAGGCTTTGCCTCACTTAGGGTCATGTTATCTTCTAAGAATTTTATAGTTTTAACTTTTACATTTAGGTCTATGACCCACTTTAGTTAGTTTTTATGCATGGTGTAAGGGGGTCTGAGTGCATTCTTTTGTATGTAGATATCTAATTGCCCCAGCACTGTTTATTGAACTATTCTTTCCCTAAGAATTGTCTTAGCATCCTGTTGAAAATCAATTGACCATAAAGATAACAATTTATTTTTGGAGTCTATAATTTGTTCCATCTATATGTCTATACTTATGCCATGGTCTTGATTATTATAGCCACCTATTATTTTTAAATAAAGTTTTTATTATAAAGACAATATGTTATCATTATAAAAAATTAGAGGGAAAAGGGAAGAAAAAAATTACTAATGATTCTAATATTGCAACACAACCACTGTTAATAAATTAGTATATTTTATACCTTCCTTGTTTCTATGTTTTGGGGTTTTATTTTTTAACATATCTGAGATTGTAATACATACACACAATTTTATATTTTGATCTTTTTACTTAACATTGAAATAAAAGCATTTTCCCATGTTACTAGAAACTTTACAAAACGTTTTTTCTAATGGATACATTAATGTTATACTGTGGGAATATACAAAAAATTTTTGAACCAGTCTTTATTTTTTGGCACCTAAGTTTCTATTTTTTTAAGTCTTATAAATAACACTGAGTCTTTGTGAATAACTCTTTGTGTATGTTCTGGATAATTTTCCTAGGATAATTTAACAGGAATATAATTGATATGCATCACCAGATTGTTTCCCTAAAAGTGGTATCAATTAATATCACCACTAGCAGGGCATAAGAATAGCCATTGTAGGGCCGGCCGAGTGGCGCGTTGGTTAAGAGCTGGCTTGGGATGCCAGAGGACCCTGGTTCGGATCCCACATATGAGAGCCAGTGATACTGCCCTCTACAGCTAAGATGCTGAACAACAGCTCAACCTGGAGCTGGGCTGCCATGAGTCGCTGACAACGGCGTAGGCTGCAGCGGGCTGCCATGGGCTACTGTGTGTAGCCAGCAGCCAGCGTGAGTGACCAGCAGCCGCCGTGAGTGGCCGTCCAGAAGCCAGCGACTGATCTGCCTCGCCTAGGAAGAACGCAATGATGGTGCCAACTTGGGCCAGTGAAGCAACGTCCTCCACAACTAGACTGAAGAACAAATGGCCAACAACTTGTCTGTTCCCCTTCCCCCAATTCCCCAATAAAAAAAATCTTAAAAAAAAAAAAAAAAGAATAGCCATTGTACTGCATGCTTGTCAGCACTGGAGTTTCTTTTTTTAACTTTTGCAAGTTTGATAGATGAAAAATGATACCTGGTGTTTAAAATTTGCATTTTTTTTTATTAGCGAAATTGAACATTTTCCCACATGTCTTTTAGCCCTATATACTGTATTTCCTCTTTTGTGAACTGTTCAGGTTCATTTATTTTTCACTGGGGTTCTTGATCAATTCTGACTAATTACTCTGGACCCTGGCTTTCTTGTCACTAAACAACTCTTAACAACACACCCCTGGGTCATTAACTCAGAATACATAGAAAGGGGCTTTCTGAATAAAGAAGATATTAAAGGATATAGAGATATCTGGGAGGGGATTTTTTTTTAGAAAGTGAAGAGATGAAAAAAATGGAGTCAGAGTAAAACTATCCATTTCTGAAAGGGATATTAGCCCTCTCTCACCAGCTCCAATAGCCAGAAAAGTTCACAAATGTAGCCCTGGGCAAATCACTAAGGTTTTAAGAATTTTCATACTTGAAAATCTCTATGTTTTAATTTCCAGTGCCTTACATATAACCTTGAACTTAAACTCCTCAGGACTGTGATAAAGATCTAAGTGTTCTTCTATTTGGAAAGGACCTGGGTGAGGGGAAGGCACTACAGAAGTGATGTGAAGCCATTATCTATTTATGACCAAGACAGAAATAGAAAGACTAAACTTAAACTGTCTTAGGACAGGTATAGGTTAGATATCAATAAGAATAACCAACTGTCAGAGTTGTGAGTCTCTGGAACAGATAATTATAAAAATCTGTATAGGTCTGTTTAGTTACATTATAGGAAAAAATTGATATTTCCTTGGTAACTCTTTGTAATAGGCGTGTCCTTACAGAAAATGGGATGGGCTCATTTAGATTTCAGTTGGCCATGAAAGATGATGTAAGGTGAAAAAGTATGATCTCAGAGGGCCATGACATCATCACATCATCCAGCCATTTCTGAATTAGACAAACCCATTAAAATGCAGGGGTTCTGGGGATGAGTGGGAATCCCACAAAAGTCACACTACAAGGTTAAAGTAAGGGGGGAATACCAGACCGGAACCTGACATTTAATATTGCTTCCCTGGTAGAACCTTTTCAAAGAAACAAGAACTGAAATGTAGCTTGAAATGGCATGCAAAGTAGGCTGTTATTTCAGTCTGAATCATGAGCAGAGGCCACAATGGGCCATCTGAAACTGAAGGACAAAAAAAAAAAAAGCCAAACACCAAGTCATGAATTGTATATGATAAAGAATTGGAACTCCAGAAGACTGGACAGTTCCAAGCATTAGCTATGCTGGGACCTGGGCCTGGAAGCAAAATTTCTTTCTGATTAGAACCATGAAATAGTGATATTCTCCCCCGACCCCTCTTTCCCAGGATTCCTGCAGTTTCCTGGCCTGCCACAGGACTACAAGATAGCAGGTCTTTTAGCACTGCTTTGACTTGTACTGCAGTGTTGTCACATTACTTGGTGCTCTGCCCCTCTACCACCCCAGGGTCACAGCAGCCTGTGGTGTTGTCAAGGAGCTGGCATCACCTAGACCCAGAGGGCAGAACTAAGGCTGAGGTGGCCAGTCACATCATCTGTAATCCAGAGTGTTTATGTTTTCTGCAGTCCAGCAATGCAAGGATCTGCGAATGATCCTTAAGTTTATTCTGCTTTCTTTGGCCTTCGAGAAGCAAATAGCTGCCATGAAAACAAAGCACAGAAAGCTCTGATGGGAAAACATTTTCAGGCTTCCTTCCTGAAGTACTTTTCTTGCCTTTTTTCTGCTAAGTCATCTTCTTCCCTCCCTCATACTATTGCATATCTCCCCTTCTAGAAAGTCTTCCTTAATCCTGACTAAGAGCTACCCACTCAAGCTCCTGTTCATCTCTGCTATGAGCATCAAAAAAGAGTTTTTCATTCAAGGCCCAGCTCCTTTCTAACTGGGGAAGCTAAAGGAGTGTTTAGAGGAAGTAAATTAATTTTAATATTAGTTTAAGTTGCCATATGTCTTCAGTACATAGTAGGCCCCAACTTAACTTAATTGAAACCCTGTGCAATGCAAATACCACATATACTTGAGAAACAAAGCAATTTTAATATTCAAATTATTTATGGAGAAATAATTACTAAAATCTCAGAACCTTTTTTTTTTTAAAGATTTTATTGGGGAATTGGGGGAGGGGAACAGTGTTGGGACATCAGGAAAGGGGAACAGACAAGTTGCTGTCCTTTTGTCCTTCAGTCTAATTGTGGAGGACGTCGCTTCACTGGCCCATGTTGGTATTATCATTGCGCTCTTCCTGGCTGAAGCAGTCATTTGCCGGCCATTGGATGGCCGCTCTTGGCGGCTCACAGCAGCTCACAAAATCTCACGCCCGCTGTCAGCCAGCCACACTGCAGCCTACGCCATCGCCTACGACTCATGGCAGCCCAGCTCCAGGTCGAGCTGTTGTTCACCATCTTAGATGTAGAGGGCACAGGGTCACTGGCCCTCATGTGAGATCCGAACCAGGGCCCTGCTGCTCAGAGCTGGCATCCCAAGCCAACTGCTAACCAACGTGCCATTTGGCCGGCCCCAAATCTCAGAATCTTGTCATACTCCACGGTCAAGTGGGATTTATTTCTGGTATGCAAGTTCGGTTCAGTATCCTCAAATTAATTAATGTGATACACCACATAAACAAAATGAAAAATAAAAATCATATGATTATATCAATAGATGCAGAAAAAGAGTTTGAGGGGCCGGCTGGATGGCGCAGTTGGTTAAGAGCGTGAGCTCTGAGCAACAGGGTTGCAGGTTTGATTCCTACATGGGCCAGTGAGCTGCGCCTGAGCTGAGCTGCCGCTGAGCTGCCAACAGGCGGCCGGATGGCTCAGCTGTGAGAGTGCGTGTTCTTAACAAGGTTGCCGGTTCGACTCCTGCATGGGATGGTGGTCTTGCCCTTTCTCTCCCCAGCAACTAGATTGCAAGCGGCGACTGGACTTGGAGCTGAGCTTGCACCCTCTGTAACTAAGATTGAAGGACAACAACTTGACTTGGTGCTGATGTGTCCTGGAAAAACACAATGTTCCCTTCCCCAATTCCCCAACACTGTTTCCTTCCCCAATTCCCCAATAAAATCTTTAAAAAAAAAAGTGTTTGACAAAATCCAGCATCCATTTATGTTAAAAACTCAGCAAAGTGGGAATAGAGGGAATATATCTCAACATAATAAAGGCCATATATGACAAACACATAGATAACATCATACTCAACAGGAAAAAACTAAAATCATTCCCCTTAAGATCATGAACAAGACAAGGATGCCCACTATCACCACTTTTATTCAACATAGTACTGGAAGTCTTAGCACAGCAATCAGACAAGAAAAAGAAATCAAAGGCATCCAAATTGGAAAGGAAGAAGTAAAACTGTCATTATTTGCAGATGACATGATACTGTACATAAAGAACCCCAAACATTCCACCAAAATAACTATAAGAACTGATAAATTAACTTAGTAAAGCAGCAGATTATAAAATTAATATTCAAAAATCAGTTGCATTTTTATACATCAATAATGAACTATAAGAAAGAGAAATTAAGAAAATAATCCCATTTATAATTGCATAAAAAAATACCTAGGAATAAATTTAACAAAGGAAGTAAAAAATCTGTACTCAGAAATTTATAATATTGAAGAGAGAAATTAAAGAAGATACAAATAAATGGAAGCATATACCATGCTCATGGATAGGAAGAATTATTATTGTTAAAATGTCCATACTATCCAAAGCAATCTATAGATTCAATGGAATCCCTATAAAAATACCAATAACATTTTTCACAGAACTAGAACAAATAATCCTAAATTTATATGGAACCATCAAAAACCCCAAATAGCCATGGCAATTCTGAGAAAGAAGAACAAAGCTGAAGGTATCATACTACCTGATATCAAACCATACTACAAGGCCATAGTAATCAAAACAGCATAGTACTGGCATAAAAACAGACCCATAGACTAATGGAACAAAATAGAGAGCCCAGAAATAAATCCATGCCTATATGGTCATTTAATCTATGACAAAGGAAGAAGCAATATACATTGGGGCAAAGATAGTCTATTCAATAAATGGTGCTGAGAAAACTGGACAAATGAATGCCAAAAAAAAGAAGGTGGGTCACCTTCTTACTCCATATACAAGAATAAACTCAAAATGGATTAAAGACTTGAATGTAAGGGGCCAACCGATGGGCTCAGTTGGTTAAGAGCTCAAGCTCTGAGCAACAGGGTTGCCAGTTCGATTCCCACATGGGCCAGTGAGCTGCGCCTCAGCTGAGCTGCCTCTGAGCTGGTGAGAGCACGTGCTTTTAGCAGCAAGGTTGCCAGTTTGACACCCATATGGGATGGTGGGCTGCACCCCCCACCCCCCTACAACTAAGATTGAACAGGGCACCTTGAGATGAGCATCCACTAGCTGCTGGGCTGCTGGATGGCTCAGTGTGCAACAAGGTTGCCGATTCCACTCCTGCATGGGTTGGTGGGCTACCCCCGCCCCTGCAACTAGATTGAAAGTGGCAACTGGATTTAGAGCTGAGCTTGCGCCCTCCACAACTAAGGCTGAAGGACAACAACTTGACTTGGAGCTGATGTGTCCTGAAAAACCACAATGTTTCCCCTTCCCCCAATTCCCCAACACTGTTTCCCTCCCCAATTCCCCAATAAAAATCTTTAAAAAAATAAAAAATAAAATAAAATACCTCAATGTAAGACCCGAAGCCATAAAACCCCTAGAAGAAAACATTGGCAATAAACTCTCAGACATTACCCTTAGTAATATTTTTACTGATATAACTCCTTGGGCAAAGGAAACAAAAGAAAAGATAAATAAATGGGATTACATCAAACTAAAAAAAATTTTTTTTTAAATTTTTTTGTTGGGGGGCCGGCTGAGTGGTGCTGTTGATTAAGAGCTGGCTTGGGACGCCAGCTCTGAGCAGCTGGGCCCTGGTTTGGATCCCACATGAAGGCCAGTGATGCTGCGCCCTCTACAGCTAAGATGGTGAACAACAGCTCCACCTGGAGCTGGGCTGTTGTGAGTTGCCGGTGATGGCGAAGGCTGCAGTGAAGCTGCAGTGGGCTGCCATAAGCTACCGTGAGTGGCTGGCAGCCAGCGAGAGCGGCCGGTAGCCAGGGTGAGCTTGCCAAGAGCCGCCATGAGAGACCGTCCAATGGCCAGCGACCAATCTGCCTCACCCAGGAAGAGCGCAATGATAATACCAACATGGGCCAGTGAAGTGACGTCCTCCACAACTAGACTGAAGAACAAAAAGACAGCATCTTGTCTGTTCCCCTTCCCCGATTACCCAACGCTGTTCCCCTCCCCGAATACCCCAATAAATTCTTTTAAAAAATTAAAAAAAAAAAAACTTTATTGGGGAATTGGGGAAGGGGAACAGCCAAGTTGCTGTCCTTCAGTCTTAGTTGTGGAGGATGCAGCTAGCTCAGCTAAAAGTCCAGTCGCCATCTGGCCATCCATCAGCAGCTGGTGGCCACTCAGTTCAATCTTAGTTGCAGGTGGGTGTAGCCCACCATCTCATGCAAGAGTCGAACCAGCAACCTTGTTGTTAGAAGCACATGCTGTCACCAGCTGAGCCACCCAGCCACCTGTTGGCAGCTCAGCGGCAGCTCAGTTTGGGCGCAGCTCACTGGCTCATGTGGGAATCAAACCGGCCACTCTGTTGCTCAGAGCTCGTGCTCTTAACAAACTGAGCCACTCACCAGCCCAAAACCAAAATATTTTTGCACAGCAAAGGAAACCATCAACAGAATGAAAAGACATTGTACTGAATGGGAGAAGATATTCACCAATGATACATCTGATAAGGAGTTAATATCCAAAATTTATAAAAACTCATACAACTCAACACCAAAACAACCCAAACAATCCAATTAAAAAATGCACAGAGGACCTGATTAGACATTTCTCCAAAGAAAACATACGGATGGCAATAGAGATATGAAAAGATGCTCAACATTACTAATCACCAGAGAAATGCAAATAAAAACCACAATGAGGGGCCGGTCGAGTGGCGCGTTGGTTAAGAGCTGGCTTGGGACGCCAGCTCTGAGCAGCAGGGCCCCGGTTCGGATCCTACATGAGAGCCAGTGGTGCTGCGCCCTCTACAGCTAAGATGGTGAACAACAGCTCCACCTGGAGCTGGGCTGCCATGAGTAGCCAGCGACGTAGTAGGCTGCAACCCCTGCTGCAGTGGGCTGCCATAAGCTACTGTGTGTGGCCGGCGACCAATCTGCCTCACCCAGGAAGAGCGCAATAATACCAACATGGGCCAGTGAAGCAACGTCCTCCACAACTAGAATGAA
The DNA here is from genome assembly GCF_001890085.2 of Hipposideros armiger. Lineage (NCBI taxonomy): Eukaryota > Metazoa > Chordata > Mammalia > Chiroptera > Hipposideridae > Hipposideros > Hipposideros armiger. The sequence goes on from NW_017731746.1 coordinate 1,857,491, forward strand.
GAACAAAAGGACAGCAACTTTTCTGTTCCCCTTCCCCTGATTCCCCAGCGCTGTTCCCCTCCCCCAATTCCCCAATAAAATCTTAAAAAACAAACAAACAAACAAAACACAATGACATATACCCTCACGCCTGTCAGAATGGCTATCATCAATAAAATAACAAATAAGTGTTGGCGAAGATGTGGAGAAGAGAGAACCCTAGTGCACTGTTGGTGGGATTGCAAATTTGTGTATTACTATGGAAAACAGTATGGAGGTTCCTCAAAAAATTAAAAATAGAACTACCTTATGATCCAGTAATTCCACTCCTGAGTATTTATCTAAAGAAATTCAAGACACTAATTTGAAGAGATATATGCATCCCTATTTTCACTGTCGTGCTACTTACAATAGCCAAGATATGGAAACAACTGAAATGCCCATCAATAGATGACTGGATAAAGAAATTGTGATACATGTATACAATAGAATATTACTCTGCTATAAAAAAATGAAATCTTACCATTTACAACAGCATGGATGGACCTAGAGGGTATTGTGATAAGTGAAATAAGTTAGACTGAAAAAGACCAATACCACATGATTTAGCTTATATGTGGAATCTAAAGAACAAAATAAATGAACAAACAAAACAGAAACAAACTCATAGACACAGAGAACAAACTGATGGTTGCTAGATCGAAGGAGGATTGTGGGGCTGGGTGAGAAAAGTAAAGGGATTAAGAAGTACAAATTGGTAATTACAAAAGAACCACAGGGATGTACAGTACAGTGTGGGGAATATAGTCAATAACATTGTAAAAACTACGTAGTGTCAGATGGATACTAGACTTATCGGGGGATCACTTCATAAATTATATAAATGTCTAACCACTATGCTGTACACCTGAAATTAATATAAAATAATATATATATATATATATATATCTTTTTTAAAGATTTTTATTGGGGAATTGGGGGATGGGAACAGTGCTGGGGAATTGGGGGAAGGGGAACAGACAAGCTGCTGTCGTTTTGTTCTTCAGTCTAGTTGTGGAGGACATTGCTTCACTGGCCCAAGTTGGCACCATCATTGCGCTCTTCCCGGGCGAGGCAGATCAGTCACCGGCTTCTGGACGGCCGCTCACGGTGGCTGCTGGCTGCATACGGTAGCCCATGGTAACCCTCTGCAGCAGAGGACTGCAGCCTATGCCGTCGCCGGTGACTCATGGCAACCCAGCTCCAGGTTGAGCTGTTGTTCAGCATCTTAGCTGTAGAGGGCAGTGTCACTGGCCCTCATATGTGGGATCCGAACTGGGGCCCTCTGGCGTCCCAAACCAGTTCTTAACCATCGCGCCACTCGGCCAGCCCCAATATAAAATAATATTGAATGTCAACTATAATTAAAAAAAATAGTCACAGGTATATATAATACAGCAATAGGGGATATAGTTAATAATATTGTAATAACTATTTACAGTGTCAGATGAGTAAGAGACTTATTGGGGTTATCACTTTGTGAGGTATATAAATGACTATTCACTATATTGTTTTGTATACCTGAAAGTAGTAAAAAAATAAAAATAAAATTTCAGAATCTTGAGTTAGACAGATCTAAGTTTAAACCTAGGCTTTACTACTTTCTATTTGTGACCTTGAACAATTCACTTTACCTCTCTGAACTGCCTTATTTTATAAAATAAAGACCATAATAACATGTCTCAGAGGGCTTCTGAGAGGATTAAATGTGATACTTTATGTAAGTGAGTCCCTTGTTCATACTTGTGAATGGTTAAGTAACAGCTGCATCATTCTCTGTGTACATATCCTTTCATATGTTCTCCCCGTGTGCCTCTGCCTTTTGACCGTGATCTCTATGACGGCAACGCCAGGCTGTACCACCTGAGGAGTGGAGTTGTCCAGCTGACTGATCCTACATGCATACTCTCAAGAGAGCTCAGATACGGTCTCATGGTTTTGGGCTAAGCTCAGGGGAAGGGCTTGGATTATTGATTTTGAGACACAGGATTAATATCTGAATAATGAACTAAGCATGCAATATCAGGCCATAATAAATAGTTGTGAAGTTTTAGGAAACTCATTCATTTATTTATTTGTTTATTCACCCTAGTACAGGGGTCGGCAAACTTTTGAGATGGAAGAGTACCAAGGGGTTAGCAAACTACGGCTCGTGAGCCGCAGTCTCTGAAGTAAAATTGAAAATGAAAATAAAACTATCATAGTTTCATTTACAAAATTTTTAAAGGATATTATTCACATAATTGTGATTATGTAAAAATAGGTTTATGGCTCTCGAATAATTTTTAAATTGTTGTGAGGGACAGGATTAGCTCTTCCAGGGGTTGGCAAACTTTTGAGACAGAACGTACCCAAAGAGCCACATGTGGCTCGCAAGCCGCAGTTTGCCAACACCTGCCCTAGTAAATGTTGCTGAGTATCTACTATGTCTGAAGCTACATTGATGAAAAATGTGGAAGGTCTCTTTCCACTTAAGCTTACAGTTTAATTATTTAACCTAAAGAAATAATGAGGCAATCTAATTAACAGTCACTGGAAAACAATTCACTTCAACTATGTAAGGGAACATTGTGTTTTATTAAACAAAACCTCTAAAGTTTAGCTGTTGAAAGAGATTATCTAGATAGGAAGAACTGGCTGACCAAACAGCTCTGAATCTGCTCCAGTTTCCCCTTCCTCAGGTCTCATATGTCTTTGCTGTTCCCTTACTAGCCCTCTAGTTCAAGCATGACTTGTAAAACTTTGTCAATAAAGTGAGTTGGAGTCCCCAACAAAATATTTTACCATATAATAAGGGAGAACCAAAGGACATTATTGAAAACTGTGAAACAATATTAGGGCTTTGGAAAATCATTTGGCAATATCTACTAAAGCTGATCATAATCATACACACACACACACACACACACACACACACACGTTATTAACAAATGGTACCTAAAATTTTTAAAGCATATATTATTCGACCCCCTGTAACTATTTTGCCCTCCCCCTACCTCCCTTCCCCCCTGGTAACCACCATTCTGATGTCTGTATCTATGAGTTTGTTTTTATCTGATTAGTTCATTTGTTAGTTTTTTGTTTTATATTCCACATGAGTGAAGTCATATGGTTTTTGTTCTTTTCTGTCTAACTGATTTCATGTAGTATAATACCCTCCAGGTCTATTGTTGCAAACAGCAAGATTTCACTGTTTTTATGGCTGAATAATATTCTATTGTATTTGTGTACCACTTCTTTATCCATTCATCTGTCGATGGACACAAGTTGTTTTCATATCTTAGCTATTATAAATCATGCTGCAATGAACATAGAGGTACCTATATCTTTTTGAATTAATATTTTCATATTCTTCAGATAAATACCCAGAAGTGGAATTGCTGGGTCATAAGGTAGTTCTATCTTTAATTTTTTGAGGAACCTCCATACTGTTTTCCATAGTGATGGCACCAAGTTACAATTCCACCAACAGTGCACAAGGTTCCCTTTTCTCCACATTCTTTCCAGCACTTGTTATTTGTTTTTTTGATAATAGTCATTCTGACAGGTGTAAAGTGGTATCTCATTGTGGTTTTGATCTGCATTTCCCTAATTTTTACTGATGTTAAACACCTTTTCATACAGGCATCTCCATTTTGAGTTACATATTTTCTAGAATTGCAAAACTGGATGGAAATGTAGTCTTTGTATACGTCATTTACTTCAGAGATAGTTAACTTCCCTAGGCAAATAGATGTCTTTCAGGAAAAAAACATATTATTAAATGTAAAAACAAATGATTTCTATAAAGCTAATTCAAAAAAACCACAACCAGTTGTACTTAGGTCCATCTAAGGATGTTGTGATTGGGGGATTTGTACTTCTCTTTATTTCTCCACCTGGCCTATTTCCTGTTTCTAAGGTACTTTGGTTGTCATGGCAACATAAACACATAAACACATACAACTAGCCTCCTCCAGTTGGACTGCTGAATTCCACCCTTACCTCTACCCTTCTGAATTCTCTCTCATCAGTTATTCCTCGCTAAAACTCAGTTAGCCTTTGCCTTTTTCCATAACCTACTTACTGTTTCCACCCCCAACTTTCTCTTCCAATCTCCCTCTCCTGGTGTGGTTGCACACTTGAATGTGCAAATAGATATGGGTATTTGCCTCCCAACTTATAAATTCTGTGTGCAAACTAACTTCCCACCAGTGGAATTGACTCCTGCAAAGACTTTATGTTTTTATGGAGTTATATTGATTGGAAATTGGAATTAGGAACATTTTGGTTATTGATATTTTGTTTCCTATTAAACAGCTATATAAGGAAATAGTCATAAATTTTTATGAGTAGGAATATAAACAGCATAGAGCATCAAGGAAGTAGTGAGGTATATACAAATTGGTACAAAATAGTGATCCAAAACAATGAGTGACCCAGGTAAAATGAAGAATTAGGCCTTTTGAGCTTCCTTTGCTCGGCCCGCTCCAAACTCTTTGGAGTGTTCTTTCTTTTCTAATAATGGCCTTTGAGCCATTCTCTACTGCTCAGGCCCGCTTCTGCTTCTTTGAAATATATTTCTACTTCTAATAAACTCCTTTTCTGCAACTTAAAAAAAAATAAAATTAGTTTACCGCTCAGACTATGTACAAAGGAAATGGATTACGGGGAGCAATCCAAGGCTGAAAAGTTCATAAATGAACTATGTATCAACTATTCTTCCTCTTTCCTTTTCATTCTCCCTTCTTCTTCCTAATATAGTCTTACTTTGGGACAAGATATGATCACACACACTTCCTGAAGTATGGTCACATTTTTAATAGGATGCAATACAAACCAGCTGGGGAGGAGATGTGACTCTCAGAACAGAAGCTCCTGGAATGTCCTGAAGCAACAGGTGCGTCTAGTGTCACAGCTGTTTGTGAAATGGGAAAATGGGCTCAACATTTCATCTTCTGTGAAAAGCACTGTCAGCATGAAAATCCATGTGTTTAGCACCTCCTTGAGCTTTGTACCGCCAGGAACAAGTTCCACCAACACATGCCCTACTAATGAAGAAATGGCAAAAAAGAACTCAAAAGGCTAAACACAGACCAACACTGAAAGTTGTGTTTACATCCTATATGTAGGTAGAGTGAGTATATTTTTAGGGTAGCAAGTTCTGGCCAAGCAAGCTTAACATAAAAACATGAGTGTTGCCCTACTTCAGTAGACCCACCCAATTCAATATTCTATCTTTGAGAGTGGAACTGAAACCTTAATTATTATGTAAAGCTTATTGTATAAAGGACTAATTTAGTTCCCATTATACACTGTCTTGTAATAAATCTATACCAACTTCTCTATTAGATTAACTTTCCACTAGGACACAGTCCCTATTAAATCACAATCTGTGAACTTTGAGAAAAGTCATTATAGATAGACAAGTTAAACTCATAGGCAAGCACTAATTTTTTAATATGTACACATTTTTCTGAATTGATAGCAATGGGGTATATTAAGTTTGTAAAACTATTTATAAAAGAAATGTCTCAGAATGCTGCACCTCTAAAGTTTTTATGTAAGATTTTTATAGTTTTTCCTGTCTCTTTCCCAGGTATTGGCTCCCACTTCCCTTTGCTCTTAAGGTGGAACTTACTTATTCTAGACCTTCTTCCCCTCGAATACAGTTTCTAATCTGCTATAGGCATATAATAATTGTTACTTACATTTGTACCACACTTCACCAATTATAAAGTGTTCATGTGATCTTTACAGTTGGCATCACTGTCAGTCATAGCCCTCAGGTATGGGCACATGACCCAAGTTGGTCCTATCAGAATCTGCCAGAGTAATCAGGAAAGCAGCTCTGAAGTTTATCTTAATGCTATAAAAAAACAGGTAAACCTGGAACTACCCAAGTCCGCCTTACTGCCACATGAAAAGAGCCTAACACACAGGAAAACAGCTAAGAGATGGAGACAGACCTGACAACATCATTTAAATATCTGAATCCTGGACTTTTCAGCTTGCATGAGCTCCTGAACCACACACATCATTTTTTTTGTTTACATTTTTGTTTTGTTTAAATTAGTATGAGTTGGGTTTCTGTCATTTGTAACCAAGAGTTATGATAAATACAAACTTCACATAAACACTTTGAGATAATAGGGGTATTATTATTGGTTTTACAGATTGAAACTAATCACTTATTCTATTAATAAATATACTTTATTGTAATAAAGTAAGAGTTTTCAATCAGGTCTCACACTTCTTAATTTAGAGTTTTTGCAATAGTGCATTGCTTTTCAAATAACCAAATATGTTTAAATTGCTATAACAGAAATTATGCTCTGAGAATGGGCCCACAGGTAAGAGATCATGGTGTCTAAATATTCAATGCTTTGTGAGCACTTGGGGAAAAGATTTGCTGAGGCCAGACTCCACCCTCTATACCCCACAGCATACCGGAAACTTCTAACATTCAATGAAAGATTTCAGCCAGTAGGGGCCCCAAGACTGCCTGGGAGACAGATTTTCTAAAACAAAGACCTCAGAACAAATTTTCAATAGTTTCAGTTTGAACATTTTTTTCCCAATAGGTAAAGGTTTTCCTTCCTTCCTTTCTTCCTTCCTTCCTTTCTTCCTGCCTTCCTTCTCTCCCTCCCTCCCTCTCTCTCTCTCTCTCTCTCTCTCTCTCTCTCTCTCTCTCTCTCTCT
>NW_017731746.1:1864208-1869032 GCF_001890085.2 Hipposideros armiger
TGTCTCTCCCTCCCTCCCTTCCTCTCGCTCTCTCACTGTCTTTTTCTCTCTCTTTATCCCTCCTTCCCTTCCTCCTACTTTCCTTTTTTCTTTGTTTTTCCCCCTATATTTGAAGAGTCTTCAAGACATTACAAAAAACAAAAATAGTAGTCTCTTGCTCTCTTCACCGCACCTTCCTTCCTCACTTTCTACTTTTTTAACTAATTCCTTTGTATTTTCCAGCATATCCTGAATAACATAGTTATGTTGCTACTTGCTGATTTTTCTGTTTTAGATATTATCTATTGGCTTTCCCATTATAGAAGTTGAAGAATTATCCCTCTTTCACCACCACCACTATTACAATCACCATCACACATTTATATGTCCCATCCCCCATCCCCCAATATAATTATATCATCATTTTGGTTATTTAGTGTCATTAAAGTTTTAAGTCATTAAGACTATGTAATTGCTGTTCACAAGTGAGTAGTATAGTGTACTATACTTACTTTTCCTTTCTTACAAACTTTTTGCTTCCCCAAAATTAATAATTATCCCTTTTGTTTGTTTTAATGCTTACTTTTCTATGTACTTACTAATTCAGGCTGAAACTGTCTCCCAACTGTGAAATCCTCACTCAGTACATTAAGTGCTTTGGGTGCTCTATAGCTTTCATTTTGGAAACATTTCTCCAGGAGCCATTTGACCCACCCCAATCTGGACTGGTTGCTAGGGTTCCTGGCGCACAGCTGTCTTCTCGGGATCACCTTTCACCATCATCCTGAGAGGAAGCAACACTTCCTCTGTGTTGTGTCTTCTCATCCCATGTTTTTCTCCTTGGTTTAGTTCTTCATTTTAGTGAAGTACATCCCTCAGTACCTTCCTGAATAAAGTGTAGTTGGGAAATAAATTTTTGGAGAACTCGCATGCTTGAAAATATTTTTGCTTTCATACTTCATTTATACTTTGGCTATATTTGAGACCCCAGGTTCTAAATAATTTTCACTCAGAATGTTAAAGATGTCCCTTCATCACTTTCTAGTTTCCAATGTGGCTGCTAATAGGTCTGAAGTCATTTTGATTCCTAAGACTTTCTATGTGGCCTATTTTAAATTAGCTTTGTTTTTCTTTTCTGGGACCCCTTCTTCTCTTTATACTTGCTTTTCTAATATACCTTGATGATGTGCCTTGTTGTGGGTCTATTTTCATTCACCATGCTGGCACTGGGTGGGATGTTACAATCTGGAAACTCATATTCTTCAATTCTAGGGAATGTTCTTTAATTACTCATTAGGTGATTACCTCCGCTCCAATTTCTCTGTTCCTTTTCTCTTGAGCACTTACGATTCAGATGTTGGATCTCCTGTTCTAACCTAAATATCTTGGGGCTTTTTCTTTCTTAACCTCTGTTTTCTATCTTTGTATTTTTCTCTGTAAGATTTCCTGAACCTTCTCTTGTAAACTTTCTGTTGAGTATTTAAAAATGTTTTCTGCTATCATTTTTTAATTTGCAAGAATTCTTTTTTGCTTATGAATGTTTTTATAGTTTTATATTCTCTTACTGGAACTCCAATTTGAACCTTCAAGCTTTTTTTGAGAAATTTTATAAGAGTTTATTTGAGCCAAACTGACAATATACGCATATGCCGGGGAGCAAGATCACAACTCCCAAGATGACAGTTCTGCAGTTTCTTTTATGTATTTGAAATTAAGGATGGAAAGTAAGAAAGATTACAAAGCAAGGTGGGGATCAGATCACAGGATAGCTAACAAGATTATGTGGTCTCTGAAGGGTGGTCAGGCCTGGAGGGGTATTCTGGCCTTTCCAACATGTGTTAACATAAATGCACAAGAACAGGGCCAGCGAGTGGTGCGTTGGTTAAGAGCTGGTTTGGGACCCAAGAGGGCCCCGGTTCGGATCCCACATATGAGGCCACTGACACTGCCCTCCACAGCTAAGATGCTGAACAACAGCTCAACCTGGAGCTTGGCTGCCGTGAGTCGCAGGCGATAGCATAGGCTGCAGCCCCTGCTGCAGTGGGTTGCCATGGGCTACCGTGTGTAGCCAGCAGCCAGCTTGAGCTGCCAGCAGCCTCCATGAGCGGCCGTCCAGAAGCCGGGGACTGATCTGCCTCGCCCGGGAAGAGCGCAATGATGGTGCCAGCTTGGGCCGGTGAGGCAGTGTCCTCCACAACTAGACTGAAGAACAAAAGGACAGCAACTTGTCTGTTCCCATCCTCCAATTCCCCAATAAAAATCTTTAAAAAAAAAAGAAGAACAATGGACAGGGCTGGCTTATGAACCTTTCACAAAAGAAGTCTCACGGGCCTGTGGTGTGACTTCCCACCATGACCTGCCCCATTAGCAGTTTATGACTTATTACAGCACCCCTTTTCCCTCCACGGGTCCCTCTACTTGCTCACCTTTATCTCCCTGAAAATTTCCTTTTCTCTAAACTTCTATTTTCTCCCCCTGCTACATTCACTCTTACTGTCTCTTTCAAGTCCCTCCCTCACTCTCCACACTGACATCTGTTCTCCCTCACTCTTCTCGGTTTTTCTATTTCTCTGCTGAGGGCTCTCTATCTCTCAGAGCCCCTGGGCCACACATTCAGAAGGAGTTGAATGGAATTGGTTGCCTGTCTCTCCAAAGAGCACATTTTCTTGTGGGGTGGAATTTGGGACACAAGAACATTGGGTGTCCCAAGGCACATCCAGGTCACACCACCCAAATACGTGATCAGAGGAAGGAGGACTATGAAATGGAGGCCTGAGGAGCAGAAGGACCAGGCCTGAGGAGGACAGGAGGACTGGGAGCAGGGAGGGTGGCTCAGGGGAGGGATGCGGTCTCTAGAATCCCAAGACCAGGGGAGAGAATGAGGCCTCCCCTGGGGCGGGATGGCCGGTGATGCCCCAGGAAGTGGCGAGGGCCAGGTTGGGGCTGCGAATTCATCTCACCAAATACTTTAATGGCACCGGACAAGCGAAGAGGTCAGTGATATGGACAGAAAAGGGGCCACATGTTAAACCTGACAAGCTCAGGAGACTGAAAATAACCTCAGAGGATGGCATGAACATAAAAATTCCTAACTAAGGTGGGCCATGGTGGGAAGTCACATTCTTGGCCTGTAGCCTTCTTGACAAAGGTCAATCTTTACCTTAAGCCTGCCTGTTGTCTTTTTGCATCTAAGATAACATACCTTTACAATATCAGAGTCATCTCTTTTTCCAGACCCCTCCCCCGCAGGGGGCACAACCCATCACACCAGAGAAGGAATCTACAAAATCCCTCATTGTTATTTTGTTCCCCAAATACTATCTCTATGTGCTGTAAAATGCTATTAACTACACTGTACCCACCAATGTAAAAGAAGTGTGTCTCTTCATTTTACTTTTTTTCCAATCCCAGAGATTTCCCCGCTTTGCTTTCTCCCACCCCCTTTATCTACAACTGTGGCAGAGGGCGCTAGACAAAGGCTTTCCCAGACCACATGGCCACCAAGACTTCTGCCTTTAACATTTCCTAATTCCTACCTCATCCAGGAGCCAGTCAGAAACTAACATAATGTCGCATACCCTAATAAGGAGTCTTAGCTGCTAACCTGGAAACCTCAGGGTATATAGCTCTGAGTCCTGTCCGAATCGGGCCTCAGCCTCTGGATATGAATCTGCTGAGCCGGTGATGGCATCAATAAATGTTGCTTTCCTTGGTGTCCTGTCTCTCTGTCCGAGTATCCTGCAACATAATTGGGGGCTTGCCCAGGATACGGAGACGGCGATATTTTCCGCCTCCCTTGTCCCCGAGGCCTGGCTCCCCCGGTCGAAAGGGGATGAGAACTCTACTCAGCACCAGCAGACTGTTCTCTGTCAGTGGAACGTCTCCCTTGCTGGTCACAGGGGACTGACCTGGGAGCACAACGGATCCCCGAAGGCTACGGGAACCAGCTTGGGAGCACCGTCCGACCAGAAAGGTAAGGACCCGGGTCCCTTAAGGCAGCCTGCCCATCAGTGGACAGAAGAGGAGACTGATCACCTCCACCTCCCAGAGTCACCTGAGTATCTGAATTTCCGAGAGAAACCATGACTCCCAGGAACAGGGTGGCAGGCTAAGAATGAACCTGTCTGAGTCCATGTGAATGAGACGCAGTCTGTCTGCGAAGCGAGTGTTGAGTTCTGATCCTCAGGTCCGTGGCGAACCTCATATGCCTTAGGGTGGTATCGCTAAATTGTCTCGTACAGTTTAGTGATCCGAGTCAGGGGATTATATTGACCCAGCAATTGCTACGAGGTGCCTGAAATATTCCTGCAAGGGGAGTGGCCGGAGATGGACAAAGCGAATCTCTGAGTGGTTGTATGTTGCGCCGATTTCGGGTGGTTGCCATGGGTGGGCAACAGAGTACCAAAACTCCATTAGAGTGTATATTAAAGAATAGAATTTTAAGAAGGGATTCTCGGGAGATTATGGCACTAAAATGACCCCCCAAAAGCGCCGCAACTTCTGTGAAATTGATTGGCCGTCATTCGGTGTTGAATGGCCAACAGAGGGAAGCTTCAACAGGAACCTCATCAGGATAGTCTACCTCATCGTTACCGGCAGCCCCGGTCACCCCAACCAGTTCCCCTATATTGACTTGTGGGAGGCCATCGTATGTACTCAGCCCCCTTGGTTGAGGTCTTGTCTGGAAAATCAGAGTAGGGTTCTTTTAGCCTGAGCTGTGGTCCCCTCCCAGAAACCGCTTAAGGACAAAACAAAAGGACAAAAGCCAGTCTTGCCTTCAGACCCGGAGGAGATCCTGCCACCCTATTCGCCTATCTACCCGCCCCTTCCGTGGGCCCCTGAGCC
>NW_017731746.1:1872411-1878313 GCF_001890085.2 Hipposideros armiger
TCGAAGCTTGAAGAATTCTTCCTTGCAAGATGCTTATCCCAAGGACTCTAATCCTTACCCTCACCCTTTTCTTCCCAGTATTACCACCTCATACCCTAAATCATGCTTCCAGTCCTTTCAACTAGAAACAACATCTCAGGTTACAGGCTGTTCTGGAAATAATCACCAATGAAACTGTGACAGCTTTAGAGCTCCTCACTAATCCAACAGACCCAGATGCGGGCCGCTATTTATCAGAACCACCTAGCACTAGACTACTTACTGGCTGAAAAAGGTGGTGTCTGTGGTAAATTCAATCAGTCAGACTGTTGTCTACAGATTGATGACACTGGCAAAGCCGTCTCCGCCATTGCCACAAATATTAGAAAACTTGCCCATGTCCCAGTTCAAAAATGGACGGGATGGGACCCCAAAAGCCTCTTTGGAGGATGGTTCTCCACCCTCGGGGGATTTAAAGTGTTAATTGGAATCATCTTCTTGCTCCTTGGGCATGCCTCCTTTTATCCTGAATTCTCCCCCTTGTCATTCACTCTACCGCTTCCTTCATAGAGGCCATTGTAGAATGTAAAACTGCTGCTAAGGTCCTCATGTTATGGAAGTACCAACCCCTAGACCAACAGTCCCTCGAAGGAGATGATGCTCTCTGACCCACATATGGGTTCGAGCATCAAAGGGGGGAATGTGGCAGAGGGCCCTAGACAAAGGCTTTCCTGGACCACATGGTCACCAAGACTTCTGCCTTTAACATTTCCTAATTCCTACCTCATCCAGGAGCCAGTCAGAAACTAACACAATGTCGCATACCCTAATAAGGAGTCTTAGCTGCTAACCCGGAAACCTCAGGGTATATAGCTCCGAGTCCTGTCCGAATCAGGGCTCAGCCTCTGGATATCCCACAACACAACTAATAGATTTCATATAACCTTTCTCCTTCGATTCTAATGTATAAAATAAGTTGCACAACGGCCATTTTCTGGAGCATTTTCTCAATTCGTTGAGACTTTGCTTCCTGGCAATTGTCATCAGTTTGGCTCAGATAAACTCTTATAAGCTTTCTCTTAGGCTGGATGTTTTTTTCGTTGACAGTGTTTTCTTTCATTGAGTCCTATTTTATTTATTTATTTTTTTTAAGCTGAGCCATCCTGTCACCGGTTGGCAGCTCAGCTGCAGCTCAGCTCGGGCCGTGAATCAAACCAGGGACCCTGTTGCTCAGAGCTCAAACTCTTGAGTGAGCTCTTAACCAACTGAGCCACTCGGCCGGCCCTGACGCCTCTTATTATTGACCTCTTTGCAATCCTTTTTCCTGTGTCCTATATTACAATAACAAAAATACTCATTACAATTACAACAATAATAAGGAAATCTTGACTTTTCCCATAGCCTCACATCAAATTTATCCCCAAGGCCTATTGATTTTCCCGCCTAAATATCTCTAGGATCTGCAATTTATCTCCCTGATCATTTAATCTGAGCTCAAACCTTCATTTTTCACCTGGATTACCTTCTGGACTTCCTACCTCTAGTTGAGCTCCATTCCCTGCATTCTAATTTCTTTTACTAAAATATAACTATAACACTCCACTACTTACAACCCCTTCCTCAGGTTATCGTTTTAAAATTTGAATTTGAATTCTTTCAGGTGTGTGTGGACTCTTGCAGTCCTTGCAAGCCCCACCTCTCCCTCTTGTATTACATTCATTTAGGTCACCTGCCTTGCCCCGAAAGGCATTTAAGCTTTTGACCACCTGCTTTAATGAATTTCTATTGCAGTAGGGCAGGGGTCGGCAAACTTTTGAGATGGAAGAGCAGCCAGGGGTCAGCTCTTTTTTGGGTACATACATGTGGCTCTGAAGTAAAATTGAAAATGAAAATAAAACTATCATAGTTTCATTTTAAAAAATTTAAAGGATATTATTCACATAATGGTGACTATGTAAAAATATATTAATGGCCCTCGAATAATTTTTAAATTGTGAGAGACAGAATTGGCCCTTCCACGGGTTGGCAAACTTTTGAGGCGGAAAGTACCCAAAGAGCCGCATGTGGCTCGCGAGCCGCAGTTTGCCAACTCCTGCCATAGAGTAAACTAGTGTTGACTGAACAATAATATCAATTAGGTATTTGGTCACCAAAAATAATTTATTCTGGAAAAGGGAAAAGAAAAAGGGCTGCAACCCAGCATGTGCAGAACTAGCAAGCAACGTTCACATTCTGGCTTGTGTGCTAAGGCAGGTTTTCAAGGCAGGTAGGCTGGAAGTTTAGAACCGTGGAGTTTTATGAAAAGGAAGTTAGGACCATAGAGTTCCACTAGGTGTTCTCATGAACTTCCATGAGCTCAGCTCCTCCCATAGACCTCCCAGCCTGATCAGTTTCCTTAAAGTCCCAATTCATTTTTATCATTATTAACTCTTTAACTGACCTACAAGACCCTTCAGGATCTGGCCCCTGTTCACTTCTTCTCAGCCTTATTTTCCCCTATAACTATTCTCCAGCCAGCCTGAACTATTTTTACTTAAAATTTGTTAAACTCTTGTCTCAGGGCTTTTTGTGTGCTATTCTCATTCTCCCCCTCCCATTCATCTGGCTAATTCTGACTAACCCTTCAGGTTTCAATTTAGACATACTGTATTTCCCCATGTATAAGACGCACCCTTTTTTGAAAAATTTGGGGTCTAAAAACTGGGTGATTCTTATACAGTGGTTGTAGATCATTGTCAAGTCATTTAAGAAGTGTGGCATTTCAANGCTGCAGGAAAAGGGCCCTGAGGCTGATGTTCTCCAGCTCCCCCTACAGGAAACCAGAGGCCCCGTCTACTATGATCAGGAAGGCCAGATTAAGGGAGGCTGATGCATGTTTGTGTACTAGCCCTTCTCAACCACTGATCTCTTGAATTGGAAAAAACACACCCCATCATATACTGAGAAGCCCCAGGCTTTGACTGACCTCCTTCAGTCAACAGTTCAAACGCATCAGCCCACCTGGGCTGATTGTCGCCAACTCCTCTTAACTCTCTTCAACACCGAGAGCGCCGGTGTGTCACCCAGGGAACCATAAAGTGGCTGGAGGAGCATGCCTCGCCCGGGACCTTAAACATACAAATTTATGCTCAGAACCATTTCCCTGAGGAGGACCCCCAGTGGGACCCCAATGACCACTAGGACTTCCAGATGCTGGAACGGTATCAAGAAGCCCTTATAGGAGGCCTAAAGGATGGAAGAAAAAAAGCCATCAATATGAACAAGATCTCTGAGGTCCTCCAGGGACCCGAGGAAAGCCCAAGCCAATTTTATGAAGGACTCTGTGAAACTTTCTGTCTCTACATTCCCTTTGACCCTGAGGCCCTCGAGAATAAGCCACAAAGGGGGGTGAACTTGAACCTTTTCTGTGGGAGTCTCCACAACAAAAGGCCTCTGGCCTAGGGCTCCCAGACATCACCAAGCCTTTCTTCCTCTATGTACATGAACATATGGGAACGGCAGTAGGAGTCCTTACCCAACTGCTAGGGGATTGGCACTGGCCGGTAACCTACCTCTGAAAATAACTTGACTCAGTGGCATTGGGATGGCCACCTTGCCTGAGGGCGCTTGCAGCAATGGTCCTCCTCATCTCTGAGGCTGACAAGCTGACCCTGGGTCAGGAATTAACTGTCCGGGCTCTGCACTCAGTCCGAGCCCTATTAGATCATAAGGGACACTATTGGCTTACTAACTCCTTGATTGACAAGTACCAAGGCTACTGTGTGAAAACCCACGGGTCCGCCTTGAGATAGTACGGACCTTAAACCCGGCCACTTTACTGCCTGTAGGGCCTGGGCCCCCAGACCATGACATCATTGAAGTCATGGACAAAGTGTTCTCCAGTAGGCCAGACCTGACTGACCAACCTCTTACGGACCCCAATGTAGGATACTATACCAATGGTAGCGGCTACGTCCAGGGAAATAGATGGTTGGCTGGATATGCTGTAGTGACCCTACACACCACCATTGAAGCGAAACGCCTCCCACAGGGTACCTCGGCACTAAAGGCGGAGCTCGTCGCCCTGACTCGGGCTCTTCAGCTAGCAGCTGGGGTAAGAGCCAATATTTACACCAACTCTAAGTATACCTTCATTACCCTCCATGTTCATGGGGCTTTATACAAGGAAAAGGGATTAATCAATTCAGGAGGGAAGAAGATAAAAAATGGACAAGAGATTCTAGATCTCCTAGAAGCAGTATGGGCACCCAAAAGGGTGGCAGTCATACACTGCAGGGGTCACCAAAAAGGCGACACCATCGCAGCCCGAGGCAATCGCGAGGCAGACCAAGCAGCCAAGTTAGCTGCAGCCGAAGAAACCCTCGAACTTTCAACGTTAACAGCCTCCCTCTTTCCCAGCCCTTTGGCCGAGTGGGATCCCAAATATTCCCACCAAGAGGAAGCCTGGTTCAAGACTGAAGGGGGAAGCCAACTCCGTAATGGATGGTGGGAATTTTGAGGCAGTTGTATTGTCATACCAGGAATCCTAGCCCTGGCTTTCATCAAGCAATTCCATCAACAGACCCGCTTTGGTCGGACTGCCCTAGAATTGACCCTCAATAGGTACTTCTACGTACCCTGACTCTCCAGTGTCTCGTGAATAGTCTGTGAACAATGCCTTGTTTGTGCTCACAACAACCCACGTCAAGGGCTGACCCTACCCCCCAGGGTCCAATACACCGGTGGCGCCCCATTTGAAGACCTCACAGTAGATTTCACTGAGATGCCATGCTCCAGGGGTCTTAGATATCTCTTAGTATTTGTATGCACCTACTCAGGGTGGGTAGAAGCCTTCCCCACCCAGACAGCAAAAGCACAGGAAGCCGCCTTGCTATTACTCCAGGAAATAGTCCCTCGCTTTAGGCTGCCACTCTCAATAGGCTCTGACAACGGCCGCACCTTTGTGGCCGAAGTAATCCAGCTCTTAGCCAAGCTCCTCTGCATCACTTGAAAGCTACATACAGCCAACACCCATAGAGCTCAGGACAAGTAGAATGCATGAATCGGACCCTCAAGTCCCACCTAAAAAAACTATGCCAAGAGACACATCTCCATTGGGACAAGGCCCTTCCAATAGCGCTCCTGAGGATACGCTCAGCTCCTACCAAGAAGACGGGCATTTCCCCTTATGATGTCATATACGGAAGGCCACCTCCGCTCATTAGGGGACTCCGAGGGGACCTTAAAGAAATAGGAGACCGGGGCCAGCTGAGTGGCTAGTTGGTTAAGAGTTGACACCAGCTCTGAGCAACACGACCCCAGTTTGGATCCCACATGGGTCAGTTACACTGCCCTCTACAGCTAAGAAGGTGAACAACAGCTCGACCTGGAGCTGGGCTGCCATGAGTCTCCGGCGATGGTCTAGGTGGCAGTGGGGCTGCAGCGGGCTTCCGTAAGCTACCATAAGCTACCGTGAGTGGACGGCAGCCAGCGTGAGCGGCCGGTGGCGTGAGCTGCTGTGAGCGCCGTGAGTGGCCATCCAATGGCCAGCGACCGATTTGCCTCAGCCAGGAAGAGCACAATGATCACAATACCAACATAAGCCAGTGAAACGACATCCTCCACAACTAGACTGAAGAACAAAAGGATAGCAACTTGTCTGTTCCCCTTCCCCAATTCCCCAATAAAATCTTAAAAAAAAACAAAACAAAGAAATAGGAGACCTAACCTTAAGACAACAGCTTGAGGCCTTAGGGTCTACCCTACAGAACCTCAGCCAATGGTTACAGGAGAGGTTCCTGTCTACCCCCATGGCAGTCAAGGTTGCAGAGATCACTCCATAGATACACCACAGCAGATTGAAACCTGTAGCCACTGGCTGGAACTGCACCTCTGACCCCTCCAAGTCCCTCAAGATCACTCTCCAGAGGATGATGGCCAGCGG
>NW_017731746.1:1881143-1899744 GCF_001890085.2 Hipposideros armiger
AGACACAGATGAGGACAAGCTAATGGTTGGGAGTTTTGACAGTGATGAGGAGTTGTATGAATTTTATGATGAATAAAACTTGAGTTCAATAACTTCATGTAATACATTTCTTTTCAAATTTCGGGCCCCCAAATTAAGGTGCATCTTATACACAGGAGCGTCTTATACATGGGGAAATACGGTAGTTTCCTTTGTGAAGCCATGCCAGTTATGTGCCCCTCCTGCTGGCTCTCCTCAGGTACCCTATCTACTTCCTCTATAATAGTGTTGTGGGCCAGCCAAGTGCCCCCCCCCTGCACCCCCCACAAAGACTTTTAAGTGTTCTTTCCTATAGAAATGTTAAGTATAGAAGTGTTAAGTCTCCTCCCTAGCTCCTTAGTTCCTTAGCTCTTGGCTTTGATTACTACTAAAGATTGCTCCTAGCCTGAATCATAGACTTCTCCTATCCCCCTGCTTCTTGATTGTTCTGTAAATCAGTTTCTGAATCCTAAACAATAGATTGTTCATAGAAATTTCCTACCCTTGTTTCAGATAATTACTTGAGAGCCTGTGACTTCCCAATATCCCCAGGCCAGTAAAGCTTAATGCCAAACCCATTCTGGGCCCAGACAACTGACGCCACCTGTTACCAGCTAAATGGCCACTGGCTTCATGAGAGCTAACAGAGCTATTAATTAAAATCTATTTTTCCTCATTTAGGGGCCTTGGGGATACAGGTAATACCCCAGCAAGATTGCCAGTTGCAACCAAAGAAGCCAACACAGTCTTCCAGGCAGATCTCAAGACCCCTTCCTCTCATCTGAGATCAGCTAGGGTGAGAGTTTTGTGAATCCCCTGGGGGATAGGCAGGGGCAGCTCTACACCCCTGCCCAGAAGGAAGCAGATACAGAAGAAGAGACCTCCTGTCCCTCAACTTCCTATAGAGATTTTATGGGGATCTGGTCTCAAAGAAAAAACAAGTCAGACAGTTAGAGGCAGGCATTGGGTCTCTGCATTCCTGCGACTGCCCAGGAGACCTCCCCTCTCCACCCAAAACTCCCCTTTGTATTGTAATTACCTGCCCCTGCGGGAAAACACAGGTGCCAATCAAGTGGTCCCACACCCAGAGAGGAACAGCCCATTCTAGAGAAAAAGGGATAAAAACTCCAAGTCCTAGGAAGTCCACGCCTTTTGACCCCTTCTCCTTTTTTTGGACTGCCTTCCTCCCTTTTGAGCCTTTTGAGCCTTGCCTTTGCGCGTGCCCTGCTCCAAACTCTGGAGTGTAACTTCTCTTCTAATTATGGGCCATTGAGCCATTCTCTACTGCTCCGGCCCACTTCTTCTTTTTTTTTTTTTTAAAGTAACTGAACAAGTAGTTTATTTGAAGAGACAGTACATTTCAAAGGGTTAGGAATGGGCCACGCGCAAAGGCGAGGCTCTAAAGGCTCAAAAAAGGGAGGAAGGGGTTCAAAAAGGGAAGAAGCGGTAAAAAAAAAAAAAGCAGCTCGGGCCCACTTCTATTTCTTTAAAGTGTATACTTTCTCTTCTAATAAACCGCATTTTTACTACTTTGCCCCAGTATCTCAGTCAATTCTTTGCTCGAGACCTGGATTTTGCGCTGATAAGGGCCCACTCTCCAACAACAATTGCACTTATCACACAATATTATAATTACCTGTTTATTGTTTTATTGTTATATGCCATACCTTATTATTTGACACATAGGGGACTCTCAATAAGTATTTTTTAATTAATACATGTATTAAGTAGCTTATGATAGGTCAGGTTCTAGGATAAGCTTTATATACATACATTATCTCCTTTTCTCCTCACAATAATTCTGGACATAGGTACTATTATAATATACATTTTCTATGTGAGGAAATCAAGTCTCAGAAATATAAAGCAGGGCCGGCCGAGTGGCTCAGTTGGTTAAGACCTTGCTCAAGAATGCGAGCTCTGAGCAACAGGGGTTCGAGTCCCGGCCCAAGCTGAGCTGCCGCTGAGCTGCCAACAGGTGGCAGGATGGCTCAGCTGAAAAAAAAAGAAATATAAAGCAACTTAGTCCAAATCATATAGCTCTTAAGCAATAGGTTCAGGATTGAAATACAAGCCTGTCTGACCCTGAAACCTGTGCTCTCAACCATTTAGATTACTACTACTTTAATCTAGTTCAGAAAACAACCATCCTCTCCTTCCTGTTCTGAGAGCTGGCCTGCCCCAGGCACTTGCTCTCTCACAGTCCCTTTGCAAGAAGACCACTCATTCTTTCACTTCCTGTTGTGCACAAGACCTGGAGGCTTGGCAGCGTTCTTGCGGTATCCCACAGCTTCTCCCAGCACAGGATGGTCAGATTGAGCAAATAAAAATACAAGAAGCCCAGTTAAATTTGAAATTTAGGTAAACAACAAATTATTATTAGAGCTCGCTCAAGAGTTTGAGCTCTGAGCAACAGCAGTTCGAGTCCAGCCCGAGCTGAGCAGCCGCTGAGCTGCCAACAGGTAGTAGGATGGCTCAGCTAAAACAAAACAAAACAAAACAAATTATTATTATTTTTGTTATAAGTGTGTCCCAGGGCAATATTTGAGACATATGAATACAAAAATTTTTTTTGTTTATTTGAAATTCTAGTTTAGCTATGTGTCCTGTACCTTATCTGGTAACCCTGCACTGTTGCCCTGCCATCTTCTCTGAAAGCCCTTCTGTTTTCAAACCATCCTGCTTACTGTCATCTGTTCATTAATTAATTCATTCAACACATGGTACTGAAAAGCCAGGTACTAAGTGATGTGCTGTAATACAACATATTCCCTACAGGGAATACAGAGAAATCATTTCCTTTTAAGTACCTAGTCCTCTTAATATTCTTTATACATAATATCTGAGCACTTAAACGTTCTGTAGCCTTCCATACCTTTAAAATAATTGTCAATTCTATTCTCCCTTCTCAGAATCACCCTATTTTTTCTCTGTACTTAGCCAAGATTCTTAAAAGAATATGTCTCCATTTCCTCGCCTTCCATTCATTTGAAAGATAGAGTAAAGAATAGTGATTAAGAGCATGGATTTTATTATCAGACATATCTGGGTTTACATCCAAACTGACTTTTACTATTAGTAACCCAAAGTGCTTGATCTCTTTAAGCATCATTTTCCTTGCCTGAAAATAAAGAGATAACTGAGACTGCCTCACTTTCAGGGTTGCTGTGAGGATTAAAATAGATCATTCATACAAAACACTTAGCACTTGTCTGGCACATAGTAAGCATTCAAAAAACATTGGGGCTGACCGAGTGGCGCATAGGTTATGAGTTGGCTTGGAATGCCAGCTCTGAGCAGCAGGGCCCCGGTTCGGATCCCACATAGAGGGCCAGTGACGCTGCGCCCTCTACAGCTAAGATGGTGAACAACAGCTCGACCTGGAGCTGGGCTGCCGTGAGTCACCGGCGATGGTGTAGGCTGCAGTGGAGCTGCAGTGGGCTCCCGTAGTTACTGTGAGCGGCTGGCGGCCGGCGTGAGGGGCCAAGAGCAGCTGTGAGTGGCCGTCCAGAGGCCGGTGACTGATCTGCCTCACCTGGGAAGAGTGCAATGATAATACCAACACGGGCCAGTGAAACAATGTCCTCCACAACTAGACTGAAGAACAAAAGGACAGCAACTTGTCTGTTCATTCCCCTCCCCCAATTCCCCAACGCTGTTTTCCTCCCTAGATTCCCCCAATAAAATCTTTAAAACAACAACAACAAAAAAAACCATTGGTATTATCCCACTAAGATCTATAGTCTGCCTAATATTCTAAAAATGCTCTGGCCAAGGTTATCAATATCTTTGTAGTTGCCACACCCAAGGATAGTTTTCAGTCCTCATCTTACTGCACTCCTGTGACTCGTGACACTTCTTCCTTGCAGCTCCCTGTCCCTTTGGCTACTGGATCCCACTTTCTCCTTATTATCTTTGGCCTATATCTCCCTTCTTTGCCTCCTTTGCCACATCTTGTTCCTCTACCAGACTCCCCATGTGCTCTTCCTTGAGTTTATCCTTTCTCTTCCTACCTCAGTTCCACCCACCTTTCTGGAAGATCATATCTACTCCTATTATTTTAACTGTCATCTCTATGAAGGAGGCATCTTTCCTGTCTTCACTTCTGACTTCGTCCCTGACCACCAGTCCCATATCTCCAGGTGGATGCCTACAGTAGATTGAAGTTTGTGTTCCCCCAAAATTCATATGTTGAAACTTTACTCCCAATATGATGCTATTTAGAGGTAGGGCTCTTTGGGGAGGTAGAGCCCTCGTGAATGGGATTAATGCCCTTATAAGAAGATTCCAGAGAACTAGATAACTCTCTTTTCTTCCATGTGAGGATACAATGAGAAATCAACCATCTGCAACCCAAAGAAGGGCCCTCACCAGAACCTGACCATGCTGGCACCCTGATCTCAGATTTCTAGTCTCCAGAAATATGATAAATAAATTTCTGTTGTTGATGAGCACCCTATCTCTGGTATTTTGTTGTAGCAGCCTGAACTGATTCAGATGATGCCCAAGAGGCATCTCCCTACCCCCTACCTCTGGTAACCACAAATCTGATCTCTCTTTCTATCAGTTTGGTACCCAGTTAATGTATATTAAATTGAACTGACATTCTGTTTAGGCAAGGCATGAAGAAGAGAGGGAGAGAGGATATTAAAAGAAACGGGAGGCAGAAGTTAAGGTTGGAGAGGTTGGGAGAAGGTGCCTTGTATACCAATCTATGAAGCTTGGATTTTATCCTTTGGAAAACTGGAACCAGAGGATCATCAAACTGGGAGTGATATGAACAAATTTGTTGTAAGAAGCCAGTTCTAAAAGCAGTGTGAAGGGTGGATTGGAATGGGGAGAGGGCTGGTATATGAAAGCACGTTCTGAGGGCTGTTGCAATAATTCAGGAAATAGATTTAAAATAATGTGTAAATCAAGAAAATGACAGTGAGAGGCCAGCCAAATGGCTCAGTTGCTCAAGAGCGCGAGCTCTGAGCAACAGGGTCGCCAGTTCGATTCTGACATGGGCCAATGTGCTGCGTCCAAGCTGAGCTGCTACTGAGATGGTGAGAGTAAGTGTTCTTAGTAGCAAGACTGCTGGTTTTACTCCCGCATGAGATGGTGGGCTGTGCCCACCCGCAAATAAGATTGAACACGGCACCTTGAGCTGAGCAGAGACCTGCTGACAGGTGGCTGGGTGGCTCAGTGTACAACAAGGTTGCCAGTTTGACTCCTTAATGGGATGGTGGGTCATGCCCACCCACAACTAAGATTGAAAGCAGCGACTGGACTTTGAGCTGAGCTTGTGCCCTCCACAACTAAGATGGAAGGACAACAACCTGACTTGGAGCTGATGGGTCCTGGAAAAACACAGTGTTCCCCTTCCCAAATTCCCCAACATTGTTCCCCTCCCCAAATTCCCCAATAAAAATCTTTTAGAAAAAGAAAAAGAAAATGACAGTGAGTAAAGACAAAAGAGCTAAGTTGTAAGTAAGTAATATTTATGAAATAGTTGATCGATTTAATTCAGAATGGTAAGATAGTGATTGGAATCCAGGCTAAGACCTTTTCCGTTTTTGGCTTAGATGCCTGGTTATACCAGGGTACACAATACAGGAAGGGCAAGGGGTTGGGGGGGGGTTGGACACTGTCAGAATAAAGGGCTAGTGAGACAGCCGGAATAGATGTACATAGTCACAAGATGGGGACACAGGCCTGGGGGCTATGCAACTTGGTAGCTGTCAACACACGAATGGCTGGTGGCCCCTTGATTTAGGGTGAGAAAATCTTCAAAGGAAGAAAGAAAACCAGGAAAGTTGAATCGTAAGATCCAAGGAAGGAAAATATGGAGAAATAGTGAGTACTTAACAATATCAAGTGCTGAAGAGTAACATGTTCTAATGTGTGTTTTATAAAATCCCTTAGGGTATTTGGTGGTATTCTACTGGGAGTTTGAGAGAACAAAGAAAGCTAAGGGCAATCAAGTTTGGACAATACTGTGCTAAACAAATTTGAACAAATTTCTTTGGTGTAGGATTTTACATTTAATATATTCATGTTGTGAATTTCCCAGAGGGAAACACATTCTTTCATTCATTCTTTCTTTCTTTCTTTCTTTCTTTCTTTCTTTCTTTCTTTCTTTCTTTCTTTCCAACAAATATTCAACATCTTTTATGCGATGGAATTAATGGGGCCATTCAGTAATAAAACAGACAGAGCTCCTGCCCTCAAGAACTTAAATTTGTCAGGAAAGTAAAAAATTAACTACTTAGGCCAGCCAAGTGGCTCAGTTGGTTAAGAGTGCAAGCTCTGAGCAACAAGGTCACTGGTTCAATTCCCACATGGGCCAGTGAGCTGTGCCCGAGCTGAGCTGCCTCTGAGCTGCCAACAGGTGGCAGGATGGTTCAGCTGGTGATAGCATGTGCTTCTAACAATAAGGTTGCCAGTTCTACTCCCGCATGGAATGGTGGGCTATGCCTACCCATAACTAAGATTGAACATGGCACCTTGAGCTGAGTGGCCGCAACCTGCCGATGGGCAGCTGGATGGTGACTGGACTTGGATCTGAGCTAGCTGCACCCTCCACAACTAAGATTGAAGGACACAACTTGACTGTTCCCATTCCCCAATTCCCCAACAAAATCTTTAAAAAAAAATTTAACTACTTAAATTAACTAACTGCAATCATGCTAAATGCTATAGAGTTGAAGCACAGGGTAATACACAAGTGTCTAATGGGAGAAACATGAACACAGTTTTTCACCAGAGCAGCTCAAGGAACTTGTGTTCTACAGAACAATGTTAAGGAATTGTGGCTGTGGAAAGATCAAGTAGGCTCAGAGCTGGAGCATATGTTCTTGGATTTAACAATAAAGAGGTCATTGATGATACTAGTGAAAGTGGTTTCACAGAGCTGGAATTAAACAAGTCTAAACAGACAATCTATACTCTCTGGTAGTGTAAGGTGAAAGGTACTGTTCACCCTGAAGGCCAGCTCAGCCATGCAGTAATGGGCACAGACCCTGCATCCTGCTTGGCGTGAAACCCAGCAGGAAATACATCATCCATATCCTGCTTGGCACAAGTAGAAATTTTCTGAAAATCCCCAGCTGTTGCCCCCAGCTGTTACCACCAGCCATTGCCACCGGTTACTTACTCTACCCTATAAAAAACTAGACCCTTCCCTTAGTTGGGGCTGATGCCACTTGTGGGCTCAGCCCAGCAGGTTAATAAACTTGCTCTCTTGAATATCTGTGTCTCTCGCACCCTCTGTCCTCGGCGAACCTTTCATAAGGGAAGAAGAAACAGGGCAGCAGCTGCAGGGGGAAGACAAAGTCTAGGGAAGGCTGTCTTTCATCTGGGGAGTATTATACCTATTTTCAAGTTAAAAGGAAGGAATCAGAAGACGTAGACAGTTTGCAATTAAGGACAGTACAGTAAGTGTACTCATTCATGTATTCACTTGTAAATGTTTGTTTGGTATATTCTTTGCTTCAGGGACTGTACTGGGCACTTAGGATACAGTGGAGAACACAATCTATAGTCTCCTGAAGCTTATAAATTCTAACAAGGAAGACAAACAATAAAGAAGTCAGCAAATTAAGAAATAAAATAATTAGAGCTATGATAAGGATTATGAAGAAAATAAACCAGGTCCTGTGATAGAGGATAGGGTGTCTGTGTGGTTGTGGTTGGAGAGGGGGAATGTCTTAAAGAATGACATTCACTGGGTGGCTGGGTGGCTCAGTTTGTTAGAGTACAAGCTCTTAGCAACAGGGTTGCCAGTTTGATTCTTACATGGGCCAGTGAGCTGAGCCCTCCGCAACTAGATTGAAGACAACGATTTCAGCTGAGTTGCCAATGGTCAGACAGATGGCTCAGTTGTTTAGGGCATGTGGTCTTAACAATAAGGTTGCTGGTTCGACTCCCGCATGGGATGGTGCGCTGCGCCCCCTGCAACTAGATTGAAAAAATATGGTGATTGGACTTGGAGCTGAGCTGTGCACGCCACAGCTAAGATTGAAGGACAACAACTTGACTTGGAACTGATGGGTCCTGGGAAAAACACACTGTTCCCCAATAAAGTTAAAAAAAAATGTTTTTTGAATTTCTTAAAAAAAAAAGAATGACATTTACTTGGAGAGTGAAGAAGGAGCCAGCTGTGTAAGAAGAGGGGAGGAGTGCTTCAGATCCAATAAGTACAGTCCTGAGGTGGGAAAGAGTTTAGCTGATCTAAGAGCTTCCAAGGGCCACTTTGGCTGGAGCAGAGTGAGCAACTAGGAGAGCGGCATGAGCTAAGTCTAGGGAGGGGTGGGCAGGACTCAGATCATGGAGGTCCTTGTAGACCACGGCTGGGAATTTGGAACATAGTCTTAGGTCATTGGGAAGCTATATGAAAATACAGGATAGTGATGCTGTCATTTACATTGAAAAATATCGCTAAGGCTGTATGGAAAATAGATTGGGATAAGGCAAGAGAGAGTAAGCAGGGAGCCCGAGTTAGGACACTACAGCAGTAGACAGGCCAGTGAAAGACAATTCTGTCTGGATGAGGGTGGATGCAATGGAATAATAAGAGTGGACAGATTTAGGAAATATTTTATAGTTGAACCCACAGAACTTGGTGATAGATTGGATATGGAAGATGAGGGAAACATCTAGGATGAGGAAGCAGAGATTGAGATAATGTGTAAGCCTTTAAGAGGAGAGTATTGGGAAGGTGTAGGTGACTCAAGAGCCCATTCAATCAACATTTACTGAGCACCTACCAAATGCCAGGCTATGTGTTAGGTTTTGGACATACAGAGAAGAATTAGGCCTATATAGAGCCAGTATTTGTGGAAGGCAAACCTACAACCAAATAAACTCTGAGACCGAGTGATTTGCACAGTAATAGAAATTTGCACAACGGTGGCACAGACTTGGGAGTGCTTCACTCTGTCTGAGGTAATGGAGGGAAGAGATATCAGGGAAGCAGGTAAGGCTAGATTCTGTGAAAGATGAGTCTAGAGGAAGAGAAGGGAAATTGAGGAACACTGAGCTTTATGAACTTGATTTTTTCCATGAAGTATGAGGCAGTCATCTGCTGCAAATAATAGAAGACTTGAAGGACTGCTATATATTCTTGGCTGTATTCTCCATAGGTGAGGTAGTTGGATTTGCACCTTTAGCATCTAGCATGATATCCTGGCCCTAGTCAGGGCATTTTATGCTCATCCAAAAATATCATTGAGGGCATAGCTCCCAAAAAGTCTCATTTTCCCCCAAGTACTTATTATTCTTTCATTCAACAACATTTAATAAGCATTTATTGGGTACCTGACATAATAAATGAATTAATGAAATGAATGAAATAAATGAATGAATGAAAAAGTAAAGGATTGGGCCAGCTGAGTGGCTCAGTTGGTTAAGAGTTCGCTCAAGAGTGCAAGCTCTGAGCAACAGGGTTGCTGGTTTGATTCCCAGCCGAAACTGAGTTGCCACTGAGCTGCCAAAAGGTGGCAGGATGGCTCAGCTAAAAAAACAAACAAAAAAACAAACAAAAAAAAGTAAAGAAAAATAGCTTGTTGTTGACACTAGAAACAAGATTTAACTAAAAATTTGAAAACAATTATATATATTGATGGGAATAGCCCTGGGGAATTGGGGGAAGGGGAACAGACAAGTTGCTGTCTTTTTGTTCTTCAGTCTAGTTGTGGAGGACGTTGCTTTACTGGCCCAAGTTGGCACCATCATCGCGCTCTTCCCAGGCAAGGCAGATCAGTCGCTGGCTTCTGGACGGCCGCTCACGCTGGCTGCTGGCTACACACGGTAGCCCATGGCAACACACTGCAGCAGGGGCTGCAGCCTACGTGGTTGCCGGCGACTCAAGGCAGCCCAGCTCCAGGCTGAGCTGCTGTTGAGCATCTTAGCTGTAGAGGGCAGCGTCACTGGCCCTCATACGTGAGATCCGAACCGGGCCCTCTGGAGTCCCAAGCCAGCTCTTAACCATCGCGCCACTAGGCCTGCCCAAAACAACTATATTTTTATTACCCCACCTTTAGCATCGAAACAGGCTTTGAAGCTGCCTAGATTGACCATTATAAAAATAGCTATTGTTTATTGAGATTTGCAATGAGACAGGCCCTAGGCTAAGCATTTTATATATATTTCTCTTTTACTTTTCTTACAATCATCCCTGAGGCAGATGTATCATCTTGATTTTACAGATGAGAAAACAGGTTTAAAGAGGTTGAATTGCTTAGGAATTCAAGTCCAGGTCTTATTATTCCAAAGTCAGATCTCAACACTACATAGTTTTAATTCTTCCCCTAGTTCCAAAAGACACTATGCTTCTGAATAAACATTACTTAATCATTTGAACCTGTATTTTTTTTTAGTTACTGAAAATGTTAGGACTGAAGATATCTGAAGCTCCAGCGTTTCCTGGCTGGAAGAACACAGAGGCATGTATCTACAAGGTGATCTTTGACCCTCCTGCCACTGACCTGATATTTCCTACCATTATCGTCATTTCACTGTTTCCTGCAAATTAACCAGCCAATAAGTATTGAGCATCTCAATATCAACCAATTTATACATATGAACCAGTTCTGGTATGCGGAATGGAGAATTATAAGACATGATACTTGCCTTCAAAGAGCTTCCAATCTGGTAGAAGACATAAGGCTGTTATGGGCCAGGCGAGTAGTCCCCCCTACCCCCCCAAAAAAACTTTTAAGTTTTCTTTCCTATAAAAATTTTAGGTTTCCTTTTCCCTAGCTTCTTAGTTCCTTAGCCCCTGGCTTTGATTACTCTTCTAATCAGTTGCTGAATCCTAGACTAAAGATTGCTCCTAGCCTGAATCATAGACAATTCTATCCCCCTGCTTCTTGATTGTTTTGTAAATCAAGTTTCTTAATCATAAACAATAGATTGTTTTTAATCTGAATCATAGAAATCTCCTACCCCTGCTTCAGATAACTTTACTTAAAAGCCTGTGGCTTCTCAACAGCCCCCAAACCATTCCAGACCTAACTCTTAGATAATTCCATCCCAGAGACTAAATAGGTTTTAACATTTCCCCAGGCCAGTAAGCCTAATGATTCTTTCCAAGCCCATTCTGGGCCCAGCTCCTGGACAATTGAGGCCACCTGAGTGATCAGTTGAATGGCCACAGGCTTCATAAGAGCTAACAAATTTATTAATTAAAATCTATTTTTCCTTATTCAGGGGCCTTGAGGATACAGATGATACCCCAATAAGATTGCCAGTTGCAACCACAGAAACCAGAAAGACAGAGTACAGGTCTTCCAGGTGGATCTCGAGACCCCTCCCTCTCATCTGAGATCAGCTAGGGTGAGAATTCCATGAATCCCCCAATAGGCAGGGACGGCTCTACGCCCCTACCCAGCAGGAAGCAGATACAGAAGAAAAGACCTCCTGTTCCTCAGCTTCCCATAGAGATTTTATGGAGATCACCTCTCTAAGAGAAAACAAGGCAGGCAGTTAGAGGCAGGCACTGAGTCTCTGCATTCCTGCAAGTCCCACAGAAGCAGGCATTGGGTCTCTGCATTCCTGCATGTCCCACAGAATGCAACTGCCCAGGAGACTTCCCCTCTCCACCCAAAACTCCCCTTTGTATTGTAATTACCTACCCCTGCGGGTAAACACAGGTGCCAATCAAGTGGTCCCACGCTCAGAAAGGAACAGCCCATTCTAGAGAAAAAAACTCCAAGTCTTTGCCAGTCAGGGCCTTTTGAGCTTCTTTTGCCTTGCCTGCTCCAAATTCTTTGGAGTGTACTTTCTCTTCTAATAATGGCCCTTGAGCCATTCTCGATTGCTTGGCCCGCTTCTATTTCTTTGAAGTATACTATCTCTTCTAATAAACTGCTCTTTTACTACTTTACTTCTGTGTCTCGTTCAATTCTTTGCTCGAGATGCCAAGAACCTGGACACCGGGCCGAGAAGAGCCTGCTCTCCGGTAACAAGACCACAAAAAAATCAATAAAAGCAAACTAGCCAGTGTGTACTTGGGTACTAAATTATATGGCACAGTCTATGAAAAAGAGGTTGGGAGACATGACATTTGGAGTCATTATGGGGCAAGGAAAAGTAACGGTTATTGAACTTTTTTTTTTTTTTAAGATTTTATTGGGGAATTGGGGGAGGGGAACAAACAAGTTGCTTTCCTTTTGTTCTTCAGTCTAGTTGCAGAGGATGTAGCTTCACTGACTCATGTTGGTATTATCATTGCACTCTTCCCGGGTGAGGCAGTCGGTCGCCGGCCATTGGACAGCTGCTCATGGTGGCTCACACCAGCTGCTGGCCGCTCACGCTGGCTGCCAGCCACTCATGGTAGCTCATGACAACCCACTGCAGCACGGGCTGCAGCCTATGCTGTTGCCGGCGAATTACAGCAACCCAGCTCCAGGTCGAGCTGTTGTTGACCATCTTAGCTGTAGAGGGCGTAGCATCACTGGCCCTCATGTTGGATCCGAACCGGGGCCCTGCTGCTCAGAGCTGGCATCCCAAGCCAACTCTAAATCAATGTGCCACTCGGCCAGCCCTTTTTGGTTTTTTTGGTTTTTTAATACTTATATTTTAGCTCTTTCGATATTCAGGCTTATATATCCAACTTTCCTCATGACATTTCCATTTAGAATCTCAAATGCACCTAAAATTCAACATGGTCTTTTCCAGTGTTTTTCCCTACTGTGGTAAACTCCTATTTATCTTAAGAGTCTAAGTCAGAAGAAGTACAGTAAGTACCTGACTTACAAACGAGTTCTGTTCCAGGAGAACGTTTGTAAGTCGGATTCGTTCATAAGTCTGACAAAGTGAGTGTTATATGCCTTTGACACAAATATACAATGTAAAGCCAATGGTTGAACGATTCGTGTTATAACGAGCGACGTCTACCATCTTTTTGCCTTGGTCCAATCTCTCAATTATTTTCACTTTTGTTTCCATGGTTATTACTTTGCGCTTCCTAGCAGTCCCCTCCACATCACCACCGCTTTTCCTCTTGCTTCTGGACATCCTGGGCTCTGATTGAGCACTGTATTACTGTACACTATCATACTGTACAGTAAGCACACAGCAGCACAACTTTGACAATGTCCGGCAGACACATGAGCTACTTCCGCAATTTGTTCACATCTACGAATGTTCGTAATGAGAGGTCCTTTCGTATCTGAAAGTTCACAACTTGAATGTTCGTAAGTCGGGGACTTACTGTAATTCTTTCTTTCTTACCATCTATATTCAATCTATCACAAAATCCTGTTGATATCATCTCCTAAATGTCCCTTGATCTGTTCATTTCTTTCCAAATTAATTGTCTCCACTCTAGTGCAATCAAACATTGTCTCTAACTTAGACTATTTTAGTAGCTCAGAAACTGCTGTTTTCTTCAGTCATATCTTCTCCCTGTCAAATTGGCACACTAAAGCTGGCCCTTCCCTGGTTAAAACATTTAAGCAGCTTCCCATTTTATTTGAGAAGTAAAAAGAAAATGAGATTTTGATGCAATGGAAGCCAAAGGAAGAGACAGTTTCAAGAAAATTGGGCAATTCTATTAAAAGTTCCTGAGAGACCAAGTAGGCTGCAGATTAAAAATGCACACTGAGATGCATGGCATGAGGGTCAGTGATGGCTTTAAAAGAGCAGTTTGGTGGAGAAAGTAGTTTGGTGGGGAAATGAATGAATATGAAGAAAGGATATGTAGATGCAAGTATAGACAACTCTTTTATTAAGTTTGACTGTAAAGGAGAAGAGAAAGACTGATAAGTGGGTGGAGGCAAAAAATGGGATCAAGGAAGAGATCTTTTTCTTTTTTTAAAGCTTAGATGAACCAGAGCGTATGTAAATACTCATGTGAGTTGCCAAGAGCAAGAGACTGGTAAGGAAGCGGGCTAATTAAGCGTAAGGTTTGATAAGGAGATAGGAAATGAGAACCAGAAGATAGGTGGAGGGATTGAACCTTAATAGGAGCAGGAAAAACAAACATCTTCCACTGAAACTGGAAGAGAGTGAACTTTTTTTTAAACCTAACACACTATGTAGTAGATATTGTTCTAGACTCTTAACATACATTATCTCTTTTTTTTTTTTTTTAAGATTTTTTTTTTATTGGGGAACTGGGGGATGGGAACAGTGCTGGGGAATTGGGGGAAGGGGAACAGACAAGTTGCTGTCGTTTTGTTCTTCAGTCTAGTTGTGGAGGACGTTGCTTTACTGGCCCAAGTTGGCACCATCATTGCGTTCTTCCCGGGAGAGGCAGATCAGTCGCCGGCTTCTGGATGGCAGCTCACAGTGGCCCAGCTCCAGGTTGAGCTGTTGTTGTTCAGCATCTTAGCTGTGGAGGGCAGTGTCACTGGCCCTCATATGTGGGATCCGAACCAGGGCCCTCTGGCGTCCCAAGCCAGCTCTTAACCATCGCGCCACTCGGCCGGCCCACATTATCTCATTTTAATGTATCATCATATCCTATTCAAAAACACTTCCTGGCCTGGTCGAGTGGCTCGTTGGTTAAGAGTTGGCTTGGGAGCACGAGCTCTGAGGAGCAGGGCTGCTGGTTAGGATCCCACATGGGTCAGTGATGCTGCGCCCTCTACAGCTAAGATTGTGAACAACAGCTCGACCTGGAGCTGGGCTGCCGTGAGTCACTAGTGACGTGTAAGCTGCAGTGGGGCTGCAGTGGGCTGCCGTAAGCTACCGTGAGTGGATGGCAGCCAGTGTGAGCGGCCAGCAGCTGGCGTGAGCTGCCCGTGAGCCTCCGTGAGTGCCCGTCCAATGGCCTGTGACCCATCTGCCTCAACCAGGAAGAGCGCAATGATAATACCAACATGGGCCAGTGAAGTGACGTCCTCCACAACTAGACTGAAGAATAAAAGGACAGCAACTTGTCTGTTCCCTTGCCCCGATTTCCCAATGCTGTTCCCTCCCCCAATTCCCCAATAAAATAAAATAAAAAACAGAAAAATTTCCTGAGCTTCTACTATATTTATACAAAATACCTTACTAAGTGTTATTGATAAAAGAAATATGAACATGACTTTGTTCCTGTCCTCAATGAGCTTAGAAATAAAAAATGTATACAAATGACTGATACAAGGCTATAAATACAGTGATTATAGAATTTATTGTCCAAAATGGGATACTTTTGAGAATAAATAGAAGCACTATTAATAATTACTGTGGAAAAACCCAGGCATAAACCCAGACTCTTCTGAACAAACCAGGTTGTATCATCTTAGCAATGAAAGAGCTTGAAGTGGTGGGGAGCACAAAGGAGAAGTTGGGGTGAATCAGCGAAGTCCAGTGGTAGAAGTGGATTTGGGTTGGGCTTGCTGCTTGGGAGGGCAGAGGTGATAAACATGTGAACAAAATAATTTCAGATAGCTTCATGGGGAAGAGTGGGGAAGAGGACTACTTTAAAAAGCATGGTAGGGGGAAGGCATCCCAGAGGGGGTAACATTTAAGCTGAAACTTGAATGATGAGAAGGATCAAATTCAAAGATAAAAAGAAAACCACAAGAATAGTCTTATCTCAGTAGTGATCTGAAGGTTAGTAGGCCCAACCTCCTACTAATAAGGTTTGGGGTGAAGAGATTCCAGGGGCCTCCTCCTTTTTCTAAAGTGAGATGAGGGATTTCAATTTTATTCTGTAGGTAATGGAGAATCATTAAAGACTCTCGAGCAGGATAGGGATGTGACTGGAAAAATTATGCTGGCACTAGTATATAGGGTAGATTAGAGAGGGGAAGAGGCAGGAAGTCCAGGAGTACTGAAATAGTCCAAGCAAATAAAATAACTCCTGGATTGGGACAGTGGCAGTAATAATGGTGAAGCAGAGATGGAAGTGATATGCCGGAGCAAGAACAAACAGGATTTTGCAGCTGGACATCACCTAGTGTTGTGCCTGTCCTGGAAAGCTCTCAGTAAATGCTAATTCCTCCCTCCTCTCTCACTTAGCGGGTAATGGGAGTGAGGGAAGATTGGTTTTGCTTGCTGTTTAGAAGGGAGAACAACTTGGGCCTGAGTTTAGGTTAAGAGGAAGAACCAGCTGAGCGGGAGATATTAAAATGTAAGGGAAAGAGGGTAACTGATAGAATGTTTTATTTAAAAAGGGATAGATGTAAAGAGGTGTGATATGTCATTTTCCAACTCAGAAACAAAAGGTTTGAAATGCTGCTATGAGAAACAGTTGTCCTTTACGAACAGTGGTTCTCATCCTTGGCTGCACATCAGGATATTCCTGGGAGCCTTAAAACAAAAAATGATGCTGGACCTCCAACCCCAAGGATTCTGATTTATTGGGTTGTTGGAAAAGTCATGATGCATGTTTGCAACAGATGGCACTAGTTCATTTTTGGAAGTACTAGAGTCATTCGCATCTATGTTATGGCTATGTCATTTGACAGCTGACAGTTCTAGCTTCATTCTAAAAAAAAATTGAGCAATTTGGTTGAGTTTTAGAGATTTTACAAGTTGAAGATAAAAGACCGAACTGTGCATTTTTGCCATATTTTACTGTTTTACTTCCATAAAGGGAACAACGCGCATCAAGCTTGTGAAAAGTTGCATAAAGTTTACAGTGACAATGCTCTATAAGAATGTCAGTGCCAACGATGGTTCACAAAATTCTGTGCTGGTGATTTTGATCTCAACAATGCTCCTCAGTCAGGGAGGCCCACCGAGGTTGATGACAACAAAATAAAGGCATTGATCAAGTTAAACCCACATTACACAACACAAGAGATTGCAGAAACGTTGAACATTCATCATTCAAGCATTCACGACCACCTGAAGAAGCTGGGATACGTAAGCAAGCTCGATATTTGGGTTCTGCGTGAACTCAAAGAAGTTCATTTGACGGCATGTATAAACATCTACAATATGCTCATTAAACGTGAGGAAAACGATCCTTTTTTGAAGCGACTGATAACTGGTGATGA
This sequence comes from Hipposideros armiger, assembly GCF_001890085.2. Lineage (NCBI taxonomy): Eukaryota > Metazoa > Chordata > Mammalia > Chiroptera > Hipposideridae > Hipposideros > Hipposideros armiger. The sequence continues at coordinate 1,898,084 of NW_017731746.1, forward strand.
GAAGTGGATTGTTTACAACAATACGGTGTGCAAACGGTCTTGGTCTTGATGTGATGATTCGCCTCATATGACATCGAAAGCAGACATTCATCAGAGGAAAGTTATGCTCTCAGTGTGGTGGGATTTTAAACGTGTTGTGTTTTTTGAGCTCCTACCAAGGAACCAAACAGTCAATTCGAATGTGTACTGTCGGCAATTGGACAGTTTGAACGAATCCATCATCCAGAAACGTCCAGAGCTTGTCAATTGTAAAGGAGCTGTGTTCCATCGTGACAATGCGAGACCATGCACAAGTTTGATCACCCGTCAAAAATTATTGGAGTTTGGATGGGATGTGTTGCCACACCCACCATACTCGCCTGACCTTGCGCCATCAGACTTCCACTTGTTTCACTCTCTTCAAAACTCTTTGCGTGGTATAATGTTCAATTCAGATGAGGCTGTAAATCAGCACCTTGTTCAGTTTTTCGCAAATAAAGACAGGTCCTTCTATGAATGAGGAATTATGAAGCTCACTGACAGATGGCAAAATGTTATCGAACAAAACAGGCAATATATCATTGATTGATCTTTGTTCTTTATAGAAATAAATGACCTTTGAAAAACATAGACAAAATACGTCATGACTTTTCCGACAACCCAATAGTTTCTCTAGGATGTGACCCAGGCACCAATGTTTTAAAAAGTGCCTGTGCTGGTGCTAATGAGCAGGCATGATTGAGAACTACCAGTAAAAAGGCTTGCAGAGCCACAAAAAGGACTCAGCTGAGGTGTGCGGGTAGGAATTTGTTGTTGAGCCATTCAGCCTGGTTACATGACTCTCTTATCACCAACATTCCTGGAGCAGAAACTGTGAAATTAGAGTGTGGCAGTTGTTTATGTGGTTGGTAAGGCACTAAGCTAAAGAAATAAGAGATGTAGAGGCTAGGGGAAAAGAATTGATTTGGCCAACCACAGGCTCTAATCTGATACAATAAGAAGAGGTTTGGACAAAAGTCAATAAAATAATAATAGCAGTACCAAGTAAATTTTTTTGAGTGCTATCTAAAGTAAGTGATTTATACAAAGTCTCATTTATTCTTACAATAGCTCTAGGTCATATTAGTCACGTTTTATAAATGCAGAAATTGAAGCTCAAGAGGTTATGAAAGCTTCCTAAATTTATGGAATTAATAAGTGGCAGAACTGGAATTTAAAACTAGATTTGAGTAACTCTAGAACCTGAGCTCTGGTTGGGCAAGAGCAAGGAAGTAGGAAGGTAGGAGGATAAGAGCTTGTGGAAATCGGCTGGGTTTTCAATGGGCTTTAGATAGGCCCCTTGAAAAGGAAATAAGAGGGTTTCTAAAGGAAATAATAGAAGGTGAGGGGATGGGGTCCTATTCAGGAGACCAGAGTAGCAAATTTATTATTGGACGAAGAGTGGGAAATTGGATTGGGTAGGACATTGGCAGTCCCAATCTATCAACGGAGTGTAGACTCCATGTGCTCAAAAGAAATTGGGAGACACTGTAGGTTTATTTAGGGGGTGGTTGATGTGATAAAGAGTAGTCTTTAAAATTCATCAAGCAGGGCCGGCCGAGTGGCACGATGGTTAAGAGCTGGCTTGGGACGCCAGAGGGCCCCGGTTCGGATCCTACATATGAGGGCCAGTGACACTGCCC
>NW_017731746.1:1899899-1916644 GCF_001890085.2 Hipposideros armiger
CTGTTCCCATCCCCCCAATTCCCCAATAAAAATCTTTAAAAAACAAAAATTCATCAAGCAGATGAAGAACTAGGAAGTTCACTGAGGAGACCTCTGCACTATAATACTTTTTCCCCCCTTTGCTCCCTGTCTTGTCCTGGTAGCCACAGATGTTACTTAAGCTAACTATGGCACTCAGGCCTAAAGAGATTGCCTATTCTTTAGCCATAAACTGCCTTTCCAGGGGTCACACCTAAGATCACAGTTCTATTTTCAAGGACCAATAAAAAGGTTCTGCAAATTGTCTAGTAGCAGGAAACCAGAGCTGGACACTTTCACGATTGTGCTACCTCTGTAGAGAAGGCTATTTAGAAATATAATCTTGTAGGGAACCCTCATGCACTGTTGGTGGGATGCAAATTGGTGCAGCCACTAAGGAAAACAGGTTGGAGTTTCCTAAAAATATCACAAAAAGAACTACCTTACGACCCAGCAATTCTACTTCTGGGTATTTATCTGAAGAAATCCAAAACACTAATTTGAAAAGATATATGCATCCCTATGTTAATTGTAGCATTTTTTACAATAGCCAAGATATGGAAGCAACCTAAGTGCCCATGAATAGACAATTGGCTAAAGAAATGTGGTACGTATACACAGTGGAATATTACTTGGCCTTAAAAAAGAATGAAATCTTACCATTTGTAACAACATGGATGAACCTGGAAGGTATTATGCTAAGTGAAATAAGTCAGACAGAGAAAGACAAATGCCATATGATCTCATTTATATGTGGAATCTAAAGAACAAAAATAAACAAACAAACAAAACAGAAACAGATTCATAGATACAGGGAACAAGTTGAGGGTTGTCAGATGGGAGGGAGGTTGGGGGGCGGGGGGAGCGGAAGGTGAAGGAATTAAGAAGTGCAAATTGGTAGTTACAAAATAGTCATGGGGATGTGAAGTACGGCATAGGAAATATAATCATTAATATTGTAATAACTATATATAGCTCCAAGTGGTTTTTAATTGGGGGGATAATTTTGTAAATTTTATAAATGTCTAACCAGCATAGTGCTGCTGTATACCTAAAATTAATATAAAATAATATTGAATGTCAACTGTAAGTGAAAACTTTAAAGAAGCGGGGACTGACAACCATGGCAGTCATGGAGTTGGCAGTGTGGATGCGGCTCAGTGTGGGGGGCGTGAGAGTCATGAAAGCCTGAAGCTTCAAGTTCAAATGGTCAGAGAATCTCGACTCCAACACAGGGTCAGTCCGGGAGACCAGTGAGGCCTTTGGAAAAAGAGAGCAGGCTGAAGAAGAACGATACTTCCAAGCATGGACTAGAGAACAACTGGCAGCCTTGAAGGAACACCATGAAGATGAGATCACTCATCGTAGAAAGGAGATTGAGCATCTGCAGAAAGAAATGGGGAGGCACAAGCAGGCCATCAATAAACTAAAAAGGCTGGCCAAGTGGCTCAGTTGGTTTAGAGTTGGCTTAAGAGCGCGAGCTCTGAGCAAGAGGGCCATTGGTTCGATTCCCACATGGGCCAGTGACCCTGTACCCAAGCTGAGCTGTTGCTGAGCTGCCAACAGGTGGCAGGATGGCTCAGCTGGTGTAACAACAAGATAGCCTGTTCGATGGTGGGCTATGCCCACCCACAACTAAGACTGAACTCAGCACCTTGAGCTGAGCTGCCACCCGGATGGCTCAGTGGATAGAGCATGCGCTCTTAACAATAAGTCTGCTGGTTCGAGTCCCACATGGGATGGTGGCTACGCCCACCCACAACTAAGATTGAACACAGCACCTTGAGCTTAGAGGCCACCAGCTGCCGATGGGAAGCCTGATGGCAACTGGTGCCCTCCACAACAAAGATTGTAGAACAATTTGGCTGGTCCCCTTCCCCAATGCCCCAATAAAATCTTAAAAAATAATAAGTAAATAAAATAAAAAAGAATGGTGATGATTAAGAGCACTCAGTTCCCCAATATAATAGCTACATATTATTGCCCACTTCTATGGAGACATAGTTCTGGTCTCATTAACATCTGACCATGCTGCCAACAGATTATAATAAATTGTCATCATTGAAAAAAAAAAAAAGAAGGGGGAAAAAGGTGAAGGGGGATAAGAGGCTCAAATTTCCAGTTATAAAATAAATAAGTCTTGGGGATGTAATATACAGCATAAGGAATGTAGTCAATAATATTGTGATAGCGTTGTACGGCGTCAGATGGTCGCTGGACTTGCCATGGTGACCACTTCTTTAGGTATATAAATGTTGAATAACTGGTGTACACCTGAAACTAATATAATATTGTATGTTAGCTACATTTTAGTAAAAATCTTTAAAGAAAAAAGAAGTACACTCTTGTTACAAGGTCCTGCATACAAAGGAGGCATGGTACACATATCAACTCCATGACAATTCCACAAGATGGCCATGGACCCCCATCAATGTTACCCATCAGCAACCACCCTTGAACTAACTCAGAAAGTACCCAGGGGGTTATGGCATCATACATGGGGACAGTGTCAGTTCTTCCTTGATTTGAGCAGACCATATTAAATTTATACCTAAAGAACTAGTTTCCAGATTTCAGCTACATGTTATTTTCAAATTAATGAATCAGTTACAATCGCTGGTGAACAGTAATTTTAGGAAAACTGAATAAGCAAAATGAATAGCTACAATTCTCTGGGTGATGACCAGAACATAAACAATGCTGGGAGCCGATGAGGTAGAAAGATACCTGGTGAGCTGAGCTAGCTGGTTGTAGTGCCCCGGGAAAGGGGAAATATCTGTCAAATGGAATATAAATTCTGCAAACTAAACCTGGTAGTTTGGAGAAAATGTTTTAACCTACCCGCTCCCCTTCCTGTGTGTAATGCTGCTTTCCTACTTTTCAACTTGAGTTTACTCTGGAAGTGGAACATTTATTCCAACAAAATGTACCTGGTGAGGTCTCTCAGTGATTAAAGACATCTATTTAGTATACATTAATTCCAGTAGAGTACTTGTGCTACTCATCCCTCTGTAGGCTGATGCTGCATTTTCTTCAGGTGTATAAATTGAACAGGCAGTTTTTACCTGCTATAAGTCCAAAAAAAAAATTATATATGCTCCTTGGGTTCATTAGCCTTTAGTCTTGGTTAGTGACTACCAGGTGTTGCTAAAGCATATTTGGAAAAGAATTTTCTCTGTTGAAAGTTATTTTGGAAATCAGAATATTATACTGCAAGTCATGGAAGAGGAAAAATGTTGTACTATAAAGCTTAGCCAGGTGTGATATAATCATTTTATTGAGGACATGGTATGAGCAAATTTTTTTTCTTAAGTAATGAACACATTTGCTTGTAGTTTGAGTTTAAAAAAGCTATTATAGGACTAGCCGAGTGGCTCAGTTGGTTAAGAGTTAGCTTAAGAGCGTGAGCTCTGAGCAACAGGGCCGCTGGTTTGATTCCCACATGAGCTAGTGACGCTGAGCCATAGGTGAGCTGACCCTGAGATGCCAACAGGTGGCAGGATGGCTCAGCTGGTGAGAGCACATGCTCCTAACAACAAGACTGCTGGATGGTGGGCTATGCCTGCCCGCAACTAAGATTGTAACACAGCACCTTGAGCTTAGAGGCCACCAGCTGCCAGATGGAGACTGGCGCCCTACACAACTAAGATTGAAGAACAACAACTTGGCTGGTCCCCCTCCCCAATTCCCCAACATTGTTTCCCTCCCCCAATTCCCCAATTAAAAATAAATAAATAATAAATAAACAAATGAGAAAAAGAAAGCTATTATATTTCCTTAAAAAATATATAGAAAGTTGAAACTGTGAAATCCATTTTAGCATGTCAAAAACATTTGGGCTTTAAGATAGTATCACAGATGTAAATATATCCAAGTTCAAATTATTTAGCATTCTAGATTCTAAATATTTTAAATTGAAGTTAAATGAAATCAAGTGTAAATTTATCTGTGATTTTTTTTCTTTCTTCTGGTTATTTTTAGGTAAATAGGATGTGAGACTAGCAAACAATGTTTGCTGTGAGGACCCATTATTGTGATTGAATTCCAAGCAGCATTTTTTAGTCATATCTCATTCCTACAAAAAAAAAAAAAGGAATTCTGTTGTGTTTTAAACAGAGACACTGAAAACCTCAATTCTATTTGTGAATGTTTTTCTTTTTAAAAGTATCTTTCCTACAGATAGATTCTCTAGAACCCAGCCAACAATACAGGCCTAACACTTTAGTTAACAGCTCAAAATCCAAAAAATAGGGTAGAAGGGAAGAAAGAGTGACTAATAACAAAATGAAAATGGTTAATACATCTTGGGAAGCACTTTACTAAAATAAATAGGTGACTTCACTGGGAATAGCACACTCTCCAGAAACCATATTTACCGCAGATCACCCAAACTATTATACTCAGTATTAACTAAAAGGCCAAAGGATTGGATTTATGTAATGTTTTTTAAATACACATTTTATAAATATAAGGATACTGTGTACATTATCAAATAATTGATATATATATTCCTGAAGTGTCATATTTTCTGATTCTTGTTGATCTGTTTGAACTAGGGACAAAAAAAGTTGAGATAATTGAATTAGACCCGATCAACTACTAAGATTGAACCCAGAAGATCCCAAAGTTCATAAGTTAAGTCTGTGCCATCTATGCTTCTCACCAGAAAAGTGAAAAACAGGCTGATATAAATTATAAGGATATCTGATGATCTTATAAGAACATCACACAGAATCTTTAAAAGTTTTAGCCCTGGTAGGATTCCTAGATGAGAATGGGCAGCTATTTCATCTTTTATTTTGGTTGCCTCCTCACTTTTTTTTTTTGGTCATGACTTCAACCAGGACCCTTTGGAAGGTAACAATTTATTTATGAATGCAAATCCTTTTGCTTTGCCTGGTCTCATTTCTCCAGTGCTGTGGGGTGAGATCCCACCAGACAGTGAGTGGCCTGTTTTAAATTCTTAGGCTCCTCTCCCTCCCACTCACTTCTTGCCCTCCTCCCCTTCACATTCCTGCAACTTAGAAAGACAGTGAGGAAAACAAGGCTTCACAAGTTAACATTTTAAAGGAACCACTAGCCACCTCTCTCTAGGATGGGCACAAGGTGTAGGGTTATTCCCTTTTTCTAGTGGGTATTTTAAAATCTGGGTGGGAGATGACATGTTACAAATTTATTATTTAAAAAATTGTAAGGGGAGTCTTTTTAAACGTAAAAAGAGCCTTTTCACATTTCTCTACCACCTTTCCATTGGCTGTGTAGAAATAAAGACCAACAAATGAGAACAGAGTTAGCGACAGCAAGGAAGTCAGCCACCTTCACTGAGTTTGGTGGCGACTCAGGCAGGCAGCGAGAAAAGAGGCAAGCTGCAGGTATGCTCTGATTGGAGCGTGTTGGCCTGTGGAAGCTGGAGGCCTCCTAACAAGAAGCTGGGCATCTTGTGTGATTGGCTTGGGGAACATATTTGGCTTTCTCTGATTGGTCCCGAGTTAGAAGCAGGGGCAAAAATTAGGGAAGCTGGCAGTCAACGACGGATTCCTGCCCATTCTAGGCCAATGACTGCAGGGGCTGTTGTTCGGTTTCCCCAGCTGCTTGCTGCAGAGGCTGTGGGTCAGGGTTCTGTTGTCACCCATGATCTGGCCGTTGTCCTGTATATTCAGTCTCTCAGCTGGGTAGAGACCCAGGGTTTTCTTTTCCCTGACAGCTTTCTAGCTTCAGATTTTTGCTTTACTTGGAACAACATAATTTTCCTATTTTTGTTAAGGAGAAACGGAGACATTAGGATATAAAAAGTATAAGAAAAAACACATAAATAGTGCTAGTGAGGGTCAGGCCAGAGAAAATCATCTCGGCCTTCCGGTTCCCCATTTCCCTACAGAACTCGCATTTCCATTACAACCGACTCCTCAGCAGTTTTCCCTTCCTTTGGGGGAGGTCCGGGCTAGCCCGCCCCCTCTTTCTTCGCCGATAGCCTATTGGGGCCGGGAGGAAGGTCGTTGCCCCAGGCCCCTGTCCCCCTCCCCCACGGCGCGGCCCCAGCGCTGCTTCCCCCTCTCCGTGCCCTTCAGTCCCCGCTGGGCCCCCTTCCGGCCCCCTCCCTCGAGCGCGCGCCGGCGTCTCCCGGCCACTAGTTCTGCGCGTTCCTGGACGGACGCGGCCCCTCTGGTCCTGCAGCAGCTTCCCTGGACCGCCGGAGATGTCAGGTCAGCGCTCCCCTCCCCGATTCGTTGCCGGGAGAGGCCGTTCTCCGAACGCGTCCTGGGTCAGGACTAAGCAGGTCCTCTCTGGTCACAACCCTCCATTTCCACTTTGGGGGGCGGGCGAAGGCTGGGTGGACTCCTCGCAGTCACCATTCCCCAGTCGTTCCTCCTCAGCTGTGGAAAAAGCAGCCCTCCTTTCCCTTCTGAGAGGAGCCGTACTTCCCCTTCAACTTGCCCTCCGTGGAGGCGTCCGTGGATGCCCGTTGGTGTGAGAGCACGGCTCTCCCCTTTCTCTTGGGGGAGCTCCCACGGCCCCTCTCCTCCTGCCGCGAAGCCCCCGCGGGCGCAGCGGCGGTGGCTGAGCTCTCGCCATCTTGCGTGGAGGAGGAGTCGCGGCCGCCGCCATGCGGAGAGGCCGGCAGCGAGGCAGGGAGGGAGGGGGGCGGCGGGCGAAGGAGGGGGCAGAGGAGCCGAGTTAGCTCAGCCCGGGCGGCGACTTCGGCGGCGCCCTGAAAGCGGGCAGCGGCGGAGGTAAGGGGGGCCGGCCGGCCGGTGGAGCCGCGGGCGCGGGCAGCTTGGCGGAGCGGCCCTCACAGCCGAGCGAGGGCGGGGGCGGAGGAGGCCGCTGAGAGGGGCCGGGTGGGGGCGGGCGGAGGTTTCCGAGGAGGAAGGAGCCGCCGCCATTTTGGGAGCTTCGAGTCAACAATAAAGGACCGAGGTTGCCGAGCCGGGAGTGGCCTCAGTGGTAGGACTCGGGCCTGAGCCGCGGAGAGTGGGGTGAGGTGGGGAGGTGGGGGTAGGGTGTCGAGATGAGTGGTGCGGTCGGGGCTGCGGGAAGCCCGTCGGCCAGCTTTGGGGGCCACTCTGAGGCGGAGGCCTAAGGCCTGGGTGGACCCTGCGGAGGAAGGCGGGCGGCAGCTTTGTGCGGTGGTGGCGTCTGAGTTGAACGTGGGGCTGTGCGCGGCGGGGTCCGTAGAGGGAGCGGGCCAGGTACTCGGAGGAGCTTTAAAGAAGACGAGGGAATGTGGGACCATGGGGGCGGCAAGGACTTAGAGTGATGTTGGAGGTTATAGGGTACGAGGCAGCCCTATAGGGGGCGGCAGGGATGTGCAGTAGTGGAGGACTCGGTTTAGAAGGGGACCAGCAGCTGCTTGATTGAAATAAGGCTTTGTAGGTCGGTAACGAGAGGGTGATCCTGGAGCCCCCCGAGTCATGGAGGAAAGGAGGGCTTTTTGGGTTAAGGGTTTCTCTTTGGGGCCTCAGAGGAGGAGTCCCTATTGTTTCCTACCCGCGGAGCTGGTTCCCTGCCCTTGTTGCGCAGATAGGATTGCAGAGCCCCAACCCTTTGTGTTTATGGTCACAGGGAGCTGACTTGAAGTGTGTGTGTCCGTGTGGGGTGTTTTTTTGGAGGGTGGGGAGGCGACAGGGAGAGCAAGGAAGTATTGTCCTACAATGAGGGGGTCCAAATCATTGGCTTGTTTCCTTCCCTTAGCGCTCACTCCCTTTTCCACAGTCCCCTTTTCCCCTCAGAATAAAACAGGCCAACTTGCAGATCCAGCTTACCGAAACTGCGCTGCTTTTGCAAACAAAAGCTCTCGTCGGAGATGACGATACTGTTTTGGGTGTGAAACTGTCAGTTGCTAACTACAATCTGGAAAGTGGTGTAATTAATTCCGAATGGGGCTCCTCCTAACTAACCTACATTTCGTTCGTACTTTTTAAAATGTAGAAATATAATTTACACATCTAAATGGGGAAGGGGTAGGAGGAATATTTCCTTCTCGGAGACGTAAAGCTGCAGTGCAGGTTTCAGTTTAATTAAGGAGGGGAGCAATTATCCCAGTCACAGTTTGGATGTAGGGAAATAGGAGGTATTATCAATACATGCATGATAGATAGTAATGATATCATTTAATCTTTAGAGGTTGCCCTCTTCATCCTTTAGTACTTTGCAAACAAATAAGTCTTCTGGTGTGAATTACGTGATACTGTTGCTCGTAATAGAAACCTGTCAATACAGGATACCATTTGCTGCCTTGAAATTAGGTGACTGTTAACCACGATCTGCTTAAGAGGTTAATCAGATTCTGGGAGACTTTGAAATATACTTCTTTGTGTGTATGATAACCTGATTTGCTTGTGAGCAACTTTATTTTCAATTTTTAAAAAAGTAAGACATAATGAAGTATTTTAGAAAAATTTAATTGAGAAGACTTTATGTATGGCACAAATTAATAAAACTGGTGTATTTTTGGTAAGAAATGTAAAGGAGTTGAAAAGGAGCAAACCCAACAGAGTAGGCCTTTATTTTCTGGCCTTTGTAAATTAAGTTTTTATTTACTATATTTTAGAATAAGAATTCGGTTCTGGGAATAATTAACAATGGAGATTAAGCAGGTCTTTTTTTTAACAACTTGTAATTAATACTCTGGGTTTCTTGGGAAATTGGATTCAAGTCACTAGAGTATTTAGTCTTGCACAGATTTTTACTTTTTTTCAACACAGGCACTTTTTAGTTTTTATAATTTTTTAATACTATTGTACTTCTTGAAAAGTGTTATTGAAATATAGCTAATAGTTTTTTAGTATTCAAATTTTATAGTTCCTAACGAGTTTCTTGGCTGTTTTTCAAGCTAGTGATTTTGACATGTAGACATGTCTATATCCCTGCTTCAGTTATTGTTTCAAAGGGCAAAAACTTACAGGGAAAAAAAGGAAAATGCATTTTTCTTCATGAAGTTTTTAACTTCTGTAGTTGAAATTCATAAGTGCACAAATGTGTTTTTTTCTGAAGGTATAAAATTAAGTCAAAAGCTCACTTTTCCAGGATTCTCAGTTGCTGTTAGAAATAGAAAAATTAATGAATTATCTTGCCTTGTTCATATGTAGATTTACATTAGTTAAGTTGTGTGCTACTTTGAGTTGTAATGCAATGAGTTATAATGAATCATTGACTTTTAGAGGTGTCAGGGACTTTTAGAGAATTAATAGGAGGACATGGAAGGGAAGAGGTTGCGATTTGACAACTAATGCTAATTTAATCACAGTATCTTTCTGCCTAATAGTCTCTGGGTTGCTTTGAACTGTTTGAAATTGGTCTCAGTGTGGGTTTGGTTTTTGAGGCAATTCATCTTTTTTGTGTTTCTCCTAGCTTGGCTAATGATTTGGTTTAAGTGCAGCTGTATTCTTAAATCTTTAAAGGAGTTCTTTAAAAGGGAAACAAAAGTTATTTTTCTTTCCTGTGTTTGCTAACTTAACTTTTTCTTTGTTTCAGATTGAAGTGAGTGAATTCAGATACATAACTCAACCTTGTTAGAGAGCTTTTTTAAAAATAAAAAGTTGATTTGGTGCATGAGAGCAAGTTACTGCTGCTTCTGTTCAGAGACTTACAGGTGCTTGCCTGCATTGCAATAAAGGACTCAATATTGAGCAAGACTTATATTTATCTCTTCGTTTTGGAGAGCCTAATAAACTGTTATTACAGTTTCTCTACTGACTTTCAAAAGTTTTGAAGTTTGAAAAAGACATCTTTACAATTAATAAATACAGTATGAGCACGGCCAGAACAGAGAACCCTGTTATAATGGGTCTGTCCAGTCAAAATGGTCAGCTGAGGGGCCCTGTGAAGCCCAGTGGTGGCCCCGGAGGAGGGGGCGCACAGACACAGCAGCAGATGAACCAACTGAAAAACACCAACACAATCAATAATGGCACTCAGCAGCAAGCACAGAGTATGACCACCACTATTAAGTAAGTGTTAGAATAAATAGTAAACACACTTGGGGTGGGGAACCAAGGAGATTTGTTTTGGTTACTTTGTTGTTTGTTGACTACTATGTGTATACCTTAATTTAACTGTTTTGATTGCAGATAGAAGACAGATGACTGTTTTATGGCCATCAGATATTTGCAATAGAATAATGTATTTCTGTCATAATTAAGGTTTAAGTAATGAATGTAGGCACAGATACATATTAATTTTGTATAGATTATTTTTTGAAACATTTTCGTTTTCATAATTAGCTCAGATTCACCTTGTTTTTGCCAGTATGGCTTTTCCCTACTATTGTGACTATAGCTTACCCTAGTTTAAATGGCATTTAAAGTCAATTTTAAATTTTAAATTTAAGGACTTGCCCAACTTTCTGAACTTCAAACATAATTCACTCATAAAAAATTTATCCATAACTTTTTTTTTTAGTTTATGGAACTTTGCTTTTCTATTTTTTTCTTTTTTAAAAAATAAGCTTTCTTCTCTTCTTAGAAAATAAAAAGCCGTTAAATATAGGGAACTCAGGATTTTGAACTCTTAGAAACATGTATCTCTGAATAGGCCCAAACTTCCCTTGTTGACTTAAGAGCCTCATCTTACTACAGAATATATTTTCCTTTAAATCTGAAAGTTTGTAGGCTGTCATCTTTTAAGTGTTCATTTTAAATTATTTGGTAACTATCACTCTAAAGATTTAGTTAATAGAAAATTAACATTTAAGACTTGACCCCATTTGAGGTTTGGCTTTGTTTGTTGTTAAGAATTTAGCCATGAAAATTGATTTAACCTCTAGAAATCTTCAAAGATGATGAAACTGGTTCACTGAACTAAAGTGTGTTTAATTTCAGTCTAGATTTTTCCCATGCTCATTAAGAAGCACTCATAAAGAAAAATAGCCTTTATAAGCTACCAGAATATCATATAGATGGTTACTGCTGTGTAGTTCACTAGTGACCTATAAGAATTAATTTCCAGAAGAATTGGTTTGGTCACTGGGTGAATTGTAATTAATGCATATTCTATTTTTTTTAAGGTTGAAGGCTTTAATTGGTAAAATATTTTTTAAATTGTAGTTTGTTTTTACAAAATACGAATAAGCTGGCAAAATTTGGGCCATTTTTAATCCTTAAGGATACAAGAAGGGGCCGGCCCAGTGGCGCATTGGTTAAGAGTTGACTTGGGACATAGGCTCTGAGCAGCAGGGCCCCAGTTTGGATCCCTCGTGCAGGCCAGTGACGCTGCACCCTCTACAGCTAAGATGGTGAACAACACTTTGACCTGGAGCTGGGCTGCTGTGAGTCGCTGGTGACGGCATAGGCTACAGTGGGGCTGGCCAGCAGCTGGCGTCCGCTTTCGTGAGCGGCTGTCCAATGGCCAGTGGCCGGCGAGCGACTGCCTCACCCGGGAAGAGCGCAGTGATAATACCAACATGGGTCAGTGAAGCTGCGTCCTCCACAGCTAGACTGAAGAACAAAAGGACAGCAACTTGTCTGTTCTTTTCCCCCAATTCCCCAGTAATATCTTAAAAAAAAAAAAAGATAAAAGCATAATGCTGTATTATTATGAGAATATTTTCTACTTCTGATTTCAGACAACAGTGGATTTTACTTTTTCTTTTTTGCTTTTCCTAGGATTAATGGTTTCTTTTCAATTCTGTGGGTTCTTTAAATCTCAGTTCAAATGTCATTTTTTTCCATGAAGGCTACCAGATCCCATCAAGTGTTTCAGAACTCTTCTAATACTTGTCTCTATCACTTATTTTCATTTTAAATACTCTGGTTTATAAATTCCTTGTGGGCAGGTTTTACATTGTATCTACTGCATTTTTATTCACTGTTGAATTTGACAGTGTGGTAAGCTTGTCTACTAGGATGTTCAGCTAACATTTTTGCTCAAACTTTGGTATGGTATAGGCTGAGGTAAAAGGCTTTAGTATCCTTAGAATTGGTAGCAAATAGTTACTTGTGTTAGAATATCTTGGATTATTTGGGACCCAGTGTTAAGTAAAATAAATGCTCATCTTTCTAAATCAAAACTCTTGTGATGTTTTGGAAGCTCTAATTATACAGGAATTGCTATAATGAAAACTTACATAGAACACAGTCGAACATGTTTTTGCTTTATTGACATTTTTTTTTTCTGTTAGATGCTTTGTGTTAGATGAATTGGGGGTTTTAGCCTGACCTAAAAGAGATTTTTAAAATTATAATTTCCTTGTTTTTTTCTTTTATAGATTCAAGCATCCCCAGTAAAAAAGATAAAGAGATATTCATTAACAGCTAATACTGAGTTATTTTGCCAGACACTGCGCTGAGTGCTTTATATAAATTGCTTGATATAATTCTTAACCCATTTTATATATGAGAGAATGGAAGCTTAGAAAAGTAACTTCTGTGGTCATAGAACTAATAAGTGATAGAGTCATGGCTTGAATTCAGGTCTGAAACTTTAGAGCCCTTGGTTTTAACTAGTCACCAGAAGTTACAAACTCAGATGCCTACAGAAGACTGCCAAATGAGAGGGTACTTGCCCTATTCAAAGGGTTTAGCTGCTTGATTTTAAACTCCAGTTCTAAGCTTGATCAAACTGTTGCCGTGCAGAAATTGGAACCAGTGTTGCTAAAGCTTCCCGTTTTTCAAGAAAAGCCAGAATCGGGACTTTTATACAAACTATAATTTTTTAATGTGAGCAACTAATTTAAATAAAAATACACACTATATGTAGATCAAACAAAACGCATGAATTCCCAGTTCTGACAACTGTTGTCACACTGTGATGCTTAAGAAGATGGTTGCCTTAATCTTTCCCATTGGTTTTTATTTTTCTTCTTTTTTTTCGGTATCTTCCCTAGATTGTTCTTTGTAAGGAGAGCGGTTTTTCTACTTATCTCTGTTAACTATATTCTTAAGTAAATGGTAACATATTAAACTTACTGTGTTTTTTAGAACTTAATTATAATTGACATGAGTTATCTTTGAATTATTAGAATAATGATGCTGTCAATTCTGATACTTTAATTTTATTATATTCTTTCTAGACCTGGTGATGACTGGAAAAAGACTTTAAAACTCCCTCCAAAGGATCTAAGAATCAAAACTTCGGTAAGTTGGTTGTAAAATTCAAGTGGAAAATGGTGTGGAAACTAATAAAAGTGAAGTAGTTAATAACAATAGGCAGTATGTGTTCACTCTTAAATGTGTTGAAATTGTATAGATCATATATGATGAAGTGCCAAAAATTTCCACTATTTGGAGGAGTTATATTAATGTGTACCTACATATTGTGTTTATATGTATGAGTTTCTTACCTAATTATGGAGTACTTTTATGGTTTTCAAGGCATTTTTCTCAAAATTCTCTTTTGTTCCCAGCAGCAGTTAAGATTTAGGTTAGGTATTATTTCTGTTTTGTGGATGAGAAAATGGAAGTTGAGGGGTTAGTTCTCTTAGCCCAGTGGTTGTTTTTCAACCAGGGGTGATTTTTACTCTAGAGGGGGTATTTAGCAATAGCTAGAAACATTTTTGGTTATCACATCTGGGGAAATGCTACAGGGCAGCCTCTTACAACAAAGAAGTTCCTGGCCCAAATGTCAATATTGCTGAACTTGAGATAACCTGGTTTAGACTAGGATATTTTATAGCCAGCGAGTGGTGGAGCTAAGGTTTGACTTCACATCTTATAATTTGCAATTCACAGCATGATTCTTACATAGAAATAGTACTACTCCACCTGTGCTTAGAAGAATATGACCATAGGGTGTCCTTTCTCCAGAACACAATTTTTAAATGGCTTGTGGTTATTCTTTAGGAATAGATGAAATACAGATTAAGACAGAACTAATCTGCATATATTTATATTTTAAATGGGGTAAAGAATTTAGTCTCAAACTTTCTTAAGCATGCTAACTACCAAAGGAACTTGGCTGTCCTTGATTCTTTTGTTGTTTGTTTGACTAGGATGTGACTTCCACAAAAGGAAATGAGTTTGAAGATTATTGTTTGAAACGGGAGTTACTGATGGGAATTTTTGAAATGGGCTGGGAAAAGCCATCTCCTATTCAGGTATGTTTCCCCTTTTTATCACATGGATAATGTTATGAATTAAGCATTACACAACTTTTCTTTTTGATTTGTGATGATAAAATGAACCAATACTTCTCACGTGTGTACACACCCACACATGTATATGTGCACATACACACTTTCTGAATCTTTTAAGGGTAAGTTAACAAAATCATGGCCCGCTCATTACCTCTAAATATTTCACCGTATTTCCTAGGAGTAAGGATATTCTCTTGTATAACCATAGTACAGTTATTTTCAGTCAAATTAACATTAATACAACATTTCTATCTCATCTGTTATTTTTATTCTAATTTTTAATTGACCCCAGTGTCCTTTTTAGCATTTTTTTTTTTTTTGTCCTCTGCAGGAACTTTCCTAGGATCAGGTATTTCATATAGTTGTTATGTCTTTAATCTCTTTTAATCGTATTTTCTGGTCTCTGTGACACTGACATATTAAAAATACAGCCCCCAGGACCAACCGAGTGGCTCAGTTGGTTAAGAGCTCACTCAAGAGTGCAAGCTTTGAGCAACAACAGCTCGATGCCTGGCCCGAGCTGAGCTGCCAATAGGCAGCAGGATGGCTCAGCTAAAAAAAATAAATACAAGGGCCGGCCAAGTGGCTCAGTTGGTTAAGAACTTGCTCAAGAGTGTGAGCTCTGAGCAACAGGGTCGCCGGTTTGATTCTTGGCCTGAGCTGAGCCGCCAACAGGTGGCTGGATGGCTCAGCTAAAAAATAAATAAATAAATAAATAAATACACACAAAAAATACAGCCCCCCCCCCTTTTTTTCTTCTTCTTCTTCTAGCTGAGTCATCCTGCCACCTGTTGGCAGCTCAACTTGGGCCAGGAATTGAACCGGTGACCCTGTTGCTCAGAGCTCGCACTCTTGAGCGAGCTCTTAACCAACTGAGCCACTGGGCCGGGCCTCCCCCTTCCGCCCCTTTTATAATAGAACATTTCTCATTTGGGGTTTGGCTCATGTTTCCACATGATTAGATTCAAGTTGTATATTCTTAGCCAGAATGTTGCAGAAGTAATGTTATGGTCTTTTCAGGGTATCACATTTGTAGGTATAGACAAGTGTCCATTTATTTCGCATTGATGATTTTAATTTTGATTACTCTGTCAAGGTGGTGTCTGATTTTATTGTATATTTGCTTTTTTTTTTTCCTCCTTGAAACTCATAAGCAGTCTATAGGGATTACTTTAATATTGTACAGAGATCCTACTCTTCATCATTTCCCATAGTGTTAGCATCCATTGATGGTCCTTGCAAGGTGTAATCTTTGTTGGATTATGAGTTTCCAACTCTGGTACTCCCTCCACGTTTGGCCTTAAAAAGAAGATCCTTCCCTTATCTCCTCCCTCTGTATCTATAATCAATGTGGGCTCATGAATTCCTTTTTTTCCCCCCAGTGATATTTTGATGCTCAGACTGTTCCAGATTTGGCCAGTGTGAGCTCCCTCAAGCTGGTTCCTGTGTTTTGAAAGGCGCCCCTCTTTATCTTTTTTTTTTTTCTAATAGACTATTTTTTAGAGCAGTTTTAAGTTCATGGCAATTGAATAGATGATACAGAGATTTCCCATAAATCTCTGCCCCTGATCCTGCACAGCTTTCCTCATTATCAGCATTCCCCATGAGAATGATACATTTCTTAAAACTGGTGACCTGCATTGACACACATCACCCAAATTCCATAGTTTACATTAGAGTTCACTCTTAGTGCAATACAGTCTATATGAATTTGAATAAATGTATCATGACATATATCCACCATTATAGTATTATACAGAGTAGTTTCATTCTCCTAGAAATTTTCTGTGCTCCACATCTTCACACCTTCCTCCCCTCTTTCTAGAGCACACTTCTGTTTTGGTATATCATGATACCAGGCTTATCTGTACATACTCTGCCCCAGCCTTGGAATCAGCCATTTCTCCAAGGAGCCCTGATTCCAATTGCTCCTTGACCCTTTCAGTGGAATGAGCAAGGGAATATATGTACACAGTTGTACTTCATTCAGGTGTGATAAAAAAATATGGTGAATGTTTACATTTTAAAAAATTCCAGTAAAAGACACATTGCCATTAATCTCCCTCAAAATACTCCCCCTCGTTTCGAACACACTTATCCCATTCTTGGCCATTTTCTGAAGCAGTTCTGGAAGTCCTCTTTCGTGAGTGTCTTTGTGAGCGTTGAAACGATGTGTGTAGAAAATGGCCTGAGAAATAGGCAAACGGTTTCATCCTCCATCATGACGATGCTCCCATATTACATATCGCTTCTAGTATATGGCAGTTTCTGTCAAATAAAAACATTATGATGTGTTCTCATCCACCTTATTCACCGGATCTGGCACCATGCAACTTCTGGCTTTTCCCCAAAGTCAAAATGACCATGAAAGGTAAACGTTTTGAATCGATTCAGGACCTCGAGATAGCCACGACTGCTCAACTAGAGACACTCATGAGAGAGTACTTCCAGAACTACTTCAGAAAGTGACAAGACCAATACAATAGGATAAGTGTGTTTGAAGTGAGGGGGGAGTATTTTGAGGGGGATTAATGATGTGTCTTTTACTGTAATAAATTTTTAAAATTTAAACAGCCACTGTATTTTTTTGATCACAGCTCAGATGTATGCACATGCATGCATACACATACATACATGTATACATAAAAACATACAT
>NW_017731746.1:1918679-1921093 GCF_001890085.2 Hipposideros armiger
CACCTGGGAAGAGCGCAGTGATGGTGCCAACTTGGGCCAGTGAAGCAACGTCCTCCACAACTAGACTGAAGAACAAAACGACAGCAACTTGTCTGATCCCCTTCCCCCAATTCACCAATAAAAATCTTTAAAAAAAAAAAGAAACTTAGAAATTCTCTAGTAAAATCCACCCACATGATTGCTGCCTTCTGTTCATTCTGTTCTTATCTACCCTCTGTCCTTTCCTGTTTTGTTATTTCCTGGTGAAATGTCTTCTGTTGTATTTAGTTTTACGTGGAATTTTTTCCCCAAATATAAACGCCTTTTGAACAGATGAGTGTCATCTACATTTGAATATTTTGTAAGAGATGGGACTTATTTGCTATTTGGCTATAAGATTATTGGAAAATGAGGCACTTAAATTATATCCTCTCAAAAGATTTAACACTTAACAGGCTGGGTGGGTCCAGGTATATTATACATCTTTCTTTGGTGCCGCCATCTATGACTCCTGTTCTAGGTCTGAATACTGTGCCCAGCAGCATAACTATGCCATTTCAAAGTCATAGTTTTATAGAAACACAGACTTCTTTGGAGTGCATGAAAACCTACTGTTTTGTTGTGCTTAACATTGTGAAACCTTATATTAACTTTGAGAAGATTGAGAGGTAACAGGTCCTGCTGCTTCCAGACCCTAGACACAATTTTTGAAAAATTTTTAGATAAGGAATGAAATGGCAGATAGACCATTATTAGGGAAATATGGCAGTTCCTTACTGTTGGGAATAAAATTCCATATCGGGTCAAGAATCTCAAATTATTTTGAGAAATTATTTTGCCAACCAAGTCTAATAAGGATTAATAGTTTATTATTTATAGTTAGGAATTATAGCATTCCTAATCTTTTTATGAAACGTTCTTGTTAACATGGATTTATTATGGCAAAATAATTATTTTTCTGAATTTTCAAAAAAATCTTTAAATGCATTTCCCCATTGATCACTGGGGCTAAATTGGTGTATGTTCTTTATGTTAGAGGTACTATTTTTGAAGTAACTATCTTCCATTTCCTGTTTTCTAGGTAGCATTAGATACCTTTGTGATAACCATTGCTACCTCCTCCACAGTATCCAGAGTTTTCCCCCCCTGAAATTTAGATTCTTTTTTTAGTTGTTTAAATTTTATTGGGGAACAGCCATAGGCATTGATTACACATTGCTTTCATGCTACAATGACATAGTTGACTCTTTTAAGGAGGGTGCAGCTCACCGTGGCCCATGCGGGAATTGAACCCAGCAACCTTGGTGTTATCAGCACCATGCTCTAACTAACTGAGCTAACCGGTCACCCCCAAATTTTGATTCTTAAACTCATCTAGCTGAAGGAAATAAAAAACAGCAGCTACTCTAAAAGCAGCCAGCTTGGCGATTTTGAGCTTTTTTTTAGTGCCATACTTTTGTGAAATGGCTCTCAGTACTAGGATATTGGAAAGTATACCATTCTTTATAGGCAACAGAAACCCACTTGGGCTAACTTAAGCAAAAGGGAGTTTCTTGGAAGACTATTAGGAGTTCACAAGATTAAAGAGAAGTCTGGAGAAACACTTGGAATTAATTGGCCAAGAACTGAGGAAACTGAAGGACTTAGGAAGCCATAAGTTGTTATAGGATGTACTATCACAATTTGAATTCGTAGAAGGGAGCATTCAGCTGGCCTGGCTTCAGTCAGTGTCTACCGTTTGGCTGAGGAGGTTGGCTAGACTATTCATTGGGGTTGGGGAGATGCAGTTCCTCAGAAGGAAGTTATGGTGCTACTAAGAAAGGGAAATGGGTACTAGGGTAACCAAAACACATCAAATACATATTGGATCAATCCCTAGACCTTAAAGTAGAAAATGGACTTGGAGAGTTAAAAAAGGTGGCAGAATCAGACCTCAGGTTGTGGGGTTAAATTAAGATATAAATCACATATCACACAATTCACACATTTCAAGTATACAATTTAGTGGTTTTTTAGTATATTCACAGTTGTGCAACCATTACTACAATCAATTTTAGAACATTTTCATCACCCTAAAAAGAAACTCATTTAGGGAGTTACTCCTTATTTTCTTCTAGCCCAAAGCAGCCACTAATCTGCTTTCTGTCTCTATGGATGTGCCTATTCTGGATATTTTTTATAAATGAAATTATACAATATATGATCTTTTGTGGCTGGCTTTTTTTTTTTTTTTAGGATTTATTGGGAAATTGGGAGAGGAGGGAACATCATTGGGGAATCGGGGAAGGGGAACAGACAAGTCGCTGTCCTTTTTGTTCTTCAGTCTAGTTGTGGAGGACGTCACTTCTCTGGCCAATATTGGTGTTATCATTGCGCTCTTCCCAGGTGAGACAGATCAGTCACCGGCCTCTGGATGGCCGCTCATGGCGGCTCAC
>NW_017731746.1:1923198-1926789 GCF_001890085.2 Hipposideros armiger
GGCTGCTCACGGCGGCTCTTGGCAGCTCACGCCAGCTGCTGGCTGCTCACGCTGCCAGCCACTCACAGTAGCCTACGGCAGCCTCACTGCAGGCTACGCCGTCGCCAGTGACTCACAGCAGCCCAGCTCCAGGTCGAGCTGTTGACCATCTTAGCTGTAGAGGGCGCAGCATCACTGGCCCTAATGTGGGATCCGAACCAGGGCCCTGCTGCTCAGAGCTGGCGTCCCAAGCCAACTCGTAACCGACGCGCCACTTGGCCGGCCCTACTTTATCTTTTTAAGATTTATTCATTTGACTTTTTAGAATTGGTTTGGCCTATTATATGTCTGAGTATCTAGATTGCAAGGGGCAGTGTTTCTGTATTTTCTTAAACTCTTAAATATATGTTGTTTTTTTCTGTTTTCTCTGTTGCTTGATATTTTCCAGCAATGGTGATTGTTCCCACTAGAGAACTTGCTCTACAGGTCAGTCAAATTTGTATCCAGGTCAGCAAACACATGGGAGGGGCCAAAGTGATGGCAACCACAGGAGGAACCAATTTACGGGATGATATAATGAGGCTTGATGACACAGGTAGGAAATGATTGATACAAGGTGGCCTAGTTCTCTCAGTGTAATTTCACACACAGGTGTTTCCTTTTGGTAACTTATTAAAAGTTGTTTTTAAGAATTAAGGAACAGAAACATTGCAGTGGGAAAATTAAGGAAATGAGGGTCTCATTTCAAGAAAAAACCAAATTGACAGTAATTGAAACTACTCAATCTTACGAGTAACTTTTTAAAATGTAAATAAAATAAAAATAGTCAATTGATACTGTGCTTATCTGACTGGCAAGGCCTAAAATATTAGTAACAATGTGAGTTTGTGGAGAAATGGGCTGTCTTTTGCAACATTAAGGGTATAAATTGGTGCACTGTGTGGTGGGCAAGTTGGCATTATATTTTGAAATTATAAATGTATATTTTCAAGAATCTTTCCTGAAGAAATAACGGGACAAATGCAAATTTGTTTATTACAGTGTGGTTTGTAGTATTTAAAAATTAGAATAACCTAAATGTCAGAGGAAGCTGGCTGAATACATTGGGGTATATAGTTTGAACGGAATTCCACATAGCTGTTAAAGAGTAAAGCTGATCTTTATTCATTTTTATGAAGAGTTCTCCAGGGTAAATTATTGAGTGAAAAAAGATGAATCAGTAAGAATGAGATTTACGTATACAAAATTATACATAGAATTTAGACTTTTATGTGATTGTCATTAGATTAATTACTATATTCATACTGCACGGTTATTTAAAGTGATTATCTCATATGATCTTTATAACAATCTTCTGAGGACCATTTCTGTAATTTAGAGACGAACTACTATATCAGAAGCTTGGTATGCCTTTTGTTATTCATTAGGGATTGTCCTAAGATAAGGAAATATGCCCCTTATTTGGAGCATGTGATTTGGGAACCTATAGGCCACCCGATATAGAGGTGAAACAAATGAGTGTTTTCTAGCCAACTTAGGGTGAAATGGAAATCCATATCCCAAACACACGTCTTTGCTTCTTCGTACTGCAGTAGTCTCCCCTTATCTGTAAGGGATATATTCCAAGATCCCCAGTGGATGCCTGAAACCATGTATAGTATATACTGTTTTTTCTTATACATACTTACGATAAAGATTAATTTATAAATTAGGCACAGTAAGAGATTAACAATAACTAATAAAATAATTATAGCAATATTTTGTTTTTGTTTAAGATTTTTTTCTTGTTTTTTTTTAAATTGGGGAATTGGGGGATGGGAACAGCACTGGGGAATTGGGGGAAGGGGAACAGACCAAGTTGCCGACGTTTGTTCTTCAGTCTAGTTGNTTCTTCAGTCTAGTTGTGGAGGACGTTGCTTCACTGGCCCAAGTTGGCACCATCATTGTGCTCTTCCCGGGCGAGGCAGATCAGTCGCCAGCTTCTGGACAGCCGCTCACGGCAGCTGCTGGCTACACACGGTAGCTGGTTACACACGGTAGCCCATGGCAACCCACTGCCACAGGGGCGGCAGCCCAGTTCCAAGTTGAGCTGTTCAGCATCTTAGCTGTGGGAGGGCAGTGTCACTGACCCTCATATGTGGGATCCGAACCAGGGCCCTCTGGCGTCCCAAGCCAGTTCTTAACCATGGCGCCATTCGGCTGGCGCTTTTTTTTTTTTTTTTTAAGATTTTTATTGGGGAATTTGAAGGGAACTGCATTGGGGAATCTGGAAAGGGGAACAGACAAGTTGCTATCCTTTTGTTCTTTAGTCTAGTTGTGGAGGATGTCGCTTCACTGGCTCATGTTGGTATTATTGCGCCTTTCCCGGGTGAGGCAGTTGCTCGCCAGCCATTGGATGGCCGCTTACAGCAGCTCACGAAAGCGCAGGCCAGCTGCCGGCCAGCCCCACTGCAGCCAGTTCCAGGTTGAGCTGTTGTTCACCATCTTAGCTGTAGAGGGTGCAGCATCACTGGCCTGCATGTAGGATCCGTACCAGGGCCCTGCTGCTCAGAGCTGGCATCCCAAGCCAACTCGTAACCAACGCGCCACTTGGCTGGCCCAATCCAAGCTGTGTTAAGGACAAGCCCTGTTACATCACTGAGCAATTTTTCATTGAGCAAACTAGTTATTGAGTGACTTAGAAAGTGTTAGACATGGGATGTGATGAACAAAGCATATAAGATTCCTGTTCTTACAGTCTGGTAGAAAGGACATAATTTTACAGATAATTTCAGTGTAATGTAATGGGCCCCCCTTCTAGTCTAAAATTGCACTTATATGTAGCCATTAGGGGAAGATGGGACAGCCTGGAAGAAGTGATTCATATTCTAAGCAGAAAACATTGGGATAATGATTACATAGTGGTGAAAGTGTGCCTTTGTGGACAAACTTTGTGGACAAAAAAGTTTATTACGGCTGGAGAAAGTATCAAGATAAGGTTATACATCATCAGATAAGCAATTTGAGTGTAGATATTTAAAAATTTAGTATACAATGTAATCCATGTTAGTCCATTAGTTCATGTTAGTTTATTTTATCTGCAGGCATGATAAGTTTTATG
This sequence comes from Hipposideros armiger, assembly GCF_001890085.2. NCBI lineage: Eukaryota > Metazoa > Chordata > Mammalia > Chiroptera > Hipposideridae > Hipposideros > Hipposideros armiger. The sequence continues at coordinate 1,926,278 of NW_017731746.1, forward strand.
AGAGTTCTTCTGTAAGGTCGATATCATTCTACTTTGTCTTTCTAGTATTTAGCAAGGTATATGCAGGAAATAGGCCCTCAGTTGTTCAATTGTATTTGGAATGCTTTGAGGAAATTATGGTGAATTTGGTCTAGAGCTGGGGTCAGCAAACTTTTGAGATGGAAGAGCCGCCAGGGGTCGGCAAACTGTGGCTTGCGAGCCACATGTGACTCTTTGGGTATGTACATGTGGCTCTGAAGCAAAATTGAAAATGAAAATTATCATAGTTTAATTTATAAAAATTTCAAAGAATATTATTCACATAATGGTGATGTCATTTGTTTTATAAGTCTCGCAAAACTTCACGGGCCCTCTAAGTTTCTTTTTGGTTCTAAAATCCTAATACTTAAGGTTTGTTAAACTAAATAATTCTAATAAAAAGATTATTGTGGGGGCCGGCCGAGTGGCGCGATGGTTAAGAACTGGCTTGGGACGCCAGAGGGCCCCGGTTCGGATCCCACATGTGAGGGCCA
>NW_017731746.1:1935684-1942123 GCF_001890085.2 Hipposideros armiger
TCTGGCGTCCCAAGCCAGTTCTTAACCATCGTGCCACTCGGCCGGCCCACCTTTTCCATCTTAACTAAGCACTTACCATACCATAACTTGCACAATTTGAGTTGCAACAGCAAAACTAACAAATTTTTTTTTCTTCACAATTTCACGGATACTAGAAGATTGGTTCTCATTGTACATTTTAGCAAACTCAGCATACAACTTTTTTTCTTTCTATGTCGAAAACTTGAACATTTTCACTAAAGGAAGCACTTTCCAGCTTCTCTGTGGCATATCCAAATTGGTAGCACCTCCACTCCTGTGCTTTGGGCTGTTTAATTAAGTAAAATGTTACTTGAGCACAAGCACTGAGATACCACAACAGTTGATCTGACAACCTAGACAGCTACTAAGTGACTAACAGAGGCAGCACAGTAGCAGATACACTAGACAAAGGGATGGTTTACATCCTGGGCAGAATGAAGCACGAAAGTGTGACATTTCATCACACTACTCAGTATAGTGCACAGTTTTAAAGCTTATGAATTTCTGGAATTTTGCATTTACTATTTTCAGACTGCAGTTGACGGGGTAAATGAAACCGTGGAAAACAAAACTATGGATAAGGAGGGACTACTGTATTCCTACCTCTACAACAGTGTTTCTGATTATACACATATGTGTGTGTGTACATACACACCCCCACATGCGTATGTGTATATATTTAAAAGGTTTATATGTATATATTTGTGTATATGTAATATACATACACCTTTATTATATCCTTTTTGTCCAAGCTAAAATTAATGTGAATATGTTTTCTAATCTTGTGTAGTGCATGTGGTGATAGCTACCCCTGGGAGAATCCTGGATCTTATCAAGAAAGGAGTTGCAAAGGTTGATCATGTCCAGATGATAGTATTGGATGAGGTAATGTCTCTTCATTTGGAAAGATACTATTCTGTATCATTCTGAGCTTTGTTTATAATTGTCAGTGAATCAAGTAAAAGTTCTTTTGTGTTCATGAATTTCTAAAAAAAAAGTGACTTTTTTCAGTTCAAACTAATTTGCTTATAAAACATGCTTTACCCTTTAAAGCAGCGGTTCTCAACCTTCCTAATGCTGCAACCCCTTAATACAGTTACTCATGTTGTGGTGACCCCCAACCATAAAATTATTTTCGTTGCTACTCTATAACTGTAATTTTACTACTGTTATGAATCGTAATGTAAATATCTTTGTTTTCCGATGGTCTTAGGCGACCCCTGTGAAAGGGTCGTTCGACCCCCAAAGGGGTCGCAACCCACAGGTTGAGAACCGCTGCTTTAAAGGTAATCGATGATAAGCATTTATAGGACTAGTTCAGCCTTGTGTCATTACTAGGGATGCCAGACAGTTTGGGGTCTATTTTTATTTTTCAAGAATTGTTGAATATCCTCAAAGCTAAGTTTGTTGTAAGTCTTTCCATTCAGTGATACATCTTAAAAAGCATGCGATATATCTAACCCCTCATTTAGCATACAGCATTGCATTGTTTGGTTTTTCAGTCTCTGTTATATGTGTTATGTCCACCAGAATTTTAATGTGATTTTCACTATAAAAAGGTTGTATGGTATAGTGGTTAAAAGTACAGGTTGCAGAATCCAACTACCTGGATTGAAATCTTGTTGTCTTCACTTAACTAGCTATGTTTGGAGGTTAGTTACTTAACCAGTACTTCAGATTCCACAATTTTTAAATTAGGCTGTGTACTCACTGTAGTAACTACTTTATAGGATACCTATCTTACAGTAGGGTTGTTGCAAAAATTAAATGGAAAAAAAACCATGTAGAGTACTTAGCGTTAGCAGTGACTGAATGTTATCCCGTTACTAAACAAATCAAAACTGATCTGAATTAGGCCGTGATCGACTTGATGTAGTTATCTAAAATGCAGGCCATCTAAGAAAGTAACTTTATTTCGAAACATTAACAACTGAAATACTGTATGTATAAAACACTTAATAATAGAGCCCAAGGGTACAGAACTGAGTAAGTTCTTAAGACACTTCTGTTGTGGGAACAAGGATTTTATATCCGTCTAGGATTTTTTCCCCTCCTAGAAGATGAGTATTATAGACTTTGCCCCTTCTGGATCACTGGGAATGTGTCTTGGTTCTTTTGGATTATGCAGTGTTGTAGAGTATTTACTGTTTACAACCAGTAACATTCCATGAATGCTCTTGGTGGATGATGCCTTATTAACCAAAGACCTTAGATATTATTTGTTTTTTAAATTGTCGTCTTTGTATTGCAGGCAGATAAGTTGCTGTCACAGGATTTTGTGCAGATAATGGAGGATATTATTCTCACGCTACCTAAAAACAGACAGATTTTATTGTATTCTGCTACTTTCCCTCTTAGTGTACAGAAGTTCATGGTGAGTATAAATCTGTACTTGGAAGCAGTGCCATCCTGTGCCCATGAGTATATATACCTTTATTCATAATACATTTTATTATCAGTATATACTTGATGCTGATTATTTTAAGTTTTTGGCTTTTCAGCTGATCAGTTAAGGTTTGCTGTACATAAATTAACTTATTTTTTTAATGCTATAATAGTAATTTGATTGAATTCTTCATTGTTCACTTAGTTTTTGCTATCAAGGTGACATAGTCATTGATGCTACATGAATTATTACAGCATAATCCTATATACAAAGCACAAAATAAGTACATATCTAGCTACATATCTGAATATTAGATCTCTCATTTTATGGTAATTTATTTCTCTCCCCTGACAGATTATGTATACTTGTTTTGAAGAGAGCCGTATCCCTTAAAGCAAAAGTTTATCGAATAGTTGTATAGAAAATACCTTAAGTTTAAGAGATACATGCTGCTTTCCCTTAAGTATAAGACTCTTCTTTTTTTCAGAATTCCCATTTGCAGAAACCCTATGAGATTAACCTGATGGAGGAACTAACTTTGAAGGGAGTAACCCAGTACTACGCATATGTAACTGAGCGCCAAAAAGTACACTGCCTCAACACACTTTTCTCCAGGGTAAGTAAGAGGCTTCAGCTGCTGAACATCCATTACTTAACCCCAGTAAAACAGACAGTTGTATCAGTTTTTCTACCATTTTCAGTGTTTGAAAAAGTCCATAGCTTTTCCTAAAAGGCAGTTACAATTGATCTGAAGTTGATACTGTATGATTGATGAGTCACAGGCACTTTTAATTCTAAAATAATTTGACCATAATTACAGTTGATCATCATTATAGTCCTTATTATTTACACATTTTGTATTTACAAACTCACCTACTTGCCAAAATTTATTTGTAACTGCAAAATCAATAGTTGTGTGCTTTTGAAGTCATTTGTGGACATGTAGAGCATGATGAAAATTTTGAATCATTGTGCATATTCCCAACAGAAGTTGAACAATGTGACACTGCCGCCTTGTTTAAGCTCTCACACCATATATCAAAGTTCTTTTCACGGTCTATTTAATAGCACATTTTTTGCATTTTTGTGCCTTTTTTGTTTATTTCACTGTTTAAAATGACCCCTAAGCATAGTGCTGAAGTGCTGTTCTGTACACCTAAGTGCAGGAAGACTGATATGCCTTGTAGAGAAAATGTGTATCACATAAACTGTGTGCAGACATGAGTTACAGTGCCTGTTGCTCATGAGTAAATAAGGTTTCTTTAAACAGTAACACACGTAAAACAAAATTATCTGTTGATTCATTGTTGAAAAACATGTATGACCAACAGCTCACAGGAACTCAGTGTTTCTTCTAGGAGCAGTGGTTCTGTATTCGCTAATTCAGTGTTTGCAACAACTTTGTAGAACATAACTATTGCAAATAATGAGAATCAGCTGTGTTTTACTGTTGTTGTCAATCAGTCATGTGCCCTCATTAAATAACTCCTTTACAGTAAAAACTTACAAATTTTACCTGCATCTATTAAGTAAATGAATAGTATTTACAGTTCTTATAGTTTTGCATCTTTCTTGTATATTAGATTCTAAGTCATAGACCGTATTTGTTTGCAAGTGTTTTCAAGATATACAAAATAAAAGAAGATTATTTCTTTTTCATGCCTTTTCTGTGCTCAGCTTCAGATAAACCAGTCGATCATTTTCTGTAACTCCTCTCAGCGAGTTGAATTGCTAGCCAAGAAGATTTCTCAACTGGGTTATTCTTGCTTCTATATCCATGCTAAAATGAGGCAGGTGAGTGTCAAACTAGAACTTGCACAGCTTTGTAAAAAATCTTTTTGTAAGTATTCCTTGGATTTTGTTCTGCTCCCCCAAATGACCTGAGTTTAAGAATAAATTATTCCCTAGTAGGGGAAGGACACTTTATTTTAACATCTTGGGTGTTCAGTTTTCTAACTATAAAATAGGGGTAATACATATTCTTACTTCACAAGGTTGTTACGAAGATTGAGATAATATACAAATGGAGTACTTGTAAAGTATGATACAAATGTGAGATTTTATTTCCTTCTTCCTCGGGCAATCTCTAGATTTGCACTATTTAACACAATAACTACTAGTAACGTGGCAATTTTTAAATAAGTTAAAAATTAAATAAAATTTAGTTTCTTAGTCACACTAACCACATTTCAAGGCACAAATTATATGTCATTAGCAGCTACACTTTTGTAAAGTACNCTGCTGCTCAGAGCTGGCATCCCAAGCCAACTCCTAACCAACGCACCACTCGGCCAGCCCAACCTAGCGTATTTTTTTATGGTTCATCCATGTTTTAACATGTATCATTATTTCATTCCTTTTTCTTGCTGAATATTTTAGAAACAAATATTTTCCTTCCTGTCTATTTATACCTGTTCTGCCGTTTTAGTTTGTCTCTATGTATGTGTATTTAATTTTCAGTAATTGTTGGAAATTCTTTGCTATTGTCTAAGAAATTTGTCCTGAGTTAATAGGAAACACTGCTGTCTTCTGCAAAACACACATAACAAAGTGAGCTAAATATGAAAATGAGAGTCACTCTCAGTGATATGACCGTGGATTGAGATAACAGGTATAGAACTGAGCCTCCATTTGAGCACATTCAGGACAGAAATATTGACTGTGAGACAGACATTGGAGGTTTTGTGTGATACAATAAATATCACATAAAATCTGAGGTTAAACTTGCCAGCCCATTTCTGCTTTGTGCAAGGATAAGTTGTCCAAACTACAATTTTTCATTGTAAAATTGGCGTACTAGTCTTAAAATATCATATATAGCCTTTCATTTGTATCATTAGTGCCATTTTTTCCTCTAGTTTTTAACTGAAATGTCTTCTGCTTTTTTTTATGTATCAGCCCAAGTTCCTCCTCTTTTTTGTTGATGATGCTCAGCTTCCTTAGCCATACACACTCTCACACATACACACTTAACATATACAGTTTTTATTGCATTGGGATACAATATATGTTGTATGAGCAGTTGGTAAATATTGGTTGATAATGATGGTGATGTTGACCAGTCCTGCTAATTTACTTGGTTTCTACTTATTATTGTAAAATGCAAATGTAAGACACTTTAAAGCAATACCAAAGAATTTGCTTATGTGCTGTTTTTATTCACAATTTGTCTTGTCTCTTTTAGGAGGAGAGCATTCCCATTGCTTTATCTGGTAGGGATATTTTAGCTAGAGCAAAAAATGGAACAGGCAAGAGCGGTGCCTACCTCATTCCCTTACTTGAACGGCTAGACCTGAAGAAGGACAATATACAAGGTTAGTTTAAATTTTAAAAGTGGTGGTTAATAACCTTGAAGCTGTGTGGAAGATATTACCATCTTTTAGTCTGAATTGACATAATCTGGAATTAGTATATATTTCTTTTCACAGCTTTTTGAAGAGATTTGTAGTTTTCAAAGTAATTTTATATATCACACAATTTTGACAATATTCCAGTGAGATAGGCGAAGTTTTATTGTCCTATAGACAGGAAAGTTAAGATCATGAGAAGTTAAATTACCTGATGTTACTACTTAAAAACTGAATTTCTATGGCAGCTGTGTAAATTCCTTGTAGAAACATGAGCCTTTTCTCTTTAAAGCCTAGTGGTTTTGGAATTTTAAGAACTCAGGCAGTAGGGAAGAATCAAATTTCCATAGTTGTATCCACCATAAACTAATAGTTTTCACCTCTAAAGCATTATCTTAAATTTTCAGCTTTCTTGATCTCTATCATTTCTCCCTTTATTTTATTTTTTAATTTTTACCTACTGTCATACGATGTAAATGAACATTGGCAGCAGGTTTTTCCTATTTGGGTGTTTAGACAAATGAGGATCTTACTGAGATATTAAATTAAACTTTGAGCTAATGGTTGCCGACTCAAAAGAATCCTTTAAAAGTTTGTAACTACGAATAGTGCAAGACTTAATATAGCAGCATTGTAGAGGAAAAGTATAAATCTGGAACACTACTACGTTCTTTTTTTTTTTTTT
>NW_017731746.1:1951387-1965178 GCF_001890085.2 Hipposideros armiger
TCACTGGCCCTCATATGTGGGATCCGAACCGGGGCCCTCTGGCATCCCAAGCGAGTTCTTAACCATCGCGCCACTCGGCCGGCCCTGCCCTAGATTCTTAATGTATCTGTACCTCATCAGCCAAATATTTTTTCTTTACTATTTGTCTTAAGGATGGAATCTCTAAATTTCAGAAAATAAGTTCAAAACTAGCAAGATATTTTTTTGTGTGTGCTAACTGTAATTGAAATTTTATGGAAAGAAAGTGATTTCTATAAATGTAACAGGTTAAGAATAAGAACTTAGATTAGTTGGCTCACATTTAGTTTTCAAAGAAGATTAATGTCACAGAGCAGGTATCATCACATAGGCATCTAATATTAGAAATTATCACAGGAAGTAAATGCATTATTATGCTGAAGAGAATATTTTAAAATGGAGGAACATTGCACTGAAAAGATAAGCCTGTTTGCCAGATGTTAGATTTATCACTTTTCCTAGTCATTGTGTTTTTGTTTTTTAATTGGAAAGTAGTTATTTCTAGCTATTGTATATAATTACTAAAAAGGTAAATAGATGTTTCGGTCATGCCAAACTCAACATCTTTTGTGTGAAACATTTTAAAAGTATGTATACAGAAACTTGGTAAAATCTGTCATTTAAATTCCATTCCATCAAAAAATATAAATAGCTTTAAGAATCAAGATAAATGCTATATATGCATAGATATGTATTAGTTGCTTATTAATTCCCGTGAGAAACCAATTTATGGTTAATTTTATCTTACTTTAAATTTTGTGTGTATTGAATTGGCTCATCTCATTTGTGTAAATAAATTTTGTATAGGAGAAATAATGGAAAATTTTTAGCTGTATGTATGAGTTTTAATCAAATGCATTGCTTTGTTCCTAGGAACATCGAAATCGTGTGTTTCATGATTTCCGAAATGGCTTATGCCGCAATCTTGTTTGCACTGGTAAGTATTTTCTATTTCCTTTATCCGTTGTTTTTCTCCTGAGTTCTCGTTCTGCTTTCTTTGTTCCATATTATGCAGCAGAGCCTATGATGACATAGTCTAGCTCACCCTACTACCACATTAACAATTTCTGAAGTTGAGAATGAGCTATAGTTAATTCCTAAAATTAGGTTCCATATCTGAAACTGTAGAAGACGCATTTGGCACTCAACCTCATCTACTTTTTAAACCAATTTTCGGATTTGTGTGTTTTCTGAATAGTTTTAACATATAAGAATGGATTATAGTGCCAGCCGAGTGGCTCAGTTGGTTAAGAGTTATCTTAAGAACACCAGCTCTGAGCAACAGGGCCACCCATTCGATTCCCACATGGGCCAGTGACACTGCCCAAGCTGAGCTGCCAACAGGTGGCAGGAGGGTTCAGCTGGTGAGAGCACGTGCTCCTAACAACAAGACTGCCTGTTCCATGGTGGCTATGCCCACTTGCAACTAAGATTGAACTCAGCACCTTGAACTGAGCTGTCGCCCAGATGGCTCAGTGGATAGAGCGTGCGCTCTTAACAACAAGGCTGCTGGTTTGACTCTCCCATGGGATGGTGGCTATGCCCACTCCAACTAAGATTGTAACACAGCACCTTGAACTTAGAGGCCACAAGCTGCTGACGGGAAGCCGGATGGCACTTGGCGCCCTCCACAACTAAGAATGAAGAACAACAACTTGGTTGGTCCCCCTCCCCAATTCCCCAACACTGTTCTCCCCCAATACCCCAATGTAAAAAAAAAAAAAAGAATGGATTATATTATAACATATCCAAAATGAATTCTATTGGGAAACCATCTACGTTTTGGAAGTTGTTTATTGTGGCCTTTTTGGGTTTTTTTCTGGAAGCGGACTAGTCTGTATTTCGTTGTATTTCACTATAGAGCAGGTGAACGATCAGATCAGACAAAGCAAATGGATTCAGTATTCTCCCATCTGTACACTGGGAATATAACCTTAGTATTAGTATGAGATTAATAAGTTAAACTTGGCTTCTGGGTAAAGAGAAGAACTTGGATTTTTTATTTTTATTTTTAATCGAGGTATCTACACATAAGTAAATAAATCATAAGCATATTATTTGATGAATTTTTGCATGTTTATACACTCATAATCAATACCCAGGTTAAGATTTAGAATATTTCAAAATTTGAGTTTTTTAAAATGTTGCTCTAGAAAAATTCCAAATTTTTCTCGAAAGGGGGACTATCAAATATCTTGCATACTTCCAGTTTATCTGCCTTATTTTAAAGGACAGTTAATAAAACTGTGAATTAATACATTTATGTTTACTTTTATCAGTAGTTTTTTTTAAAAGATTTTGGGGGGGGGTATTGGGGGAGGGGAACAGACGAGTTGCTGTTCCTTCAGTCTAGTTGTGGAGGACTTCGCTTCACTGGCTCATGTCGGTATTATCATTGCACATTTCCCGGGTGAGGCAGATCGGTCGCCGGTCACTGGACGGCAGCTCACGAAATCTCACGCCCCACTGCAGTCTATGCCGTGGCCCACGACTCATGGCAGCCCAGCTCCAGGTCGAGCTGTTGTTCACCATTTTAGCTGTAGAGGGCAGTGTCACTGGCCCTCATGTGGGATCCGAACTGGGGCCCAAGCCAGTTCTTAACCAATACGCCATTTGGCCAGCCCAGTAGTTCTGATCTTTAAATATATGGACGTATTCAAAATATGGAATATTCGATTTAGTGGAAAGAATACTACACTGCTAGAATTTTAAGATTAGGGTCCAAGTCCTTTTTTTTGGGTAACCTTTAATCATATGACCTTGGGCAGTTACTTTTTTTTTTGTCATTTTTATCTGTAAAATGGGATGCTTTAAACTGAATTCTGAACAAATCTATTATAGCTCATTCAAAAATATTTGTTAATCTTTATTTTATTGGTAAGACTTACAGTTAGTAGTAGGCTGTATTAGCAGTTACGTTTTAGGGAAGTCAGGTTATATTCGGATTTTCAACTGTGCCAGGCAGGGATCAGCGCCCCTAACCCCTGTTTTGTTCAAGGGTCAGTTAATCATAAATTTTGATAGGGGGAAGTTACTAGCTAGGGAAGTAACTAGCTGAGGTTATCTGAGAATAGATGGAATTGTAAAACTTCATAAGATTGATACATTTCAGACTTGTAGAAGAGGAAATTTTAAGTTAGGAGTCTGGTATAAGAAGTGTGTGATCCATAGAGGGCTAAGAAGGTATGTTCAAGGAAGGATAAGTGGATGAGTTTGGTAGAGAAGAAGGTTTGAGGAGATGTGTTAGAAAAGTATGTTAAGACCAAAATATAGAAGGAGGACCTTGAATGTCAATTTTAAATTTTATTTGGAGGCAATTTAAAGGAATGAGTTACAAATTCAGAGCAGTATTTTAGAAATACTATTCTGACCACCATGTATTATTTTCTTGGAGTGTGGAGCTGATAGAATCAGGGAAACCTAGTTATTAAAGCCTGTTGTTGTTTCTATTTGTAGTTTTCAGAGCCTAATGAGCATAGTAATTGTGGGACTAGAAAAGAGTAGAAGGGACGGCCTTGCATATTAGTTTACTCCGGACCTATTATAAATCATTTAGCAGAATGGGGTAAATAAATTCTAAACAAAACATAAGTAATTACTGCTGGTGTATTACGTCTATTTTTGAAGTATTCTAAGTTACACAACAAATGTTTTTTTAAATAATTTACTGTTTTAATCTTAAATACTAAAAAATAGACTAAAGAAAATTCCTAGTTATTTCTGAGACTCATGAGTTTATAGTTTACCAGTTACCTTAATCTCTTCCTACATTTGCAATTATCTTCCACCACTTTCTAAAACTTTTCTTACAGAGCTGAGAAAAGGTAACTTGTGAGCAGGAAGTTATTTTTGATAATGTACATGAAAGGTAGTGTCAGTAATTTTCTGACTGATTTGCTAATGCAGTTGAATTACTGAGTGAAGTGGATAAACTTAGGTTATACTAGAAATACAGAGGGTGCTAAAAAAATGCATACACATTTTAAGAAAGGAAAACTATTAAAATTGTAATACTCAATATATACCGATAACAAAAGATGAATACAAGTCACGTTTGACTTCTGCAATTACAAGAGGTGCTCAAAGTGGTTACCATCAGGGTCCAGACACTTCTGATTACCGTGAACTACTGCTTGAGCAATGTTGACCAAAGTGTCCACTTGTATACATTTTTATGGCATCCCCAGTATATGTTAAAGAGTATTATGGTATCAGGAAGCATGTTTAAATGCTTAAAATTGCTTAAATGCTTAAAAATTGAAAGATATAATGGAGATTTTTTTTTTTTTTTAAGATTTGTTTACCCGAGGTATTGATATACAAGCTGTGAATGTGGTAATAAACTTTGACTTTCCAAAGCTGGCAGAGACCTATCTCCATCGTATTGGAAGATCAGGTGAGGGGAAAAAAAGGAGATGTTCTTTTTGGAAGTTTTTTGAGAAGTTTAATCACTAAATTTTGTTCCTGTGTGAAATAGGTGTGGTAGCGATGAGAACAGTGAATTAAAACTAATTTAGTTGTTTGATATTTAAGACAAATTTGTAGTTCTTGTAGAACACTTAATAAGAAAAGTTAAATAACTCTACCATGTGCTTAATTTGAGATAAATTCACAAAGGAGAATCTTTATTTCTCATTAGGCAGTACATGTAAGTACTGTTTAAATATGTGTATTTTTGGCAACTTTTGACACAAACATCCGTTTTGTTATTTGAAGAAGGTAAACTAGAGTACTACTTTGGGCTGTGAAATCTGAAATTTTGTGGAGTACTGTGTATAAAGAGACTAGAAAAAGTGGTTTCATGACACTGAACAAAAGCATTTAATCCTGTATGGTTTTGACACAAACTTGCACATGTACATTAATTCTCATATTTAACTAATTTTATTAATTAAAAAATATTTTCCATTAGGTCGCTTTGGTCACCTTGGCTTAGCCATCAACTTGATCACATATGATGATCGCTTCAACCTGAAAAGTATTGAGGAGCAGCTGGGAACAGAAATTAAACCTATCCCAAGCAACATTGACAAGAGCCTATATGTGGCAGAATATCACAGCGAGCCTGTAGAAGATGAGAAACCTTAACAAGCATGTGCGTACCCTACAGAATAGCTAAGTAAGCATAATGTTTATAGAAAGGAAAGCAATCAAGATGACCTTTCCTGGGGGAAATTTGATATCCCACCACACATAATAGCAACATAGAGTAAAACACTTGTTGGCATAAATGACAGGAAACGGGAAGTATCTCTTGAGTGAAGTAAGATAATCCATAAATGCTATCCTTGAATGCAGTCTTCCTAAGTAATGCGATACATGAATAGTACTGAGACAAATTCAGACTTCTAAAATAATGAAAGCAAAGAGAATCTTTGTTAGTAATTTTGAATGTGAAAATGTTTTCTGTTCTTTTCCTTTATTTCTCAGTCATCTTCTCTGTTAGCATTCACTCTTAATTTCTAATGGGTACCTCAATAAATCAGGTTAAAATTACCTGTAATATCTTATGGTCAAATATGTAATCAGGTTATGAGGATAACTGTCTTTTAAAATGCCCACTCTGGTTTCCCTCACTATCTTCTCATTTCATCTTTTGGTGACTATTGGGCTCTGGTAGACGGGCTCAAAACAAGGTTTGACATAAAGGAATGTAGACCATTTTGGAATTGTTTTTCTAAGGAAAATCTGATTTAATTTAAGAGATGAGATTTCCAAATTAGCAATGAACATTTTACCTATTTTTAGATTTTTCAAATTACTCTTTTCCTTTAACCTTTTTTCCCCCCTAATTTAAATGTCAACCCAAATCCTTAGACAAACATAAAATTAGCCAATGTTTGCTAGTATATTGGCAGGCTACTTATTGAGTTCGTGTAAGGTTAAAAAAAAATTCTTGATTTAATTGTTGTGAATGACTTCTGTGTGTTAATAGAACTTTCAGGCTCTCATTCTGTTTCTAGAATGCCTAGCAGAAATTCCTTAATCCTGCATGGATTCTGCAGTAGTTAAAGGCTCAGTAAAAGATAATACAGAGCATTTGGGATAGGGATTGTGAAAACCTATATTCCCTAGTTCATATTGCTTTCACAAATGTTAATTTTAGGTTTCTTCTTTCTTTAGGCTTTGACAAACTACAAAAGGCTCGTTCGGATCTGTGACACATTGTTTTTTTGGGGGGATGCTCTTCTCTTTGTGGGGTTTTCATTTTTTTATTTTGAAACTATGAAGAGTTCAGACATTTTTTTTCTTTTTTTAACTGGTGAAGAGAAAAAAGCTGAAAAGAAGGAATTTACCTTTTTTGTTCCACTTGTTTGCACTGTGTGCTGACTGAACATTAGTTGCACTAACTGCTAGTTTTTAAAAATTTTCTGGGGAAGGGGGACAAGGAAGGAGGAAAAAGAAGAGAAGGAGAGAAACCCTAAAAAGAGAAGAATCTTAATGAACGAACACACAAGCTTGTCTACGATTTCAGAATTCTCCAACAGCTGACTCTTGAGTGCATTTCAACTTCTCCCTGATTACTCATCCGTTTTTTAAGCCTGAAGAGCTTATTACTTATTTGTGCGAAGTGCCTTATGCTATGAGACCATTCAGAATATCATCTTTTAGACACAGCCCAAGGAATCAACAATAATAATTCTTTCCTTTTTCTTTTAAAAATTTTTGTCTTTTCATTTTGGTTTCAAGTTGAAGTCTCTCTTCCCTTTCTACCCGATACTCAAGCCCATGGCTGGAAGATGAAACGTATTAGTAATGTCAAACACCATTTTCTTTTGCTTTATGTGGAGGAGTTGATATGCAACTGCAGTCCATCCGCACTGTAAATACATGTATTTAAAAAAAAAAACAATCCCAAGTAAAAATTTCTTCTGGGCTGAGTAGATACAACATCATCGCTCCCAAAGGAAAGAGCAGTCTATCATTGCAGGAGCCATATGACAAGCCTTTGTGCTCTATAACAGAACACTAAAGACTGGTTTACATACGCCTCCATTAGCTGTTATGGCACTTGATGTGTAGACATGCCAGCCTTGACCCTCTTTCCTCTGTGGCAGAGCGTGTCCCATAGAAAATTGGGTGTGTATACTTGTATAAACTTTGTAAATAAGTTTTTTTCTGGGTGTGTGTGTGTATATATATATACACATATATATATATACACACACACACACACACACATATATATATATATATATTTTTTTTTTGGGATGAAGGTTGCTGGGATTAAGGGGATTAGAGTGATTATGGGAGCAGCTAAAGATGAGAGGGGCTCAGTTTTCCGCAACACTAAATTTTAAAAAGTACTTTGGCCTCTTACTGTAGAGGGCAGACTTCTATGGGGATCCTGTGTTGGAAAGGGACCCAGAAGTCTGGGATTCACTGTTTGCTGCCACACTGTCTCATCTAGTACTTTTGGAGGAGGTCTGCCAGAGGAAGCAAGGAGACTTCAAAAACCTGTAATTCAAGATGTTATTTTTGAGAAGCGCTCTGATTTTGCTTCTTGCCCTTCTTTAAAAGTTTGAGGAACTTTTCAAGCTCAGCAAAAGGGGACAAAAATTAATCCGTCTTGCAGCGTGGAAATGTGATTGAATGGCAGTGTCCGAGCAGTGTATGTATATAAAGCATGGATTTGCATTTCAGAATATTAGCCAGTACCAGCTTTGGTAACGTTAGCAGTTATGGGGTTTGCTTTCTGTGGATCACCTGTACTGTGTAAGAGTGTTGCCCTCTGCCTACCTTGATATATATAAACTTGCAGGAATGGGCAACTCCTGAGAGCTGGTAACTTGTGTGTGCAGAAAGCTGCTTGCCATCCTCTTTGTGACAAGAATTATTTGTCATTTTGCATTGTAAATTGCTGGCAAATGCTCTACAGTGAATAGTGTTGCTTTAAATTGTGCCCCTCCCAACATGCTTGATGTTTGGCCTGATCTCCAGGCAAAAGGAATGAGATGAATCAAAACCAGTGAACTTTTTTTTTTAATGTTTTTAATTCCCTTTTAATCCAGTGTACTAGGTCAATCAGGAGGCATCTAGGGTAAAAAAAAAAAAAAGGCAAAAATAAAATTAAAAAATTTTTTGATTTCCATATTCCATTGTTTTTCAAAGCCCTAAAATATTACAAGGTAAGTCCTGCGTATGCTTTCATGCTTAATTCATCTGGATGAAATCAATGATTCAAAGTTGCTTTTTTTTGACTGTCTAGTTCTACGCAAAAACTATTTGTGACTAACCCAAAATTCCTTGAGGATCAAAATCCTCCAGATGCCTCCTGATCAGACATAGCCCTGACTCCTAAAGAACTGTAGCAGGAGCTGCACAGTACAAACCAAAAAAGAATAAGCTCATTTATTTGGTGTCCAAGCCACATAGGTTCTATCCAGCCAGTTGGCTACTACATTCAAGCCTAATTAAGAAAGTAACTTTTTTCTGGGGTGGGGGTGGGGGGAGGGAATTTAAAAGGCATCAACTTTTGACCAAAAAAAACCTTGCCCTTGTACTGATGCAGCTCCCCCACCTCTGGCAAGATAAGAGGGATCATTCATTATAGAAGAAAGGCTTATAAATGCAATTTTGTATCTAGCTGGAGAGTGGGTGACTAAACAAAAACCAATGCAGTCCTCTTTGCCATCCTCAGACTGCATCTGCTAGGTGCCACATGCCTGTGGGTCCCTCTGAAAGCACAGACTAAATTTTAAAGTATTACTGAATTACAGTCTGATGAGGAGTGGCACTTAAACTGTCTGGGACACCACTATTGGACAGTCATATAGGCAGCTGTCCAATTTTGGTGCTTGACTTGGATAGTAATTGTTAAATGGAAAGATGCTCTAAGTACTAGGTCAAAGCCTAGTCTTTTTTTTTTTTTTTTTAAGCCCTTCACAGTAAGAAACATTTGTTAATATTGGAAATTGTTTTTGTGTTCTTCCAGTATTGGGTGTTTAAGTAATGGTAATATTTTTCCAGTGGTTTATTTGGATGAAAAATATTCCCTATTAATATTTAAATAATGTCCAGCTCGTGGTTTAGCCTGTGGTTGTGTAGTTGTGTAATGGGTTATGGACTGTTACACACCTTGCTGCTTCTGGGCCTATTTTGTCTTTCTCTTCCCATACATTCCAATGGAGAAACGTTCTTGCCTTTCCCCCAGGAATGAAATAAATTTATTCCAAAATGATCTTCCATGGGAAGAAGTAAGGGAGAAGGAAACCTAAATATGTCTCTAAATGATTTTCAAGTTGGCCCTGCATCGTAATATGGGTTGGCCCCAAAGGCTGGGGGGAGGTGGGAGGCAACTGGTTATCAATATTTGTTTTCAGAATGAGATGGGAGCATCTTTCCTTACCATATGCTTTGTGTTTGATACCATCATGCTTCAGTTAGAACCAGACAACTCGGCACAAAGCCTGGAGTGTAAATTGTTGGAATCAAACATCTCATTCTGATCATTGGTTTAATTTTTTTTTTTTAATAGGGGTGGGAGGGAGGTTACTGTGCCCCCAAAGGGAGGGTGTCTGCATTAGGATTTAGAAACACTTTGAAAGCTCACAACCTCATCAGAAACTGCCCTTAGACACACTCCTGACCTTACAGATGAGTAACAAAACGATAAATTATTGGGAATTAAGCCATGTTATTTTAATTTAATACTTTTTTTCAGCATTCTATGTATTTGAAAAATTTATTGTGAGTCATTTTCTGTCAAAATACTTCTGTCAAAGATAATACTGGCCTCGGAGCTGAAGTCAGTAAACTTTTTGGTGAATTTAAGTGGACTTTGGTGAACTTGTAGTTCTACTTTATATCCTTAAAGATAGTTTTTAAAAATTCCCAAAGAAAATCCACTCTCCTGATGTAAAACTCATCTTTGGGGTAAAGAGTTAAGTGTCCAAAGGTTATAACAGTTCATGAGGTCAGAGGGAGCTAGCCTGGCACCTGGACTCAGCCCCTCCACAGCTGATCGATAACAACGGAAGTGTATTTAAATTCTCCAGTAGACAATACTGGGCAGGGCAAGGGAGGGGGTAGGGTTGGGTTATTAAGATACAGGCTACTGTATTTTAACCAGTGGTTGAGGGTGGGGGGTTCCTGGAGAAAACAAAGTCACTGTTCCCTTTTTTGAAACAAAACTAAAACTTGGAAAAAAAATTGTTCAATAAAAATAGGATAGAATTTCAATGTCCCTAGACACAAGGGACCAGTTCCACTGAGAAGTGAACAGTGGGGACTCAAAATTTTGAAAACATTTAGGGAAAGGGAAAATTGGCTTTCTGTTAATTGGCAGTTGTTCCAGTGGGACTTTGTTTTTGTTGGGATGTGTTATGTTGTATGTACATGGACCACAGTCTGCTGAGTTTATATAAAGTTCAGAAAAGATGGTTGATAAAAATCTTGATTTTTAAAGAAATTTTGTTAATTTATCTCAATAAAAGCCCACTGGAACTCCAAATGTGTGTATATGTTTGGTGTGTCCTTAGCAGGCTATGCTGTTTAGGAATCCTTGCATATGAGAGCATTTTACTGAAGTAATTCATATTGCAGTGAAGCAGTAGGACATTCTCAACACTACCCCTGTGAGCACAGTTGAATAAAATCTGAGGTCACAGCCACATTTCACTTTGTCAGTTTTCATAGCCTAAACAGAAACGAGATAATCATTTAGAAAGCATGTTAGTCCACAGTACGTCCAAGGGGGTTATCTAGTTATCCCCTCCCAGAAGAATTTTTCAGATGTTTCAGAGATAACATGTCCACAAAAAATTACTTAGGAATAAATTTGTATGCTGAACTACAAAACTAAGGAAAGAAATCAAAAGACCTATAAATGGAGAAATTCAGACAAAGCTGAACACTTGTTCCCCCACTCCAAGACAAAATAATGCAAGACTTAACCTAATTATAGAACACTGTACCAGGTATCTCCCTCTGGATGTTACCCCCTGGGGTCACTCTCCAAAGATTGACCTGTATGAACCACGTAAACGTTTTCTGTTCTCTGGCTTCCATTGTGTTATGCACACGAGGGAGTCCACCACGGGAAATCAGAGGGAGAGAAAAGAGGAAGGTCCGAGTTGGTATTCCTCCAAATCCCTCCCTGCAAGATTTCCTCTAGCTACTTTGTCCCTCAACTGAAGATCTTTGGCTGAGTCCATGTGACTCCTGTTTTTTGGTAACTGTCCCCTCCCCTTGATAGATTTCCCTACACCCGTACCTTTGTAAATAGGCCATATGTAAACAAACATTTCCTTATTACAAGTGTGCCATCTGTTTTGTTGGGAATGAGAGTAATTGGGACCAGGAGTAACTGCAGGAAATATTCTTAAACTGGGAGTCTGGGTTAGGGTTATATTTGATGAGCTCAATGATAACCCCATGTAGGCTTGTGGAGGGGAAAGCAGGGGATGAGACATGAATAATCCATGACATACGGTGTTAATTCAAGTTTTCACTGGTGGTTCCATGATGAACTGCAGATCAAGTTAAAAGCATGGCATGGGGAAATCCAAGAGGCTGACAACAATAGGCCCTCGAATTCATACGTAAATTATGAATGAGATTAACATACAAAGAGAACGAGAAGGCCTCTGGGAGTTTTGAAGAGGGACCCTTATCTGGAGATAATTTTGTCCTTAGCTGGTTGATTACAGGGTCCCTAGGACTGAAATACATGGTAGACTTCTAAAGTTTCACTCGATTTATATGCACAGAAATGCTTTAGATCTGACGAGCAGAATTCTGACTTGAGCCAGTCTGTTCTGAGGCTTGAGCCAGTTCACTGACAGCCTCTTGAATAACAAGGAAGTTGGGTCCCCCTTCTAGCCTTCCTCAAAAGGGCTGTGACTGGCCGGCTGCATGGCTCAGTTGGTTAAGAGTGCGAGCTCTGAGCAACAGAGTTGCTGGTTCAATTCCCACATGGGCCAGTGAGCTGCACCCAAGCTGAGCTGCTAACAGGTGGCAGGATGGCTCAGCTGATGAGAGCACGTGCTCCTAACAACAAGGTTGCGGGTTCAACTCGTGCATGGGATGGTGAGCTATGCCCACCTGAAATTAAGATTGAACACCCCCTTGATCTGAGTGGCCACTAGCTACCAAGGGGCGGCCAGATGGCGACTGGACTTGGAGCTGAGCTAGCTGTGCCCTCCACAACTAAGATTGAAGGACAACAACTTGGCATTCCCCTTCCTCAATTCCCCAATAAAATCTTAAAAAGGGGGAGGGGGTGCTTGTGACTTTACTAGGGTGTCTGCACATTGGGGGAAGAGGAAATAGACTTTTGAGGACTACTGAGATCCAAAATGCTACAGGTCAGAGCCAAGGTTTATGGAAGTCAAGTGATCCATTGAGTTTTGGGGTTTTTAAAAAATATATCCTGGCTGCTATTGTGTATCACACTAAAGAAATGGAATCTGTTTGGAATTTGCAGAAGCAAGGTCCCAAAATGATAATCACTTACAACGAAGCCATGGATAGCCCACATCAGTGAAGGACCAGACTGCATATTTGTAACCTTTCTGCAGCATTAGAGCCACTAGTCATGGGGGGTGGGGAGGGGGACAGGGACAGGGGCTTTTATGCTCCTAGATCTTCGATGCAGCAGAGGAACCATAAGTAGAATCACAGGATAACATATACATACATATATAGCATACATTCATATATAGTTATTTTTTTTAAATGCAACTGATGCCATATTTCTAGATATGTGTTTTTAGTGATCTGGGCATAAAGGAAGGGCTAAAATAAAAGCATTTAATGTAAAAAAATAAATGCAACTGAAAGTAATTAGACTTCTTAAGGAATCAAATTTATTTCAAGAGATTACACATGGTTATTTAATCTCCAGTACTGAATAGTTTTTTTTTTCCTTTTGTTAATTTAAGTGTGAATGCAAGTGGTTAATGAATACAGACTTATTAACAACCATGGTTCTAAAACTCCTGCTGTCATCAACTTGAGCAACAAATGACCCACTGGAAAGGCTAATCCATATATAATGTCTCTGTATCTTGTTCTGTGACTAATGTGATATACTAATCATGGGAACCCAGAATGATTCAACACTTTCCCCCCAACTCCTCCCTTGATCTTTTGGTTATACTTTGAGCCCTGCGAGAATGTTGAATAAAAGCCTTGAAGTTTGCAGGGGTGTATTTTTATAATGAATATGGTTTGCATGTCTTGCCAGGAGTTAAGCAGACTCTGTGGGGCACTGGGGAAATAATTTCTTTCCTTCCTTTTATTTTTTGTAGGGTGGGGTCAGGGGAGGGCATTGAAGTTCTGCAATTCTGGAATAGTTGGTGGTACATAGTTGACTTGACTTCGGCTACATATTGAACTTTAACAAATAAAGACTCCATGAGTGTCATTTAAAGAAAAGTTACAGAACAAACAACTGACTTTAGAAATGTAACATGGAAAAATACTCCTGTGCTAGTATTTTAATATAATTGTATAAGTGGGAACAAAAATATATTCTGCTTTTCAACTGTAGGTACTCCAGACTTGCTCTGCCACTAACACTAAATATGCTGTTTTCCTTCAAACATCTAAAAAGAAACTTTTCTGGGCTGGCCGAATGGCGCGATGGTTAAGAGCTGGCTTGGGACGCCAGAGGACCCTGGTTCGGATCCCACATATGAGGGCCAGTGACACTGCCCTATTCAGCTGAGATGCTGAACAACAGCTCAACCTGGAGCTGGGCTGCCGTGAGTTGCCGGTGACGGTGTAGGCTGCAGCCCCTGTGGCAGTGGGTTGCCATGGGCTACCGTG
>NW_017731746.1:1968753-1969724 GCF_001890085.2 Hipposideros armiger
CCATTAAAATGTCTTCCTTTCAACATTTCCTTTACAGCAGCCCAGCTCCAGGTTGAGCTGTCTTTCAGCATCTTAGCTGTGGAGGGCAGTGTCACTGGCCCTCATATGTGGGATCCGAACTGGGGCCTTCTGGTGTCCCAAGCCAGTTCTTAACCATCGTGCCACTTGGCTGGCCCTGCACAGTACCTCTTGTCAATCACAGGGACTAATCAAGTGGTCCCACACCCAAAGGGGAACAGCCCATTCTAGAGAAAAGGGATAAAAACTCCACATCCTGGGAAGTCCACCCCTTTTTTTTTTACTGCTTCCCCGTTTTTTTGAACCCCCTTGCTTCCTTTTTGAGCCTTCTGAGCCTTGCTTTTTGCATGGCCTGCTCCAAACTCTTTGCAATGTAATTTCTCTTCTAATAATAGGACCTTGAGCCATTTTCTACTGCTCAGGCCTACTTTTACTTCTTTGAAATGTACTATCTCTTCTAATAAATTACTTTTTCACTACTTTACTCCGGTATCTCATTCAATTCTTTGCTCGAGAAACCAAGGACCTGGACTTCACGCCGAGAGAGGCCCACCCTCCGACAACAGTTTTATTTTATTTTATACATTAGAATCAAAGTAAAAGGGTTAGGGTCAGCCGAGTGGAGCATTGGTTAGGAGTTGGAGGCCAGCTTTGAGCAGCAGAGCCCTGGTTCAGATCCCACATGAGGGCCAGTGACACTGCGCCCTCTACAGCTAAGAATGGTGAACAACAGCTTGACCTGGAGCTGGGCTGCCATGAGTTGCCGACAGTGTAGGCAATGGTGTAGGCTGCAGTGGGGCTGGCCGGCAGGGGGCATAAACTTTCGTGAGCCGCGTGAGCCACCGTCCAATGGCCGGGGAGCGACTGCCTCACCTGGGAAGAGCGCAATGATAATACCAACATGGGCCAGTGAAGTGACGTCCTCCACAACTAGACTGAAGAACAAAAGGACA
>NW_017731746.1:1970545-1971661 GCF_001890085.2 Hipposideros armiger
AGCACAAGCTGAGGTAGGCTGATTATGTGGAGAAGCGGTGAAGAGTGTGGGTGTGGGACTTACTTATTCGCCCATCCAAGTACTAACCAGGCCCGACCCTGCTTAGCTTCTGAGATCAGATGAGATTGAGCGCATTTAGGGTGGTATGGCTGTAGATGGGACTTACTCATTCTGTGTTTCTGCCTCTCCTAATATTCTCATTGTGGCTTCTTCTTTATATCCTCAGCTATAGGAATTCTGTTCAGCTAGTTTTCAATGATGGTTGTTCTACAATGTAGTGGTAATTTTGATGTGGTCATGGGAGGAGGCAAGCAGAGTTTACCTAGGCTTTCACCAGAAATCCATATTTTTTTATTTCTGATTATGGCCTTTCACGTTCTACTTAAAGAAAACCCTTTAACATTTGTTGTAAAGCTGGTTTAATGGTGATGAAATCCTTTCGCTTTTGCTTCTCTGGGAAACTCTTTATCTTTCCTTCAATTCTGAATGAATAACCTTGCTGGGTAAATTATTCCAGGTTATAGATTCCTTTCTTTCAGCACTTTAAAGACGTCCTACCACTCCATTCTTGCCTGTAAAGTTGCTGCTGAGAAATCAGCTGATAGCTTTATAGGGTTTACTTTGTATGTAACTTGTTTTTCTCTTGTTTCCTTCAAGATTGTCTCTTTAACTTTTGCCATTTTTACTACAATACGTCTTGGTGTGGGTCTCTTTGGGTTCATCTTGTTTGGAATTCTCTGCTTACTGGACCTGAATATCTGTTTCTTTTCCCAGGTTAGGAAAGTTTTCAGCCTTTATGTATTTAAATAAAGTTTCTGCTCCTTTCTCTCTTCTCCTTCTGCAATTCCTATAATGCTAATGTTTGAGATCTTGATGTTATCCCAGAGGTCCCTTAAATTACCCTCATTTTTTTAAAATTAATTTTTCTTTCTACTGTTGTTATTGGTTGATTTTTACTAGTCTGTATTCCAGGTTGCTGATTTATTCTTCTGTGTTAACTAATCTGTTTTTTTTTGGGGGGGGGTTTACTATTTTTTTTTAATTGGGGAATTGGGGAATGGGAACAGCGCTGGGGAATTGGGGGAAGGGGTCCTTTTGTTCTTCAGTCTAGTTGTG
>NW_017731746.1:1973983-1985065 GCF_001890085.2 Hipposideros armiger
AAAAAAAGTAAAATGGAGAGACACACACTTCTTTTACATTGGTGGGTACTGCATAGTTAACAGCATTTTACAGCACATAGAGATAGTATTTGGGGAACAAGATAACAATGAGGGATTTTGTAGATTCCTTCTCTGGGGTGGTGGGTTGTGCCCCTTTGCGGGGTCTGGAAAAAGAGATTACTCTGATATTGTAAGGGTATGTTATCTTAGATGCAAAAAGATGACGGACAGGCTGAAGGTAAAGATTGACCTTTGTCATGGAAGCTACAGGCCAAGGATGTGACTTCCTTCCATGGCCCACCTTTGTTAGGAATTTTTATATTCATGCCATCCTCTGAGGTTATTTTCAGTCTCCTGAGCTTGTCAGGTTTAACATGTGGCCCCCTTTTCCATCCACAGATGAAATAAAATGTGTTGGGGTTTTAAAGGGTCACTGCAAAATGATTAAGAGCAGGTGTTTAGTAAATAGAAGTTTGCCCTGTCATATAGGTGAGTCAAAATAAGATTATTGCTGATAATCTCTTACTATGGGCAAGGCCCCTAATTCAAGTTCTTCTAAGTATTTAATGGGAGGGGCAGAAGTTTCTCTTGAGCCTGAAGCTAAAATTGCCCTTAGCTCAAAATAATTCACATACCACAGAAGCACATCTTGGGGCAATTAGCTCTAAACCCTCAGTGTTCAAGAAAGGCCCAAGCCCAAGCCAGTTCACAGGTCACCATACTTTACCTAGGGCTTCAAAGGCAGGCCCTCCAAGTATCACCACCACTTGGCGCCTTGCCTTGCTGGGTGGTAACCTGTTCCCCAGCAATGCCAAAGAGGTAAATAACAAGCCCAGCCCTTCATAGTGAAACACTGAAGCTCCCAGGGGTAGGCTGACTTGCCCCAAACCATGAGGTCATACAGTTTTGTGTTACAGACAAGGGCCAAAAAGCAACCTCTTGATTCCCAGTCAGGGTCTTTTGTCTCTTAATCCACACTACACCTTTTAGGAGTTAAGCATCCTCATGGGTAAAATGAAACAACCTTCCACCACCTCTAGAAGTTTTTGGAAGACAATCAACGAGGCACAGGGGTAGCCAGCTCTGGTTAAGCTTAAAGCAGCCTGAGTTTGCAAACTCCAGAACTACACCTCCCTTCTCCTCCTACACAAAAGCTTTTAAATGGCCATATCTGTGATAGCTAATTGTTTCACAAACTGATAATACTCTCTTCAGGCTCCATTCAGAGAGGCACAGGCCTGCTTAGACACCAAAGAGTTACAAGATCTTGCTAATCTGTATTAGCAAGAACCTGAAGAGATACACACAGGAGTGAATTCTCAGCATGTTAGACTAAAAGGGATATAAGACTTGATCTAGCGGAATTCAATGACATGAGTGCAGTCACCTAATGTTTTGGCTGAAGTAAACTTGAGTTGCATTTGGAATTTGCTAGCTTGGCTAACTAAAGTCTGGACTTATTGGTGGCCCACAGCAATGGTTCTTAAGAACTTTGAAGGGTGGTCACTAGACTAGCAGTATCAGCATCACCCTGGCAGTTGTTGGAAATACACGGTCTGACAATTAAGTTCGCAAACTTATCTTAGAAAAAGTGCTACAGACCTCATTGTTGAATATCACTATGATCACCTTCGAAGTTCACCCCTTGGGAAGCTATGCACTGATGCCAGTGCCTAGCCCACACTTCAAAGCAATTTTGGAGATCTTTTTCTGGAATGGCTGTCAGAGCTGTCGTCATATTACCCTTGATGTTCTGAATGCCATTAAAATGTCTTCCTTTCAACATTTCCTTTATCTTCAGGCAAAGAAAGAACTTCCTCACAGTGTGTGAGCTGGTGCATTGTCGTGATTGAAGAGCCATGAATTGTTGGTGAAAAGTTCAGGTCGTTTTCGTCTAACTTCCTTTCCAGCACTTTCAAATAGTAAACTTGGTTAACTGTTTGTCTATTTGGTACAAACTCCTAATGATTAATTCCTCTGATATCAAAAAAAGGTTAGCAATGTCGTTTTGACTCTTGATTTGGACCGACAGAATTTTTTGGTTGTGGAGAATTGACTGACTTCCATTGTGCAAATTGACGCTTTGTTTCAGGGTCGTATTGGTACACCCATGTTTCATCACCAGTGATAACATGGCCCAAAACATCGTCTTGCCTCTCCAAAAGGTCTTGGCAAACTTCAACTCTGCTTTTGTTCATCGGAGAGCTCCTTCAGGACCTTTTTTGCACACACCTTTCTCAAGCCAAGATTTTCAGTTAAGGTTTTCCTAACTGTTTCTCTATCGATGTTTACTTGGTCTGCTATGCTTCTCACAGTCAGCCGATGGTTCTGACATACAATTCAATGAAGTTTTGCAATGTTTTTGTCAATGCTGCTTGTTACTGGCCGCCCTGACCTCTCTTCATCAGTGACGCGATCTTTCCCCTCAGAAAAACGTTTCATCCATTTGTGCACTGCCATTTCCTTCATGGCATTATCCCCATAAACTTGGACTAACATGTCCCTGATTTCACTTCTACTCTTGCCAGGTTTAACAAGAAATTTAATATTTGTTTCTTGCTCTAATTCAAGCTCAGACATTCTCGCAACGGCACACAAAAACACGGCACACGGAACAACAGTCAGTAATGAATGCCACTCAGCAAAACACTGCCGCATGTCAACAGGAACACAGCTGTGAGACACAGATACACCAAGGTTATGAAACCTTACTGAGCTGTTTTGTACAGTGCTGCCCATGTAAACGCACGGTGGCAAGTTCGTGAATTTAATCGTCAGACCTCATACAGATTTTTTTCAGACACCAGCTCAGGTCTCCTGAATCACAAACTATGGGAGAAGGGTCCATCAATCTGTGTTTACAAGCCCTTTAGGTGATTGTGATGCACTCTGAAGTTTGGGGACCACTGGCTTATAATTAATGAGGTCAAAATGCCAGTTCTTCCCTGGCATAAGGTCATCAGGGAAGGAATCCTAAGGCTCCAGGAAATGAGTGTGTTGGAATGGATTTATTATTTGCAACCTGCTTGGCCTCCCTATCCTGTACTCTCTGGGAGGGCTAAAAGACTCACACTTCACTAAGGCATTGAGAAGTGAATTTGTGAGCATCCTCAAAGAGATCTGCGATAGCTACTGGAGATGACAGTGGGGATGTTGGAACTAGGTTCTCTAATTTCTTTTTTTTTTTTTTNTTCTTAACCATCGCGCCACTTGGCCGGCCCAGCCTTTCCCCTTTTAAGGAGCTTTCGCAGGAGCCTTTTCCAGTGACATTCACTTACCTTTCATTTGTCAAAAGTGGGTCTCTGACTACCGCTAACTGCAGGGGAGCCTGGGAAATCAGCTTGTTTTTTAAACCCTGGTCATGCTGAGAAAAGACATTGAGAAGGAAATTAGTAATTCTTCCTCAAAAAATATTTTGGGGTAAGGATAATGAGAAATCCCACCCCAACCCCTGCCAGCTGCCCTCCAATGATGGTGGGTCCAGTAAGATAAAGAGCTTTTGCTGAGAGAGGACATAATTTTGGACCCAGAGCTGAATAACAGAATGAAGAAAAGATATCTCTTGGGGTCCCTTTCTTAGTCCTGCCCCCATATAGCCTGTAGCTTCACTGCAAAATCAAAGTTAAATAAATATTTTAAAGTGCTGTTTTTCCCACTGATGATGCACATGGTACTAAATGTGTTAAAGTCTGGGCTAAGTGCTGAGACTCAGGTGTTGACATCCAGGGGAAGCAGGCTGCATCCTGGTGGGCTGAGGCCTGATGCAGAGAAAAATAATCAAACATGTTTATCAACCATCCACAGTTATTCTGTAGATGCCTTCCAAGCATGACACTATTCTTTTTCTTTTGGATTTGTAAGAGGATTTATAAGGATCTCAATATTTATAAAGTATCTCAATGTAAAGCATCACCAAATGGTTGGGAGTCAACATCCCAGGCTGAGGCCTCATTCAAGGGCAGGGCCCTGAACACTCTTGGGAGAAGGGGAGGCCATGTAGTGGAGTCAGGTCTCCTCCTCACCACTCCTCACTGTATTTTGCTGATACTGGGCTATGAATGTGGAACTCCTAGCCTGGCAGGGAGATGCCCAGTAGTGTGNATATGAAGAACCATAAATTCATAGAGACAGAAAGTAGAGTGGTGGTTGCCAGGGGCTGTGGAGAGAAGAAAATGGGGGGTGTTATTGATTAATGGGCACACAGTTTCAGTTTTGGAAGATGAAAATGTTCTGGAATGGATACTGGTGATGGCTGCACAACAATGTGAAGGTACTTAATACCACTTACAAATGGTGATAATGGTAAATTTTATGTTTCAGAACTGCTTCAGAAAGTGGCAAGAACGATAGAATAAGTGTGTTTGAAGTGAGGGGGAGTATTTTAAGGGGGATTAATGGCAATGTGTCTTTTATTGTAATAAATTGTGAAAAAAAAATTTAATTTAAACATTCACTGTTTTTTTTTATCAGACCTCATACTTGTGTTTCTTATTATTACACTTTAAACTTTTCAATATACTTTGAGTTTTTCATAATTTGAAGGAACAAGATATTTTGTATGCCTGATAGGTAGGAGTCCTGTCATAGGCCTGTCTGCATTACACTTACTGATGAGGTTCCACCCTAAGAATAAGCTCCTCCCCTGAGGGCACCTGAGCAGCCCTCACTTATTTGCCAAATCTGGAACAGAGCCTGGAAATTGCAAAGTCAGAAGATCCTTCCAGACCCACCCTCCCCAGGCTGACCAAACCACATCCTCTTGCAAGAATCTGCAGGAGTGGAAGGGCTGAGAAACCACCTGAGGAATCCAAACTTTTAACAAGCCACCTTCGGGAGCTGTGAGTGCGGAAGGCTGCCTTCTATGGGAAAATCTGGAGCGTTACTTTCCAGTGGGATCTCAAATACGGACCCACCTCAGGCCACAGTGTTGTGTCTTACAAGATTAAGAGCAAGAGGGGTCCTGAAGGAGCAGCCCTGTGGTGATTGCTGACAAGCAGGTCCTTCTAGGGAAGCCGGATGGTACGTTAAGCACACCTTCTGTCGATCCCTCAGAAACGTTAGTTACGTGCTATGAGACCATTGGGAGAGAAGAGCCCTTCTCTTGGCTCCTCAGCTGTTGGAATAGAGTTAACTGAGGAATCTCTACCCATTAATAAAACAGGCGCTACCCTCAGTTGACGATCTGCATATCTAAAACACATCATCTCATTCTTGAACCCTCTAGAAGAGATATCACCTCCACTTCCTGAATGAGGAAACTAAGGCTCAAAGAGGTCACATTACTTGCCTGCACTCGTGGAGACCACATGTGGCAGAACTAGGGTCAGTATCTGAGACCACACTCAGAGGCAGCCTTGGCCTCAGCGGTCAAAGGCAGGCGGTCCCAGCGGGTGGGGTGGGGGCTGTAGATCTACGGCTCTGTGCTGCCGCACAGGTGCTCCTGAAGCCCTGAGTTCCCACACTTGCATGTAGCACTGATGAAGAAAGTGAGTGGGAGGTGTTAGACTGGGGCAGGAGTTTCACAGCAGTGAAGGGCTGTCATGTTAAAGACCAGCTTGTTCCTCACCTGCCCTTTTATTTGTTTAACTACTTCTCACCACAACAGAAATTGCTTATCTGCAGGTGTGCAGCTATTCTAAGAGAATGAGCGGCACTCAGCTTCGTGTTAGATTTCCACGGATCAGTCAGAGCCCGGCGTGCCCACCTGCTCTGCTGCCGGAAGCTGCATCACATGCTGGCTCTACGACCCAGTACCCAGTGCCTACAGCTGCCGCAGGCCCCTTAGCCCCTCCTGTCCAAACGAGCCAAACCAAGCAGGCGAATGGACTCTTTTTTAAATTTCAGATGGTTTTATTATGAATGATAGCACAATACAGAAAAGTGTATGGCAGTTTAACAGATCACTGTAAAGCAAATACAGTGTAATCAGGTCATGAAATAGAATATCGCCAACACCCCAGAAGCTGCAAGCGTTACTTTCCAGNCAGTGTCACTGGCCCTCATATGTGGGATCCGAACCGGGGCCCTCTGGCATCCCAAGCGAGTTCTTAACCATCGCGCCACTTGGCCGGCCCAAGGTTCTCTAATTTCAATGGAAATAATGGAGACTGAGTGGCAAAGGTCAAGTGTTTAACCATCAGAGACAAGGTAAACATAGTTACCACAATGAGCCACAGAGCCTAAATTGTCATCGAATATTTTTAACCGTATGTACCTGCGACCATGGCTAGGTGATCACAGTGTCTCTACTAAGATACTGCAACCTTCTAAAGTGCTGCCAACATACTCCTATGACCTCAAGGGATTTCCTCATGACCAGGTAATGAAGGAGGACTACACTGTGAAGGTCAATTCCAACAGTCCTAGAATTGTCCTGAGCTGTTTAGCTCAGGTATTTGCGTGGCACCAAGCCTTGGTCAAGGCATGAAACATAATGATTAATAGTGTTGCTTTATAGCTATGGTTCCAATAACTTTCAGGGAGGTTTGTATCAGTTGTCAGCACTGTTTATTGATTACAGTGAGACTCATGATTTGCACCTGATCTCATTGAGACCCCTGGAAGACTCTGGCTTGACAAGATAGTAAAATTATCTGCTGAGAGACAACATCCTGCAAGGTTGGAGTGCTGTCCTACAAGATATAAGGTATGCCTTAAGCCAGTGGCCAATATGTGGCGCCATATTCCCCATAGCAAGATGTATGGGTCCAAGAACCAAGGGGTGGGGATGAGAATGGCCCTTTAACTATTATTCCTAATAACCCACAAGAATAATGTTTGCTTCTTATCTCCCCACACCTTGAGAATGGTGAGTTGGAGGTCCTGGTACCTATTGAAGAAAAGCTGTTACCAATGGAACACAGTCACAATTCTGATGAATTGGAAGCTGAAAACACCCCAGCTCATTTCAGGATCGACATGACACTGAACTAATAGGCAAAGAAAGGGGTCACAGTACTGGGTGGAGTGATTAATCCTGGCTGCTAGGGTGCTACTGAGTGGGACAAGGAAGACAATGTCCGGAATGAGGGGCATCTCTGGGGCAGCCTTTGTCCAATAGTCCTGGTCAGTGAAAAACTGTGCCAACCCAAACAATAAGGCAACCAAGGACTCAGATGCTGAAAGAATGGAGGTTTAAGTCACCCCACCAGACAAAGAACCATGTCCAAAAAGGTGCCAGCAGAGGTTTAGGAAACTAGAGAATGGAAGCTGTAAGGAGGCAGCTAGGACTAACTTGGCCTCGGGGCCCGCTACAGAGGTGAGGACTGTAGCAGGCACATTTCATGAACTGTAATTTTTTTCCTTTTCTCCCTCTTTTACCTGTTGCCTTATCTGAGGAACACTAGTGATTTCAGCTGGGAGTGTGACCAGTTAACATCATCCTGCGATGACCTGATAGCTAGTGGAACTTTACAGATCCCCTCTGTTGGGGAGAAAAGCTTTTCCCCTGAGCTAAGGCCTAGAGTGGATTCTGAGGGTCAAAAGGAATGAGTTGTGCCATTGACCACTTTTTTTTTTGCCCTCTAGGTCTTCCCCCCTTGTTGCCTTCTCTACTCTGCCCTCTGCTTCAGTAGGCTGACCTGTGTGGTCCACAGCCTGTGCCTTCTGCATCCTAGCAGAACCCCACAGGAGACTGGAGAGAGAGGAAACCAAGATCAGGTTATTTGTTTTCTCCCTGTGAGCTGGCTGTGTCCTTCAACCAATGACCACATCATCTCTCACGTGGCCTTGAGGTATAATTCTCTCCCTGTGGATGCCCGTAGCTTTTCCCTTCCTCATCCTTTTTAAGCCTCATGGTGCTAATGCTTGACTGCTACTAAACTTGGGTTGCTGCACAATCCTTGTGGCTCCCTGATACCCACATCTTTTTTTGGAAGTAAACCCTCGATTTTGAATGTGCCATCTGTTTCCTGTTGAGAGAATGACTGATACAGTGGGTGTTATGTCAAAATTACTCTGCTAACAGCTTCATATTTGAATTTCAACTTGTGATATCCTGGCACCACCACCTTTAATGGGAGCTGTTGAGCTCCCTAGGAGTGTCTGCTTCATGGCAAGCAAAAGGGTGAAATAAGACAAGATAATCACCTAGCACAGTGCCTGGTGCAAACAGACTAAATAAATGCTAGATCCCACATCCCACTGCCCTATCACTCTCCTAGGCATGCAAACTCCACACTACAAACAGGCTAGTGGGGCTTGGCACCCTTTGTGTTCCTGTCATGCAATATTAGTGATTTAAATAGGAAAGAGTTAAACTAGAGAAATTTTGCCAAAAATGACTACTTTATTGAAGGCCTGCTCAATTCTGAAATTTCAATACACTTTCAAAAGGCAAGAAGGGAGAATATCTAATTTAATATGTTTGGAAGCAAGCAAACAAAACCGGACTGTAGGCAGAGCCACCCAATCATGGCAGCAGGGGCAGATTCCCTGTGAAGTTCATGACACCTGAGCCCTAGGGCCCTGCAATTCCAGGTCTAGGAGTTTATTCAAAGGAAATAATCCATCTGTGCATAAAGATATGAATACAAAAATGTTCTCTCCACCAGTGTTTGTAATAGGAAAAAAGGAGTAAACCTAAATGTTTATGTTATTCAGTGTTTAGTGATAGAATTACTTAAATAAATTATGACACATCCATATTGATGTGTTGACCCTTGAACAACACAGGTTTGAACTGAGCAAGTCCACTCATACGCAGACTTTTAGAAATGAATATGCAGTCAGCCCCTCTTATTCCTGGGTTTTGCACCTGCAGATTCAAACGGTATTTTCTTCCATGGCTGGGAGTCATCAAAGGCAGTGGGCCAGGCCGACTGTATGCATTGTTCTGCACTTTTTTATATAAGAGACTTGAGCACCCATGGATTTTAGGGTTTCTAGAACAAATTCCTTGTGAATACTGAGGGATGACTGAAATTTTTGGGGACTCAAAAGTTATATTCAAATTCTCTATTGTGTGGGGGGTTGGTGCCCCTAACCCCCGTGTTGTTCAAGGGTCAACTGTATACAAATATCAAATCATTATTTTGTACACCTGAAACTAATATAATGTTATATGTCAAATATATCTCAGTTTTTTTTAATGAAAAAAAAAAGTCACCTGACAAAGGAAAAAAATTAGAAAGCAAACTTCTCAACAGTAGCAATACAAGACAGAAGTCAGTGGAATTCTAAATCCAAAGTGCTGACAAAAACTAACTCACTCAAGGGTGCTTCAGTTATCTATTGCTGCATAACACACCTCTCCAAAATTTAGTAGCTTAAAACAATGAGCACCATTTCTTTGCTCACAATTTGGTTATTTGGCAGGGCTCATTGGGAATGGTTCATTTATGCTCTATATGGTGTTTCGGCTGGGGTGGCTCAGCTAGGACTGAAGACCCAAGATCGCTTCCCTTAGGTGGTGCCTCAGCTGAAGGTATTGGAATAACTAGTGGCTGGCTGGGCCTATCTCTCTCCCTTTGTTGTCCTTCATTTTCCAGCCCCCCCCCCCCGCCCCCTCTCTCTTTCTCTCTCCAGTAGGGCAATTGATTTAGCTTCACAGTGGCTGGATCCCAAAATGGTGAAAGTAGCATCTTCTAGGCCTCTTAAGAACTAAGCCAGGATGTGGCTGGCATTGTGTCACTTTCACATTCTATCTGTCAAAGCAAGTCACAAAGCCAGACCACATTTAAGAGGAAGGAAAATAAACTGCGTCTCTCAATGGGAGAAGTGACATATGCATTACAGAAATGGACAAAACTGTGTGTGGCCATCTTTGTGGACGATCCACCACAAAGAGTGAAAGTGAAATGGACCTTTTAGATAAAGACTATAGAGTTTACCATAATATATCATTGGTGTTAGAGCTGCTAGCCCATTTATTTTAAGAGAAAAGAAATTGAACTCAGAAGGAGTGAGTTGTAAAAGGTAATGAAGGGCAAACAAATTGGTAAACAAGTAGATAAATGGATATAAGCACCAACTGTGGAAACTACATCAGTGATGATGGTGAACTGAAAACAAGGCAGACCTCAAACACTGGTTGACAATACGGAGGATGGAAAGGGTGATCAGAGTTAAAGTGTTCCAAAGGCCATTCCTCCTTCACAGGATCATTGTTTCTGATTTTTCTGATTAATTTTAGAGTTAGTGTGCATGTGAAAAGGTGTAGAGATAAGTCCTAAAGAATAAGAGTAAAACCTATAATTTCCAAGATAACGAGTGAATGGCTAAAACTAGAAAAAAACAATTAAAAAGCTCAGTAAATTTGATAAGAGTGGGAAACAAGGGGAGGAAAACAAACAAACAAACAAAAAACACCAAAATAGGTTTGGTAAAA
This sequence comes from Hipposideros armiger, assembly GCF_001890085.2. Taxonomy (NCBI): domain Eukaryota; kingdom Metazoa; phylum Chordata; class Mammalia; order Chiroptera; family Hipposideridae; genus Hipposideros; species Hipposideros armiger. The sequence goes on from NW_017731746.1 coordinate 1,984,311, forward strand.
ATAAGTCCAAATAATAACAATACTTAAACTTGTAAGTAAAAAGACATTGCTTCTCAGATTAGATCCATATTTTAACATGCCTAAACCTCAGAAACATACCAGCAGAAAAAAAAAAATGAAAGAAAAGGAAAAAAAGGGCAGCAAATTGCACATGCTACAGCACAATACCCTGTACATAAGATCTTAAAATATGAAAAGCAGTATAGCAGTTCTTCAAAAAAATTAAACATAGAATTACCATATGATCTACGAATTCTGCTACTGGGATTGAAAGCAAGTACTTGAACAGATATTTGTACACCCGTATTCATAGCAGCATTATTCACAACAGACAAAATGTGGAAGCAATCTGTGTCCATCGACAGATGGATGGATAAACAAAATGTAGTTATACAAACAATGGAATGTTGTTAATCAGCCTTTAAAAGGAAGGAAATTCCGACACATGCTACAATATAGATGAACCTTGAAGACCCTATGCTTAGTGAAATAAACCAGACTCAAAAGAACAAATATTATATAATTCCACTTATATGAAGAACCATAAATTCATAGAGACAGAAAGTAGAGTGGTGGTTGCCAGGGGCTGTGGAGAGAAGAAAATGGGGGGTGTTATTGATTAATGGGCACACAGTTTCAGTTTTGGAAGATGAAAATGTTCTGGAATGGATACTGGTGATGGCTGCACAACAATGTGAAGGTACTTAATACCACTTACAAATGGTGATAATGGTAAATTTTATGTTTCAGAACTG
>NW_017735177.1:0-2296 GCF_001890085.2 Hipposideros armiger
ACAAGCCAGGGACTGAAGTGTCCCAGGCTCCTTGGGCTGCCTCTGAGCCACAGGATGGGAGGCAGAGGCCGCTCTGTCAAACCCATTTCTACAATCCAATCATTGGGTCCTCTCACCCAAGAGCCAGTGACGCCAGCCCCATTCAGTACCCGGGCAGGCACTGTGAGTGACAAGCTTGTCCTGATGCAAGTGCAGCATCGCCGGTAACTCCCAAACATCCATCCACACCATTTTGGTGGAAAAGCAAAAAGCCAATGGGCTCATGATATGTCCCTGGTGATCAATTTTGGCCTCAGAATGTGACCTCGTTTAGCCCAATCAGGAGAAAAGGGAAGGCTTCAAGTCATGACTAGGAACCAAGGGGCCATTGCCCCCTCTTCCATGTCACCCCCGTTGCTCCTGGGCATCACCTTACAACTCTCAAGGAAAACGGTTTAGGATGAAGGCAAAGCGGAGAAGACCAGCACACAGATGTGAAACACCCTGGGCCTTGAAAGGGCTGATGAGCAGCTCACCCTCCTGTGCTTGGGTCCTGACCTCATTCTCCGTGTCCCGAGTGATTAAGCCAGCTGGGGATGGGGTTTCTGTCACCTACAGCTCAAAGCCCCTCCTGATTCTAAACACTCTGAGGAGTCCCAGAGGAGCTGGACACCCTACTGGATTCCAGTTAATAATGGCGGAGGGGCACAGGTGACACTCTGCCCCTGGCTCAGGTGGTCTGTGATGTCACACCACTCAGCAGGAACTCCTGCCTCTCTTTTCAGGGGAGCACAGGTTGGTGCATTCAAATAACCTTCCTGGGAGGATCGGTCCTAATCCACTGATACGGCCCCCAGGCCTATCAGGAAACTTCATCTGCAGGGGTCACACTTCGGTGTCATTCTGCCTGGGCCCCTGTGTTTTTTCTCCTCCTCTGAGATCCCGGCTCCTCTCTCGTCCTTTGTGAATTTCCTTTAGTAAACCCTTCTTATCTAAAACATCCCAAAATGTCCTCAATCGGCCCCTTCATCTGTCTTGTCTGCAGACTAAATCCTTTCAGTCCCTTCTCATAAGTTATTATTTTCTAACTTGTTAACTATCGTTTGGATGCAATCCAGGTCCTGGATTGAATGAAACTCCTTCAAAGGCACGTGGTTACAAGGAGGCCTGAAAGAGACTGGGCACATGCCCTCGCTTTATGAGTACAAACCACCTACACGCAGGTGCAGGGCACCATTACTGACAGAGAAGGGGTTCGATTAAGGTCACCTCTGTTGCACCGAACAGTCATTCCAGCCAATGACATAAAACTGGCTCTTCTTGTAAGGGAGGGAAAAAGCCCTCCCTGTGACCAGGAAACCCTGTTCTCAGCTCTATCTATCTATCTATCTATCTATCTATCTATCTACCCATCTATCTATCTATCTAATATCTATCTATCTAATCTATCATGCTATCTATCTAATCTATCTATCATCTATTATCTTTTTTTCTATCTATCTACCTATCTATCTATGATCTTCAGCAAGTAACTGTACCTGGGCCTCAGTTTCCTCCTAAATTCTGTGATTTAGTAACAAAAATGAGAAGGGACAACAGACTCTAGCCTGAATCAAGGTCTAGTCTGGAGATATAGGCCATGGTGATGCACGCAGAGACCTGAAAAGGTAGGCACTTGCTTGAATTGTTTTCCTTCCTGCATCCCAGGGGCCTCCCATCCTGGCTGTTCCATCAGATTCTAGCCAGGTTTGACCTCCTTTTCCATGGAAGGGACCACGGGGACCACACAAGAGAGTGTCCCTTTGATATCTCAGTGGGATGTGCTTGCACCTGCTTTGACACTTTTAGGTGCCTGATAAAACAGGCTTCTAGGGGATGACCTCAGCTGTGGGGAGCTGTCTTAGGTAACAAGAAAGGAGGAGCAGTGACTTTATGGGGACAGTGGTACTTGCTACGTGTGGCAAGGTACCACAAGACCCCCCGGGCTCCCTGAGCTTGGCTTCATTTAACCCTCACAGCAGATCTGCCAGGGGGCTGTCCGCTTGTCTGCACACATATGGAACCCCCAGTTGTGAATATACTGAAATCCTTTCATGCTAGTTGGTACGCAGCCTCTGCCCTGAGCCCCGAGCGCTTTGTCCCCCACACCACTTCCTGAGTCCCAGCAAAGAAATGGTGTACCTGGGTACTAAGTGGGAACTTCCAGAACCCAGTTCCAATGCTTACAACATGCTGTTAATTAGGGCCTTGCTCTTGTTGAATGTTTTGAATATCATCTTTGATACATAGTGCTTATAACAGATTATATAGATCAGGG
>NW_017735178.1:0-1251 GCF_001890085.2 Hipposideros armiger
AGAAGAACCTAGAAGAACCTAGAGAGCAATGAATTCTTGTATGGAGGTCAGGATGGTGGTGTAGGTTGCTCTAATCCTGGCAGTGCTTGGCAAGAGGTTTCTTGGCTCACTCTTAGTTGGGAGCAGCAGCACCCTTGCTGGGAAGCAGAAAACCAGCCATTAGTGCTGGACAAATATGTGTACGCTGAGTCGTCATTGAGATGTAAAGTAAGCCAGTTTGGTCAACCATGTCTCTTAGAAGCGAGACAAGAGCCATGGTCAATTGGGCTTGATTATGTTGCCTAGTTGGTAGGTTTTCTGGCTCTTGTCCTTGTTTCTTTCACTCCTCAATTAAGGAGATTCCTAAACAATGAAGTCCGGTTAATCGTGTTACTATTTAACAGTGTCTCAGTTTCACCTGAAGATTTGCCAAAGATTTAGAAGCTGTTTGCACTGCCTCTGATAGAGCAATGAGGATAGCAGAGTGCTACCACCAAGAATACCACAGGGGAATTGGAAGGGTGCCAGATGTGGGTGAGTGGTGCCTGCTGCTGTCTTTATCCCACAGTCTTTCCCGAACAATGGTCAGCGCAAGCTCTGAACCCTCATGGCACTTCTCTCCCTGCCCCAGAACTCGAAAGGAAAGTGGCCATGGAGAGTTCTTTCCATCTCAGCATCCAGTGAGGTGTCACTGAGCTGGATCTTTAGCCCAAGTGCTAATTGGTGCTGTTAACTCTCTGCAGTGATGCCAGGAAGTAGTAATGCGGAAATGACACTTTGCTTGTCTTGTGCTAGGAGGTTTTATTTTGAGAATCATATGTTTCTTTAGCCAGAGGGCACTCAAGTAGTACTGCACTATATGGTGTACTTGGAAAGAGGAGGCGATCCCCTGACACTAGGAGGTCTCCTGATCTCTTGTAGAAATTGCTATATATCTAAAGAAGGGGACTTTCTTGCTACTCGCCAGACAGGTCAGGCATTTCCCATGATTTAAGTAGATAAGTCCTTACTCATAGAAACTTCAGTTAAAATATCACCTTTCACTGAGTCATTAAAAGCAGTGTGCTTTCTTTGTGTGTGATTTTTCACTTCTAATAAAATTATAATGTTATCTGAGTGTGAGTAGTATGTGTACGCGTATGTACACGTGTGTGGGTAGCTAGTTAAATAGGTATACACCTGTAAGCATTTCAGATCTGCAGAATGGCTTCTACACCTACCTGTGTGACTTTGCATGAGTTATTGAACTTCTCTGTGCCCAGTGTTTTCTTT
>NW_017735178.1:2191-3218 GCF_001890085.2 Hipposideros armiger
TTCAGAATCACAGCTGAGATCAGAGACAAGGATTGTCCCTACCCACTCTGTGGCTTATATCATCTGTTGTTAGAACTGGAATCATCAAAAGGATACATGAAACACACATAGATGGCCTCCAAAATACAGGGCCCTCTCCACTCACTAGCAAGTTGCATTATCACATCACTCGTTCTCAGAGCAGAGTCCAGAAGAAAGTAGATGCAGAGCAGACAGGTTTTTACCTGCAGGAAAACAAAAGTAATGGCTGTGGAAGGATATGTCCGGCTAGGACACTCAAATCAGCTTGCTGCCAGCCAAACGTTTGAAGAGGAACCCCAAAGGACAGTGGGGGAAGGCACTGATGGCAAAGCTCACCTTCGTCACAATTTTGCCCTGGCTCTAGTGTCCACTCAAGTAGTGTCTGGTTTGTAAAGACAGAGGTCCTTTATGTTGTAGAAAAGGTGCCAATATGCAAAAACCTCTGAGCTACTGGTCTACCACTTCACTAAATGCCAAAATGGAGTTGAGTGCTGAGTTGTAAATGTCTGTGGTGCCTAGGATCGAATGTATTTTTTCCTGCATGATCATCCATTGTGGTGTTTGTAAGTAGCAAAAAATGAGCCTGATTTGTTCTCCTTTGTAGAGCCAGGCCGAGGCCCACTACAAAGGAAGTAAACATGCCAAGAAGGTCAAAGCACTAGAGGCAACGAAAAATAAACCCAAAATGGTTTCTTCCAAGGACAGCGCAAAGGCTAATCCCAGCTGCTCCATCACTCCAATCACAGGCAACAGCTCTGACAAATCAGGTCAATGACACTTTTTGTTCTTTACATTCTTTGTGTTCCTCCTGGTCCCCTGCCCCAACCCCATTCTCCTTTGCTCAGCTGTTGCATGTTTTCTCCATGATTTGTTTTTATAATATTAATATGTTTCCTTCACAGGAGGTTATGTGTTTGCACGGAATCTAAGTATTTGATATGTCACCACTCCATGTTGTTAAATATATACATTTAAGTATATATGTGTGTGGAAATATATATACATA
>NW_017735179.1:0-2294 GCF_001890085.2 Hipposideros armiger
CCTCCACAACTAGACTGAAGAACAAAAAGGACAGCAACTTGTCTGTTCCCCTTCCCCCAATTCCCCAGCGCTGTTCCCATCCCCCAATACCCCAACTAAAAAAAAACAAAACTTAAAAAAAAAAAAAGATTTTATTGGGGAATTTGGGAAGGGGAACAGTGTTGGGGAATCAGGGAAGGGGAACAGACAAGTTGCTGTCATTTTGTTCTTTGGTCTAGTTGTGGAGGACGTGGCTTCACTGGCCCTTGTTGGTATTATTGAGCTCTTCCCAGGTAAGGCAGTCGCTCTCGCTGGCGGCAGCTCACAAAAGTGCATGACAGCTGCTGGCCAGCTGCTGGCCAGCCCCACTGCAGCCTACGCCATCGCCGGCGACTCAAGGCAGCCCAGTTCCAGGTCGAGCTGTTGTTCACCATCTTAGTTGTAGAGGGCACAGCGTCACTGGCCCTCATGTGGGATCCAAACCAGGGCCCTGCTGCTCAGAGCTGGCATCCCAAGCCAACTCAACCAACGCGCCACTCGGCCGGCCCATATAGGAGAATTTTTTGATATCAGGGTAGGTAAAGATTTCTCAATTAGATCACAAAATGCACTAAACTATAAAAAAATTGATAAATTATATTTAATTAAAATTATCAAAAGATATCATTAAGAAAGCCAATTGGCAACGTATATACTGATAAATCATTTTCAGAATATACAAAAATCTCCCACAAATCAATAAGAAAAAGACAAATCTTCAATTCAAAAAAGCAAAAGACTTAAACAAGCATTCACAAAAGAGGACATGTAAATGGCCAATAAACATAGGAAAGGGTGCTTAAAATAATATCTCATCAAAAAAATGTAGGGGGTGACTGGTCAGCTTAGTTGGTTAGAGCATGGTGCTGACAACACCAAGGTTGCCAGTTCGATCCCCACATGGGCCACTGTGAGCTGTGCCCTCCTTAAAAGAGTCAACTATGCCATTGTAGCGTAAAAGCAATGTGTAACCAATGGCCATGGCTGTTCCCCAATAACATTTTTTTTAAATGTAAACTAAAACCATGAGATAGTTCATATATTCAGCAGAAGGGCTTTTTTAAAAAGGCTGTCATTATCAAGGATTGCTGAGCATGTGGAGTAACTGGAACTCTCATATGTTATTTGGCAGTTTCTTACATAGCCAAACATACATCCACACTATGATCCAACAATTTCACACCCAGACATATACCCAAGATTAATTCATATATCCATCAGGGGACTTGTACAGAACGTTCATAGCAGCTTTATTCATAATAGCCCAAAACTGAACAAAATCCAAATATCCATCAACAGGAGAATAAAACAATTTGTGATGTGTTCATAAAATGGAATATTACCAGCAATCATCAAAATGAAGAAAAATACTAATACAAAGAACAACACAGGTACATCTCAAAAACATAGTGCTAAGGGAAAGAAGCCAGACACAAAAAAATACATACTATATGATTCCATTCATAAGTTCAAGAATGAGCAAAACTAATCTGTGTTGATAGAAACCAGAATACAGTAGTCCCCCCTTATTTGTGGTTTCACTTTCTGTGGTTTCAGTTACTAACAGTCAACCGTAGTCAGAAAATATTACATGGTAAATTCCAGAAATAAATAATGCATAAGTATTCAACTGCGTGTCTTTCTGAGTAGCATGATAAAATATGGAGCCATCCTGATTCATCCCGCCCAGGATGTGAATCATCCCTTTGTCCATCATATCCACACGCCTGTTAGTCACTTAGTAGCTGTCTTGGTTATCAGATCGACTGTCACAGTATCACAGAGCTTGTCTTCAGGTAACCCTTATTTTACTCAATAATGGCCCCAAAGTGCAAGAGTAGTGATGCTGGCAAATTGGATATGCCAAAGAGAAGCTGTAAAGTGCTTTAAATGAAAAGTGTAAGGGTTAGTACAGTACAATAAGATATTTCGAGAATGAGAGAGACCCACTCACATAACTTTTTTTATAGCATATTGTTATAATTGTTCTATTTTATTATTAGTTATTGTTGTTAATCTCTTACTGTGCCTAATATATAAATTAAGCTTTATCATAGGTATGTATGTATAGGAAAAACATTGTATATAGGGTTCAGTACTAACTGTGATTTCAGGCATCCACTGGGGGTCTTGAAATATATCTCCCACAAATAAGGGGGTCTACTGTAGTGGTTACCTCTGCTGGAATGGGTATTGATTAAATGGAGCACAGGGAACCTTCCAGGGAGATGAAAATGTTCTATGCCTTGAATTGGGTGGAGGTTTATATGGGTGTA
>NW_017735180.1:0-2294 GCF_001890085.2 Hipposideros armiger
GAGACAACACATTGGCAGTAGTTTGTCACGGCAGCCCTAAGAAATAATACAAAACCCCGTGCTACGTTTCCTCTCCCTTCATCCTTCGAAAACTTGGAGGCATTTATTATTATCATCATCATTGCTATTTTACAGAAGAAGAAACTGCAGTTCAGAGAGGTCATGTACTGGGTAAGGTTACATAATTAGAGTAACAAAGCCACATAGGTGCCTCCTTGATTTCAAAGCTGTGCTATTTCCAGGTCACAAAGCTGCCTCCTCTACAAAAGGATAAGGGGGATGATGTGGGGAAATGAGGAGAGAGGTAGGAGGGGAGACAGCTGGGAGCTCAGCAGTAATGTTTCCGGCTGGCTGGCGCGCCCGGGGCCCAGCTCTGGGCAGCTGTGCAGCAGGCTATGCGTCCCCTCGGGGTCCTTTGTGTTTGTCTTCTTCCCCGCCTCCTGGCGTGTGGGGCTTCACTCAGGCCAGACATCAGTTTAATCCAACTTCCTAAATTCCCCTCTGACTAATCAAAGCCCGTTATTCCCCAAGTCTCACATCTGATTAAAGTAATTCAAGACTAAGGTGTAAATGACTCATAACCCTTAGTATGCTGTTCACTAAGGGATATTTCTATTTATAACGAGGAGCTGGGGCAAAATTAGTCTGTTATATTTACTCTTCATTGCACAACTGAAGATCTAGTAAATGAAGCATAGTTTGTCCTCTAAAGGTGATGAAACATTCCATTATACTATAAATTTAATTTGCATGTTTTTGTTACTTTAGAAAACCCTATTTTTTGCGGGTGATGCTCACCCCAGTACAAGTATCTGCAAATTGGAAGATAGTGAATGAAGTCCAACTTAATGTGCTATGAAGTTTTAAATCAACCATATATGTTTAGCATCATCTATCAGATGACTACTGTAGGTTATGAAAATGTGTTTGGATATTTGTAACTACCAAACTTTTCTAGATATTTGCACCAACAGAAAGTTAAATGATTCCTGACTCTTCTACTTCATGGCTTAGAAACCGCTAGATTCAAACCACATGCGTTCAGCAATGTTCTGTGTTAACCATGGAATCTTCTAGATAAGGAGTCACAGATTCAGAGACTATAGAGGACCAGATATAAGAAAAAAAAAATCCCACTTTTGAGGTAGCTTCGTTTCAACATTAACCTATCATCAACCTATCGTTATCGGGAAAGATTGTGGGCACAGCGTCACCAAATCTCCAATCTTTCAAAAGAAGCCATACATTGGCATTTTTAATGTAAATTTCCCCTACTTTTAAAAGAGCGTATTAGTTTCCTATTGCTGCTCTAAGAAAACACCACAAACATGGTGGTATTTATTATCTTATAGTTCTGGAAGTCAGGAGTCTGACAATCAAGGTGTTGGCAGAGCTGCTTCCTTCTAGAGGCTCGGGGGGGAGAATCTATTTCCTTGGCTTTTCCAGCTTCTAGAGGCTGCCTGCACCCCCTCGCTTGTGGCCCCACATCACACTGCCTGCTCTCCCTCTGTTCCTGTCACTGAATCACCTGCTCTTCACTCTGACCCTCCCGCCTCCCTATCATTAGGGCCACCACATTATGAATGTGATTAAATTGGGCCCACCCAGATAATCTAGGGTAATCTCACCATCGCAAGACCCTTAACTTAATTACAACCATAACGTTCCTTTTATCATGTAAGCCAACATACCCACAGGCTCTGAGGGTTAAGATGTGGACATCTTTGGGGGTTGTGGGGGGAGAATTATTCTGCCCACCTCAGTTGAATTAACTAATTCAAATTAAAAAAAATAATAATAAAGTACAGAATGAAGTGATGAAGTTTGACATTTGTTTTAAAAGCTTTAGCATACTCTCTCCTACCCTCTCCCCCCAAAATGGTAGATGGTGAAAACGAGATGGATGAAATATTGACGATTATTAAAATTGGGTTGGGGGGAAAAAAAACAACAACAAAAAAACTGGGTTAGGGGACCCTGGAGGTTCATTATTGTTTTTTTGTTTTCTCTTATGGAAATTTAAGTTTTTTCTGTAGTAAAAAAAAAAAGAAAAAGAAAAAGAAAAAGAAGCAATATGGAGACCAAAGAAAATATACTTGCAAGCCAGACATCTGGCCCACCGTTTGCCAGATTGCTATTAAATAATGAGCACTTACCTGTTGAGAAATACACAACACACACAAACACAGTTTCTGCAAAGGCATTCACAGGTGTACCATACAAGTTTTCAATGAGTCCCTAGTGTTCCTCAAAGGCTCCAACATTCTGCTAAAGTGCAAGCGTGACCTAAATTA
>NW_017735181.1:0-1291 GCF_001890085.2 Hipposideros armiger
TGTTTTGGTTTGTGGACTCTTTCATCTACCCAAGGACAGTTGAAAATAAATCAAAAGTTGTCTCACTAGGGAATTATTTAAAGTAAATAAATAAATAAACAAGACTAATAATTAGGCAACTCATTGACTAGGCTGTTGAACCAGCTAAAGTAGGAAAGAAATTATTCAAGTTCTAAACCTTTCTACTTGCAAATTAGCCAAAATCAATTGCATTTTAAGCGTTGCATCACCTTGATTGATTTTAAAACAGATAACACTTTGCTGTTCACATTCATGGTGAGCCTTGAAGGACTTGGCAATGGTTTTTTTTCTACCGTGGCCTGCATTAAACTTTAAAATAGCTTCTACTTCTTAATGTTGAACAAATTTTACTGCAGAATGCAGCCTGGTTTTTCCTAGAGACTGAAATACATTCTTCAGATTCTATTTTTTGCAAATAGCATTCTTACATATCCTTAGATCACTACAAGTTCTAATTAATTCCTTTAAGCTTGAGGAAATATTTTTGAAATTTTAGGGTTGAAATGACAAGTAATATAAGGAATTAAAGTCCCCAATTTGTTTGACTTTATGGTGCTAAAAAGGAAGGAAGAACAAAAATCACTGGCTTTAAAATAAATTAAAAAAAATAAAGATTTGGACATGCATGGAGAGCATCTTTGGGAACTTAGACAAGATTCAGATCTACTCCTCTCTCTCCCATCTTGCCATATTTTCCCCCTCACCCACCATGTCTTGTTTTGAAGATTGAATGCGAAAATGTGAACTAATTCAACACTACTAGGCCCCAAAACAGCAATCAATAAATCCTGTGTTGTTTTTTTTCCCCTTAAATGGACACATAACACATAATACTAAATTAAATGGATAACTAATTATATGTTTAGCATTTCCTACATTTTTCTTTTTCTGTACCTTTTTTCACGTCTTCTGTAAACTCCATTTCACCAGAGAGCATAGAATTATCTCCAACTGTATTGCCGTGAAATTTAGCTTCAACTATAATGACAATCACATGTACCAAAAAAAAAAAGTTGGGAATTATACATTATTTCACTAGTGGTAACAAATGGTAATAACTATGGTTACAATTGATGGAAATGTCATGGTGATAAAGACTTAATAAGAGAACCCATGTTTTATGTTTTTGGCACATATAAAATGTTTAAATACATATTGATTAGAGTTAAGGCTATTTGTAGAGTTAAGTACATTTATCACTATTTTGCTAGAATGTGGGACAAAGACAGACCCCAGTTTTAAGTATGCAGTATCATTTCTAATGATTAAT
>NW_017735181.1:3900-4838 GCF_001890085.2 Hipposideros armiger
TTTACAAATAAGCACTTCTGGTGTTTGTGACTCACTCAGATGATCTCACTGACAAAAACGAATCTAGAGCAAGGGTGTCCGAAGCGAAGCATCTTTACCACAGTGGGCTTGCACCAGAAGAAATTCGAACTGATGTTGCTATGTAGTTTTATATATTTTACATATTTTTGAGTATATTTTATCATTGTTCATTGACACCTTTATATTTATTTTATAATAATACAGTTGACCCTTGAACAACACTGGTTTAAAAATGCACTTATATATGTGGATATTTTTCAATAAATACTGATTTTTAAATAACATCTTATTTTCTCTAGCTTATTTTATTGTAAGAATCCAGTATATAAAACATATAACATATAAAGTGGGTGTTAATTGATTGTTCATTTATCTATTAGGTTTCCTGTCAACAGTAGGCTGCTAGTAGTTTAAATTTTAGTGAGTCTAAAGTTATACTCAGAATTTTTACTGTGTGGGGGGTTGGCACCTTTAACCCCCATATTGTTCAAGTGTCAACTGTATAATATATTATGACAGTGTTGCATTTATGTAATTTATTTTTAAAAAGTGGATATTTGGGAATGTGGTAATTTTTTTAATTGATAGGTAAACAAAATTAGAAAAAAAAATAGTTTTGGTAATCCCTAATCTCAAGGGTCTTCTTTGCTTACTGTGTTATTTAATGGATTCTCTATCCACAGAAGACTGACGGACATCAGATAGGAAGCTCTATGCTGAACTTTTGTGCACCAGGTCTAGGGTGTACTTTCTGGACTCCCAGCTCCATTAGAAAGCTTTCCCTGGGCTCAGAGATTTTTCTTCCCTACTGCCCCTCCATTTGCCTCTTCAAAAATGTCTGGTATAAAAATAGTGCAGAAGTAAAGGTGATGGTGGGGTGAAATCGTTTTTGCCAGTGGAGATTGTGTCTGAACACC
>NW_017735182.1:0-900 GCF_001890085.2 Hipposideros armiger
TTCTTTCTTTCTTTCTTTCTTTCTTTCTTTCTTTCTTTCTTTCTTTCTTTCTTTCTTTCTTTCTTTCTTTCTTTCTTTTCTATCATTTTCCCAGCTTTTTCCAAACTTGTTGGTCCACTGAACCCATTTTTACAGAACAACCCTTAACATTTAAAAGACTTAGTTTTGTGAAACATAGTTTGAGAATTTCCCATGTGGATTAACAAATATGACCAGTTAATAACACCTTTAAATCCATCTAGTTTCATCACAATCATCATCGGGGTTGGCATGCTTTTCTAATAAAGGGCTGGATAGTAAATATTTTTGGTTTTGCAGGTCAGACAGTCTGTCACAATTGACTATTGGAATGTACTACAAAAGCAGCCATAACATACATAAACACATGAGCATGGCTGTGTGCCCATAAAACTTCATTTGTAAAAACAGGTGGCAGGCTAAATTTGGCCCATGAACATAGTTTATGGACCCCTGATTTAGATGCACAAATCTATTATTCAAAACTTACTTTTACTCACAAAAACCTGTATTTCTTTAGTAGCCTTCCACTCGTGCTTTTGAGTTTTCATAGTTGTTTCATTTCTTTATACTTGCCTCATTTTAGGCTTTGCAATGATGAAATTGACACTTTAGTTCATCATTTAAAGTTCCAGATCACTGTTCATCCAATATATACCTTTTAGATAGTGTCTCTTCATCTAGACTTTGCATTTACCTGCTGTTATTAATCAAACTGCATAGTGGTAATGAACCCACCTAAGACTTGGGGGTTCAGAAGACCTGAGTTGGGATTCCTGCATTACTTCTAACTTGTTCTGTGCTTTGTTTGGGCCAGGTTCTCTTCCATGAGCCATAATTCCCATATCTTTAATAGGAAGAGCTTCAGTATAGAGTAGAGGT
>NW_017735182.1:3580-4538 GCF_001890085.2 Hipposideros armiger
CTAAGTTGCTGTCCTTCAGTCTTAGTTGTGGAGGGCACAGCTAGCTCAGCTCCAAGTCCAGTCACCATCCGGCCTCCTGTCGGCAGCTCAGGGCAGCTCAGCTCAAGGTGCTGTGTTCAATCTTAGTTGCGGGTGGGCATAGCCCACCATCCCATGTGGGCAAGCAACCTTGTTGTTAGGAGCATGTGCTCTCATCAGCTGGGCCATCCTGCCACCTGTTGGCAGCTCAGCAGCAGCTCAGCTCGGGTGCAGCTCACTGGCCCATGTGGGAATCTAACCAGCAATGCTGTTGCTCAGAGCTCACACTCTTAACCAACTGAGCCATTCAAATGGCCCCCGCTTATTTGATTTCTTAACTACTGAGCCAAAGCTTAACTTCTCAAAAACTTATACCGATCCTGCCTTTATTACACATCTTAATGCTTTGTTCATCATGGGGATTTTTTTAGCTGTCTTTTAAAACTTGTGGGGATACACATATACCATGAAATTTACCGTCTTTATCACTTTTCAGTGTACATTCACATTACTGTACAACTAAGCTCTGGAACATTTTCATCTTCCAAACTGAAAAATCAGTATCCATTAAACAACTACCTCCCATGTTCCCCTTGCCCCAGCCCCTGGCAAAAACCATTCTACTTTCTTTTTCTATGAGCTTGATTTATTAGATACCTCATATAAGTGGAATCATGCTGTATTTGTCCTTTTGTGATCAGTTTATTTCATGTAGCATAACTAACGTCCTCAAGGTTCATCCACATTGTCGTTGGTGTCAGAATTTCCTTCCTTTTTAAGGTTGAATAATATTCCATTGTATGTATGTGCCACATTTTGTTTATCTGTTCATCTACAAATGACACTATTGTGAATAATGCTTCTGTGAACTTGGGTACAAATATGTATTCTAGTCCCTGCTTTCAATCCTTTGGGTATATACCCAGAAGTGGAATTGCTA
>NW_017735183.1:0-2270 GCF_001890085.2 Hipposideros armiger
TGAATCTGGGATGGTAACAAAGAAAAGACAACTCAAGCACCATTTCAGAGAGGAGTCTATTCAAATCTTACAAATCTATGTAAACGTCATCTTTAAGTAAACTGATATCAAAGGCTTTTTCTCTCTCAAGAGACTCCAGCAAAACCAATGCTTCAATCCCATTTTTATCCTGTGGCACTCAGAGCCCCCTATGTTTAGATGATGACTTGGGGAGGATTCCCAGCTGTGAACCACAGTTTCACGGGATCCGCTCCACGGAGGATAAGTAGATCTCACACCAAAGAGCGCTGACTGAGGGCCAATTTGGTCTCATGATCATAGCACATGATTAGACCGTGAAGTAGAGAATTCAGATTAAGAATTAGAAACTCTCTCTGGGAAGTAGAAATGGGAGAAAAGCAAACTAAACACATTCTCCCCATTGCCACCCATAGAAGTGGTCAACGTTTTGATATCACTGGTGAAAGGGAGACTTTTTATGCTGTTAGTGTCTAAAGGATGGGTATAGTCTACAGTAAGCCTGAAACCTCTCCAACCTAGGTCCCATAGTCCCGAGTCCCCTTCAAGCTGCACATCTGTGCTGCGACCACAGAAAGTGGAAAGGGAGTGAAAACACTAGGGGACTAGGTCATTGAACACCCGGTTCGTGGCTGAAAATACGGTTCCGAGGGTGATTGTGACATAACTACATATTCCACTCTTCCCTATGGATGCAGGAGTCAACGCTCCGTGGGAGGGGAAGGGAGCACGGGGCCCCCAGACCGAGGTCCTTAGCAACTGGGAGTCCAGGGAGCCGACGGAGGTCAGGGAGCCCAAGAAATACGGTTCTGGGCGGCAAGGAAGCTAGGGCCGAGCCGGGAGCCCCGGGGGTTACCAGCCCAAAGTCACCCGGGAGCGAAGAGTCAGGGCGGTGACTGTGCTGCCGGGCTGGGGGGTACTGGTTAGAAAATTTTGTTGGGGAGCCAACGGTTCCAAGGGGCTTGCCCCGTGTGCCTCTTAGGCAGCACAGAATCTGGCCATGGCCCGCCCTTCAGAGGGCCTTTGGACTGGGTCAGGGAGCTGTCACCCGGCACTTTTTACCGTTTTCTTGCCCTGGCCCATTTCTTCGGTAGTGTTCCTTCCGACCTCCGGGGTCGAGGGGGCGGCAGAGGTGGGACCATTCCAGCGAGATCCCCACCCACCGCAGGGTATTTGCAGCGACCAGGGTGCATCTGTGAGGCTGAGTCAGAAAAAGAGGGATCGGGGTACTAGGCTGCAGCGGTGTGGGCGTGGCCTAAATTCTCTAATACCATTGGTCTCTGAGAAAGGCGTCACAATGAAGGTAGCCGCTGTCTCCGCCCACCTCAGGGAGGGGCGGGGCCTTATCGCTCAGGGTGCGTGCAGCTTGCTGTGTGAAGGTTCCTGGGCTCAGGCACAGGGTTCTGATTAACTGGTGGGCCTGAGAGACCGCGCTCCCACCCTCGCCCTGGACCCTCCTGCACAGAAACCCACCCTACCCCCTTGAAATGGGGTCCCGGACCCAAGGTTTCAGGAGACGGTGTAGGACCAGACAGCAGGGGGAAAGCACATCCCTTCAAAATCCCTTTCCTGACTCCTATAGGTCTGCCCCAGACTTTCTCATCCCAGAGATCACCCCCAGAGACCCTGACCCAGTCTGTGCACTCCATCCTAGCAGAATCTCTCCTTCCTCGAGGATCTCTATCCTGATCCCGGGAACATATCTGTCACCTTCCCGACTGGATCCAGTCCCGGTAGCTCCTACTTCCCAACTCCTCCAACACCCCCACAGTACCCTTTCTTTCCGGAGCGGACTCTAGGTCCAATCAGTCATTTTTCCTTCAGATTCCTCTCCAGGACTCAACCAGGACTTTCCAAAAGGTGTGGTGGGGCCTTCTGATCCCCCTGGGGACCCCTACCCTCCACCGTGTAAGCCACTGCTGTTCCTAGCGGTCCTCTTCATCCCTACAGCAGCTGACCCATTCCCAGCCCTCTTCAAGGTTTCCCCCTAGCTGACCTGCTGAGAAACTCCAGGTCCCTTCCTCTTCTTTTTTCCTGTGCCCACCAAGCTTCAAAGAAGAAGCAGTGTCCTGTCTTTGTCAGTGGCACCCCAGGCTGTACAAGTGGGCTCTGTCCTTCCTGACAGCACCACAAGTGGGATAGGTTCTTTTTCAACACCACTATCCCCTCCCTCACCCATTCCACCCACACATAAACCACTCTCATTCCCTCCAACATATGTGCTCTCTCCTGTCTTAGGGCATTTGGGGATA
>NW_017735184.1:0-2279 GCF_001890085.2 Hipposideros armiger
GGGTATATACCCAGGAGAGGGATTGCTGGGTCATATGGTAATTCTATTCTTAATTTTTTGAAGAACCTCCACACTGCCTTCCATAGTGGCTGCACCAATCTGCATTCCCACCAACAATGTATGAGAGTTCCTTTTTCTCCACAGCCTCTCCAATACTTGTTATTATTTGTCTTGTTGATGATAGCCATTCTAAGTGGTGTGAGGTGATATCTCATTGTGGTTTTTATTTGCATTTCTCTGATGATTAGTGATATTGAGCATCTTTTCATATGTCTACTGGCCATCTTTATGTCCTCTTTGGAGAAATGTCTATTCAGGTCCTCTGCCCATTTTTCAATTGGATTGGTTGTCTTTTTGTTGTTGAGTTGTATGAGCTCTTTATATATTTTGCATATTAGCCCCTTATCAGAGGCGTTGTTTGCAAATGTCTTCTCCCATTCGGTTGGTTGCCTCTTTGTTTTGTGGATGGTTTCTTTTGCTGTGCAGAAGCCTTTTCGTTTGATATAGTCTTATTAATTTAGTTTAGCTTTTACTTCCCTTGACTTTGAAGTCAAATTCATAAAATCCTCTCTGAACTCAAGGTCCATAAGTTTAGTTCCTAAGCTTTCTTCTATGCAGCTTATTGTTTCAGGTCTTATTATTTAGGTCTTTGGTCCATTTTGAGTTACTTTGGTGACAGATAGCAGTCTAATTTCATTCTTCTGCATGTGGCTTTCCAATTCTCCCAGCACCATTTATTTAAAAAAATTTTTTTAATTTTAATTTTAATTTTTTTTATTATTAGTTTCAGGTGTACAGAACAATGTAATAGTTATCCTTTTCACCCCTCACAAAGTAACAACCCCCAACCCCCCTCCCCCAACCAGCACCATTTATTGAAAAGGCTTTCTCTATTGTGTGTTTTTGGCTCCTTTATCAAAAATTATCTGTCCATATTTATGTGGATTTATTTCTGGGTTCTCAATTCTGTTTCGTTGGCCTATGTCTTTTTCTGCCAGTACCATGCTGTCTTGATTATTGTTGCTCTGTAGTATAAGCTGAAGTCAGGGAGTGTGATACCTCCAGCATTGTTCTTTTTTCTTAGGATTGCTTTGGCTATTCGGGGTCTGTTGTGATTCCATACCAATCTGGTGATTTTTTTGTTCTGTTGCTTTAAAAAATGCCACTGGGATTTTGATGAGGATTGCATTAAATCTGTATATTGGGGTTACCAGTTAGCTCAGTTGATTAGAGTGTGGTGTTGATAACACCAGAGTTGCTGGTTTGATCCCCACATGGGCCACTGTGAGCTGCGCCCTCCCTAAAAAAGTCAACTATGCCATTGTAGCATGAAAACAATGTGTAACCAATGACAATGACTGTTTTCCAATAAAATTTTTTTTCATTAAAAAATGTATATTCTTTTGGATAATATGACCATTTTAACTATGTTGATTCTTCCAATCCATGAACACAAAATGTTTTTCCATTTCTTTGTGTCTTCTTTGATTTCTTTTTAAAATGTCATAGTTTTCAATGTACAGGTCCTTCACATCCTTTATTAAGTTCATTCCTAGGTATTTTATTCTTTTTGTTACAGTTGCAAAAGGAATTGTTTTTTCATTTTTTTTCCTGAAATTTCATAGTTAGTATACAGAAATGCAATGGATTTTTGTACATTGGTTTTGTAGCCAGCAACTTTACTGTATTTGTTTATTCTTTCTAATAGCTTTGGGGCGGAGTCTTTAGGGTTTTCTATATATAGCATCATGTCATCTGCGAAAGTGATAATTTAACTTCATTCCCAATTCAGATGCCTTTTATTTCTTTCTCTTGCCTGATGGCTCTGGGTAAGACTTCTAATACAGTGTTGAAAAGCAGAGGTGGTAGGGGACAGCTCTGTCATGTTGTGTTCCTGAACGTAGAGCAAAGGGCTTCAGTTTTTCACCATTAATTATGATATTAGTTGAGGGTTTGTCATATATGGCCCTTATTATGTTAAGGTGTTTTCCTTCTATACCCATTTTATTAAGTGTTTTAATCATAAATGGATGTTGTATCGTGTCAAATGCCTTTTCTGCATCTATTGATATAATCATATGATTTTTATCCTTTATTTTGTTTATATGTGGTGTATCACCCTGATTGATTTACATATGCTGAACCATCCTTGTGCCCCTGGGATGAACCCCACTTGATCGGGATGTATAATCTTTTTTTTTTTTTTTTTTTAGCTGAGCCATCCTGCTACCTGTTGGCAGCTCAGCGGCTGCTCAGCTCGGGCTGGACTCGAACCGCTG
>NW_017735185.1:0-922 GCF_001890085.2 Hipposideros armiger
AACAACAACTACAAAAACATAAGGGACTCTTTTTACGCAAATATTGATTAGATGGGTTTCCCTTTATGTGAAATAACTCTGGGGATGAGGGTGCGGGTGGAGGTGGTGGTGACCTGTGACGGCCTATGAGTCCCAGTTAGCTGCCTGCTCTGAGCCACCTTGGTGCCCAGTTGGGGGTCCCCAGGGCTGCTGGTTGTCACATGGAGGTGCTTGGGTCATAGGATGTCCTGGGTGGCAGTCGCCTGTGCCCCTCAGTCACCATCTTAAACATCCTCTTATCCTGTCTGGGTCCCACTCACAGGGTGGCCGAGGGATAAGGAACTAGTTATATGTACCTTGTCCATAGGCAATTGGTTTCCCATTTTATTCTCCCAAGAGAAAGCTCGCTGGTCATTGAAATAATTTTGTCTCTGACTTTTAGTCCTCTTGAAGACTCTCAACACCACGACTGAAGAAATGGAAGCTGTGAGCAAAGCAGGCCTGGGAATGCTGAAATTTGTCGAAGCCGTAATGGGCTACTGTGACGTTTTCAGAGAAATCAAGCCCAAAAGAGAGAAGGTATTGCCCACCTGTGAGACCTAGACACTGCCACTGAGAGACCAACTTGGAGTCAGACTTAATGTGTCCCCAGCTTTGCTGGAAGGATTCCAGCCAGGTTCTGATTTTAAGCCACATAAACATTTTTCCCAATAAATAATACCGCAAATTACAGCTCTTGTTTAGAGGTAATGGGAATGGACAGAACCTAAGTCTGAAAGATTTCCAAGTTTTGTGTGAAAAGAGTAGGATAAAAGAGGTTCAAAGTCGTTCTCCAGGGGATAAACAGGGTCTCTCAACCTCAGCGCTACCGACATTCAAGCCGGGCCGTTCTCTTTTGTGGGGGCTCCCTGTGCACCCCTGGGCTCTGCCCTCTAGATGCCAT
>NW_017735185.1:4157-5051 GCF_001890085.2 Hipposideros armiger
ATAATTCAGTGGTTTTTAGTGTATTTACATAGTTGTGTAACAACCACCAGAATCAATTTTTATTGCCCCCAAAGAAATGCTGTCTCTTTAAGCCATCAGCATCCCTCCCCCTATTCCCTCACCCCCACCCCAGCCTCTGGCAATCACTGATATAACTTCTGTCTCTATAGATTTGCCTGTTCTAGACATTTCATGTGAGTGGGATTATAACAATACGTAGCCTTTAGTGTCTGGCTCATTTCATTCAGCGTCATGTCTTCAAGGGTCACCCATGTTGGAGCGAGTGTCAACACTTCATTCCTTTTCATGGCTGAGTAATATTCCACGGGGCAGATGGACCACACCCATCCATCAATTGATGGACATGTGGTTTGTTTCCACTTTTTGGCTGTTGTGAACAGTATTGCTGTGAACGTTTGTGTATAAGTTGTTTTTGTGGACATATGTTTTCAGTTTTCATGGGTGAAATTATTGGGGCCCATCACTTTTTGCTGAAATAATTAACAAACCCGTGATTGTGAGTTTTTCTTTTCCCTTATGTTTTCTGGTCATTGCTCCCAGGTATGTACATGCTGTTGGAGGAAGCCTGTTTGTGTTCCAAACTCAGGGAACATCTGCCTCTGAAATTCACAGATAGTTATAAGACACATCTTAACCAATGCAGCATGTCCCTCGGTGTCCCCGTTCCCTCAGCCTGCCAGGGAGCTCTGAAATGGCCGGCCCACTCCTAGCCCTTAAAGAGGGAGGATTCCATTTCCGGAGAGAGCGGCTACTCAGTAAATCAGCATAATAAAACGGAGGGGAGAGGAACGGGAGACGGCAGCCCCAGAGGGCTGGAAAGAGGAAGACTATTTGCAAACATTTTGAGGAAAGATATACCAAAGCAGCCATGAG
>NW_017731747.1:0-7274 GCF_001890085.2 Hipposideros armiger
GTATCTAATTCACTGTTTCTGTACCCCACTGAGGTTTTTCTCTCTTTTTCTTTCAACAATTATATAGTTTTTGTTTTTAGAAGTTCTATCTTGTTATTGGGGAAGGGGATCAGACAAGTTGCAGTTGCTGTCCTTTTGATCTTGTTGTGGAGGATGTCACTTCACTGGCCCATGTTGATATTATCATTGCACTCTTCCCAGGTGAGGCAGATCCGTTGCCAGTCACTGGACAGCCGCTCAGGGTGGCTCTTGCCAGTTCATGCTGGCTGCTGGCCGCTCACAGTAGCTTACTGGAGCCCACTGCAGCTCCACTGCAGCCTACGCCATCACTGGCGACTCATGGCAGCCCAGCTCCAGGTCAAGCTGTTGTTCACATTTTAGCTCTAGAGGGCTCAGTGTCACTGGCCCTCATGTGGGATCCAAACCGGGGCCCTGCTGCTCAGAGCTGGCATCCCAAGCCAACTCTTAACCTACGCACCACTCGGCCGGCCCTCTTCCTGCTCTTTAATCAGATTGTTCAGTTTTTTGTTGTTGAATTTCGTGAGTTCTCTTTATATACTTTAGATATTAACCCCTTATCAGAGTATAGGTTGCGAGTATTTTCTCCCAATCAGTTGATTGCCATTTTGTTTTGTTGATGGTTTCATTTGCTGTGCAGAAGCTTTTTAGTTTGATGTAGTCCCATTTTCTTTTTGCTTTTACTTCCCTTGCCTTTGGGGACAAGTTCACAAAAACTCCTCTGAAACCAAGTTCCATAGGTATAGTGCCTATGTTTTCTTCTATGCATTTTATTGTTTCAGGCCTTGTTGCCTTACAGCTGCCAAACCGTCTGGCCCCCCACACCAACCCCATGACCTCAGAAGGTCCCAAGGAGATGTCTCGGAAGACTGAGACCCGATGGAATGATATTGGTAAAGCTTCCTCAAGGGGTTATCTCTGAAGGCTGAGACCCAGTGGAATGATATCGGTCATCTCCCTTATCTGGATTGTTTCAGTACAGTGACTCCATCCCCTGGGATAGTGTGTGTGTGTGTGTGTGTGTNGATATCACCTCACACCTGTCAGAATGGCCATCATCAATAAATTTACAAACAACAAATGTTGGCGAGGATATGGAGGAAAGGAAACCCTAACACACTGTTAGAGGAGTTGCAAATTGGTGCAGTTACTATGGAAAACAGTATGAAGGTTCCTCAAAAAATTGAAAACAGAGCTACCTTATAATGCAGCAATTCCACTCCTGGGTAATTTAACCAAAGTAACCCAAAACACAAATTAAAAAAGATACATGCACCCTTATGTTACTACAATGCTATTTACAATAGCCAGGATATAGAAACAACACCCAAAATGTCCATCAACAAACAATTGGATAAAGAAATTGTGGTACATATATACAGTGGAATATTACTCTACCATAAAAAGACAATGAAATATTACCATTTATGATAACATGGATAGACCTAGAGGGTATTATGCTTCATGAATTAAATCAGACTGAGAAAGACAAATACTATATGATCTCACTTATATGTGGAATCTAAAAAACAAAATAAATGAACAAACAAAACAGAAACAGACCCATAGATACAGAGAACGTACTGATGGCTACTAAATGGGAGGGGTATGTGGGGGGGTGGTTAAGTGAGAAAGGTGAAGAAATTAAGAAACACAAATGGATAGTTATAGGAGAGTCATGGGGATGTAAAGTACAGTATGGGGAATATAGTCAGTGGTATTGTAAAAACTATGTATAGTGTCATGTGGGTAATAGACTTATTGGGGGATCACTTCATAAATTATATAAATGTCTAACCACTATGCTATATTACCTGAAACTAATATAAAATAATATTGAATGTCAACTATAATTTTTAAAAAGTAGTCATAGGGGTGTGTAGGGCAGTTTGGGGAATACAGTCAATAATGTTCTAATAACTATGTAAAGTGTCGTGTGGATAGTAGACCTGTTGGGGTTACCGCTTTGTGAGTTATGCAAATGTCTGATCACTACGTTGTTCTGTATGCCTGAAACTAATATAATTTATTAATTTATTTATTTATTAAAAGATACAATGGTAAGCATTAATCTCATGTCATTCCCTTCTCTACTTATCATTCCACTTCCAGTTGAAGAATTCCCTCTTGTACATATCAACTGATTATAGAGAGCCTCAATCACAGAATTGCACCAATCCTTTACATGACCCTTTCCCATATAAAACATGTTTGTTTGGTTGGTTGGTTGGTTGTTTTTTTCTTTTTAAGGTAAGAACAGTGTCTTGCACCATCTTTGTATATCTAGCCCCTAGCATAGTGTCTGGCACCAAAAAAAGGCATAAACAATCATTGAATGAATGACAGGTGGTAATGGAAAGAAAATTTACAGACAGACAGAAGAGAGTGGCAAGTAAATTGATATTACAGGGAGCAAATCTGAATTTAACCTCTCTGAGCATCATTTCATTATGTAACATAAAGTTAATGCTTATCATTATATCTTATTCACAGTATTATTTTAAAGATCGTACTGAGTGTACCAAAGTGATATATGACTATCGGATGGTATAATAAATAATAAAATTAAAATACCCTTTAGGATTTTATGAAGCACTGGCTCTGTCACCCTTAATTATAATAGAAGCCTGTCCCAATATCTTATCACCTTCATAGACCTCAATGATATGGGTGAGGGGAAAAAAAGGGAAGATGGTAAAATAAAAAGTATATAGAAGTAAGCTAATCAATCTATTTATCAGATTCATCCAAAATCCAATTATTAGGTGCTCATGCTTACTACAGACAGTGTTCTGGGGCTTCTGAGATGGACTCCAATGATCCGGCATAGAAAACAAATGCAGAATTGCAATGGACAGTGTTGCTGGAAGCCATTAGCCCAACATGTTGTTGGGGTTGAAATGGCCAAGAGAATGTTTAACACTATCAGGATCAGAATTGCACAGAAAATAGAACCCATAATAATCGTCAATACAGCCAACACATTTAATGGTGTCTCCCAACTCACAAAAGAGAAAACTGGAGGAGAAGCAGAAAACAGCAAGTATGTGATGATAGGCGTAGGAACAGAGAAATGTCTGAGGCCAAAAGAGATTTATTTAGGGAGATGAATTGGCTGAATGTCTCTAACACACATCCCTACCCATCAATAGGCTTAGCTCCAGTCACAACTGAGGCAACAGAGCGTTATGTGGGAAAGTGAATTTGCAGATTATGCATATTGTTGCTGACTGATGGCTTTTTGGCCCTTCAGTTGGCACTGAAGAGAGGCTGTATTCACAGCTTCTGGGAAAGAGAGGCTGGTTTCGACAGCCGCTGTCACTTTTCATAAGCCACTCAAGAAGAGCTGCCTAGGTGGGGCTGCCTGGTTCTCCCACCAAGGAGGGCCTAGAGCTTGTGGACATTACAGACAAGTGAGAAGGATTAATTAGACCATGTCTGCAAAGCACTCTGAGCTCCTTGGAGGGAGGCTTTTAATTATAGTATTGGCCAGGAGCAAGTGGGAAAATAGACAGGGATATAATATCAATTTTGTCAGGGGTAGAAAAGAATTGTATCCATTTGGATTATTTTCTTGCCTCCAGTAATGCATCTGTGTTTTCCCACCTCCTTATTCTAGAACCTAGATATTGCTTGAATAAAACACAATAATTTATGTCCCCATTTGCTTATGGAGTGTGCTATGGCTGTTTTTTTTAATTCATGTTATTTATTATTTATCAAAGCCACACATATCCAACTCAATTCATTTTAGAAAATCGCCTTTTAAGAGAAAGATGTCTCTTTTCTCTGCCTATTTTGAACTGAATATGAAATGTATGTCAAGCGCATATTTGTTTGTAGGATTTTGTTAGAGATGTAATTTATTTGTAAATTTATTCCATATTGAGAGGTAAATACCAGCCACTAGCCACCAGGAAAAGGCACACAACAGAGTTTAAATTTCTAGGAAATTTAGCTGTACTTCAAAATTCAGGTGAGAAAGCCAGACAGGGCTTCCTAGTTCTGACACCTTAAGCAGGTCCAATTCCATCTGCACAAAAAGGTGGTTTAAGGAGTTCATATTTACACACCATCCACAAAAGATTGAAATAATCAGCTTTTGGGCTCACTTAGCAGTTTGCTGCATTTAAGCATTTTCACTTGGGAAGTGGGAGGTTTGGCTTTGTTTCCATTATAATTTTAAAGTTAATCATTTTGGATTATTCAGTTCATTAATGATATGAAGGAATCAGATTCAGTGAACTAGGAATAGATGAAAGATTGTATATCATCTGCAGACTTGTGCTCTAATTTTAGTAAGTTGAAAAAGAATTTGGATTGGTGGATGCTATCCTGGCATGATGGGCCTTGTATTGTTGGAAAGCAGCATAGAGTCTCTCTAGGTCAATGCGCTAAGAGCTTGGGGTTGAAATGACAGGTGCTCACTGGATTTACAAATTTGCACAGTACTTGCCATACACATGCCTCTCATTCCTTGCAATCTGTTCAGGCAGGCAAACCAATGTGGGCTTCTCCTTCCCTGCCCTTCCCAGGGTAAGTAGGGGCTGAAAGTGAAAAAATAAAAGTGGAGTTTGCAAGGAGAGAGAAGCCCAGGGTACAGTCACTTATTAATACTTTAGCTTACCAGTTCAAAGGCGTTTCAGCTGTGAGTCTGAACACTTAAGTGGAAGATAACCTTCCAGGCAATAAAATTGCAGCCAGATGCCTCCAGGCATCAAAAGCCCTTTCCTGTGGTACCCAGAAAGCCCTGTCTACATGTTAGTGCCATATAACAAACTACAGATGCCTTCTTGGGGCTTACACTCCAGCAGGCATCCCCAAAACCAGGTAAGGATATCCTACCAACATGGTCTTCCAACATAAGTTGTGCTTAATGGACTATTTTCCCAGCACTGTACAATGCGACATAGAAATGTTCTTATCCTTAATAGAGAAGAAGCAATCCCAGCTAGGAAATTTAAATTGCTTGACCAATCAAAACAGAGAACTGATCTGCATTTCTCTTATGATTAATGATACTGAGCATCTTTTCATATATCTGTTGACCATCTGTATGTCTTACTTGGAAAAGTATCTATTTAGGTTCTCTGCCCGCTCTTTTTTTTTTTTTTTTTTTTNTGAAAGATTTAAAAAAACTATTAGAACTGGTAAATGAATTTAGTAAAGTAGTAGGATACAAAATTAATATTCAGAAGTTAGTTGCATTTTTATGCACCAATAACAAATTATCAGAGAGAAATTAAGAAAAAAATCCCATTTACAATCACATCACAAAATATACATACCTAGGAATAAATTTAACCAAGGAAGTAGAAGACCTGTACTCAGAAAAGTATAAGACATTGAAGAGAGAAATTAAAGAGGATACAAATAAATGGAAGCATATACCATGCTCATGGATAGGGAGAATTAATATAGTTAAAATATTCATAGTATTCAAAGCAATATGCCAATTCAGTGTAACACCCATCAAAATACCAACGACATTTTTCACAGAAAGAACAAATAATCCTAAAATTTATATGGAACCATTAAAGATCCCAATACCCATGCACTACTGAGAAAGAAGAACAAAGCTGGACATATCACACTACATGATATCAAACTATATTACAAGGCTAGAGCCACGGCCCAGCCTGGGCCCCGGGCCGCCACGGGCTCCCGCTGCCGCTGCTCTCCTGGCCACGCCCTGCTGCTCCAAACCTGCCTGCTCCTCGTTCCAGTGTCTCGGCCTGTCCTCACCCTCAGGATGTAACCTGGGATGTCACCTAGAAACGGTTCCTCAACTTCTGTCTTCAGAGGAGACCCCCCACCTGAGTACCTGCACCTGCCACATCTGCACTCACATCTCAGAAGCCCCCGGACCTGAGCACCTGTGACAGAGCTCATGACATTCCCCCAGACTTGTTCCTCCTCCAGGGTCCCTACCTCTGTGAGAGGCACAACCATCCATCTGGACATATGGCACAAACCCAGGAATCTTCCTCGACCGTCCACAGCCGGTCAGTCACTAAGTCCTGATTTTACTTCCCAAGTATGTCTTGGCTCTTTGCTTCCAGTCTCCACAGCCCCTGTCCTAGTCAAACCTGCCATCATGTCGATTGCTGCGAGGCCACCTCTCCACCTCACCTGTCCCACCACAGGCCAGCTAGCACGCTGAAATCGGAATGGTATTTTAACGACATTTGATCGTCTCACGCCCCCGTTCAGACACACCTGTAGACTTCCCATTGCTGGTGAAAGGGACTCAATGCTTCTGTGGCTCGTGAAGCCCCGCCTGGCTCCCCGGCTCCTACTTCAGCGCTCGCCTCAGAGCCTCCTCTTAGTGCTGCCGCCATGTTGCCGCAGTCACTCCCAAGTTCCCAAGTCGGGGCCTCTGCACACAGTTTGCAGCCTGGTGCATTCTTTACCTCCCTCTTTGTTGCCTGACAGCAGATTCCTATACCACGCCCGCCTGCATTAGCCTCTAACCCTATTAGTTAGGAGGGAGTGTCTCGGTATGACCGGAGGCTCCCTCTGGGGTTGTCTCAGGTGACTGGGACCTGTTGGAATGATAACAGTCATCTCCCCTGGGAGGACACAGTAACAAGGTGTCCTGGGGCTATGTGGCTGATGTGTGAAGGCATAGGATTTGCTGGAACACAATGGGATATGTTAATGGAAAAGGCTTTAAGGCACAAACCTCAAAAGGATGCTAAATTGATTGACAGCAGTTTTACTTCTTTGAAAATTCTCATTAAAAGCCATGCGCTGACCCCATTCGGGGCTCAGTCTTCTCTGGCTGAGTCCCTTGGTCCCTTGGTCTTGCTCAAATCTTAAAAAAAAAAAAACAAGGCTATAGTAATCAAAGCAGCATGGTATTTGACATAAAAACAGACACATAAATTAATGGAACAGAATAGAGAGCCCAGAAAATAGATCTATGCTTATATGGTCACTTAATCTATGATGACAAATGAAGCAAGAATATATATTGGGGTAAAGATAGTCTGTTCAATAAATGGTGCTGGGAAAACTGAACAGATATATGCAAAAAAAGAAAAAAAAAAGAAACTGGACCACCTTCTTACTACACATAGAAGAATAAACTCAAAGTGGATTAAAGACTTAAACGTAAAACCATAAAACTCCTAGAAAAAAAATCAGCAGTAAACTCTCAGACATTACCCTCAGTAATATTTTTTATTGATATATCTCCTCAGGCAAGGGAAACAAAAGAAAAAATAAACAAATAGGACTACATTGAACGAAAA
>NW_017731747.1:14334-37651 GCF_001890085.2 Hipposideros armiger
ACCTTGGAAAAAACAAGTTTCACTTTCTTGTATGATTATTAATAAAAGCTACATGTTGATCCGATTCAGGGCTCAGTCCTTGAGACTGGAGTCCCTTGGCCCCGCTTTAGCCAGATATAATTGAGTCTTGTCTTTCCTAACCTTGCGCTGCCCCACTTGTACTCCACCGCTCTTGCTGCGCGGGACGCGGCAGAGCCTTACATTATATACCAGAGGGGAAGTGGGTGAAGAGAGGATGAAGAGGGCAAAGGGGTCAAATATACGGTGACAGGAGATTGGACTTCAGGTGGTGGGCACACAGTATACAGATGTAGTATGGTGTTGTACACCTGAAATTTATATACTGTTATTAGCCAATGTTACCCCAATAAATTTAATTTTTTAAAAAAAAAAAAAAAGGAAGAGAGAGAGAACTGAAATCTCCATAGGTCAAAGATTTGGTTGCTTTTGTCTTACTTGTTTCAGTATCAATGCTTCTCTGGAGCTTCCCAGAGCAATTGTCAGGCCTTCACTGTCATACCTCCTACCTGGTTCCCTGGGTCAAGGGCATATAAGATTGGGCTGGATGAGTCCCAACTGTGGATCATGTTTTTCATTTGCATTATGACTTCTTCTTTGATCCACTGGGATATTTATATACGTGGTTTAATTTCTAAATGTATGGGGACTCTTTTTTTTCAATTTAATCTTCTTACTATTGATGTCTAACTTAATTGCATTGTAGAAGGAAAATGTGATCTGAATATTACCAGTTCTTTGAAAGTACTTGATATTTGCCTTAGGCTTACTATACTATCAGTTTTTGTAAATGTCCCATGTGTGCTTGCAAAGAACACACACTAAAGCAGAGTTCTACATATGTTCAACAAATCAAGCGTGGTATTTTTAATGTAAATCTTCTTTGCCATGTCTAAGTCTCTTAGTATACCAATAATTCAGAGAGATGTGCTGAAATCTCCTACTATGATGGTGCATTTGTCAATTAGTTCTTCAATTTATTTCTACCAACTTTTGTTTTATATATTTTAAAGATAATTTATTATGCACATACACATTTATAATATTAAATCTTCCTGGTGAATTGAATCTTTCTCATTAAGAAGTGACCCCCTCATTCCCTAATAACGTTTTGTTTTGTTTTGTTTTAAAGTCTACTTTTGTTTTATAATAACCTGGCTGTCCCATAATGCTTTTTAGTTGTATTTGACTGGTATATATTTTCCCATCCTCTTTCAACCTTTCTGTTCTTATAAGTGTGTTTTGTGGAAATATCATAGCACTAGATGTTTTGTTCACCCTCCCTCCAACCCAGCTGACACTTCCTGACAATCTCTTTTAAGTTGTAAGTCTAATTGGCTTATTGTTTGGGGGGTTAACGATATACTTGAGCTTGCTTCTACCATCTTACTTTTTAATTTATATTTGTCTCCCTTTTTCTTTTATTCTCCTTTCTTAACCTTCAATGCCTCTTTTTTCTTCTTTCTTGGTCTTTTTTAATTGACTGAGGATTTCTGTTTTCATACTACTTTTTCATTCATCCTCTTTCCTGGCTTAGAAATTAAAGCACCCTAGACCTGTACTTTTAGTGATCCCTTTGAAGTTACACTATGTATATATTTAACTTATACTTATTTAACTTAACAAAGTCAAATAATAGATTATATCTTAACATCTTCATCACAGTACAATGACTTCAGGGCACCTTGACATAACCACTATTCTTTCCCTAATATAGCTAACAAGTTTTCATTCTGGTTCTTTTTCATTTCATTAACACGTGCTTTCATTCTGGTTCTTTTTTAAAAAATAAAATTAATTATTATTCTTTTATCTAGAAACTCTTTGTTTTTTTTAAATATTTACCATTGTATTGCCTTGCCATTCCTTTTTGTCTCTCAGACCTTCCTTCTGTGATCATTTTTCTTCTTCCTGAAATACTCTCTTCAGAGGGTGGTTTAATGATAATTTGGTAGTGGTAAATGCTATCTACTTTTTTATCTGAAAATATCTTTATTTCTCTCTCATTTTTAAAAAATAATTTTCCTAGGTACAGAATTCTAAGATAACATTTATTTCTCTCTCATGAAGTAATTTTTCTACTATCTTCTATCCTGCACTGTGGCTACTGACAAGTCTACTCTCTAATTGTCTTTCTTCATTGGTGATCTATCCTTTTCTTTGACAACTTTAAATTTTTCTCTTTGGCTTTAGTATTCCAAAGTTTCAGTATACTGTGTCTAGATACAGAATCCATATATTTATCTCTTTCAACATTCTGGGAAATTCTTAGCAATTATCTATTCAAATATTGCTTCACTTGACTTATTCTATCCTGTCTTTCTACAATTGCTTAGACTTTTCATATAACTTCTCATTCTGCTCATATGCTCCCTCTTAAATTTTCTACTGTATTTCTTCCTTTATCTATTTGTTCTCTGGGTAATTTCTTCAAACATATCTTTCAGTAATTCTCTCTTTAGGGGTATCTAATTCACTGTTTCTGTACCCCACTGAGGTTTTTCTCTCTTTTTCTTTCAACAATTATATAGTTTTTGTTTTTAGAAGTTCTATCTTGTTCTTTTTTAATCTCCTTGATTGTTCCTGATGTCTCCCATTGCTTGCTCAACCTCAGTGACTCTATCCTCCTTGAGTTGTGAGGGTTAACTTGCCCAAGACAGATTCCCTAAAGATTGGCCCCCTTGAAAAGGACTTGGCTGCCTGCAAAACTCCATGGAAACCAGCCATAATTCAGAGCTTAAGACAATCAATCCTAGTCAACCTCAAAGCTTGGCCTGAAGCCCTCTGACCATGCCAGGGGATGAGCTGTACTTCCTCATCCAAGAACACTAAGTTGACAGACCAATGCTGGAGCCAAAATTCTGCCACATCATATTGCTATTGTATCATTCTCAAACCATGAGGCTTAAAGCCCCCCAGCCCAAGGTCAGGGTCTTTCTTGTGATGTCTAGCTCTGTGCTACCCTAAATCTGTGCATTTTAGGCAGTAAGCACCGCTCCAATGAGTCAATGCCAAGACTCCAGGCCTGCTGCCCTCCAGCTGCTGGTACTCAGTTTAGTACTCAATCACAGATCAAGATGCAGCTGTTGGAATTTGCTCCCAGAATAACCCTTTCCTCATGCTAACTTGCTACTCAGAGTCACTCACAGTTTGCTCTTTTGGGAAAGACACGAAGTGGAAATCCCCTCCATCCTTCAAGCTAAACAATTCATCAAAAAGTAGGTTTTATTTGCAATCTAGTTATTTTTCAGTAGGAGGGTTCCCCCAGAGTATATTTGCCCCATGCTTCCAGAACAGAAGTCTAATCTAGGGAATATCTTAAAATTAATTCTAATTGTAAGACCTAAAATGCAATGGTGTCCCAATATGGCACCCATATGATTTTAGGTCTCTACTTATCATACCCACCTTCTCTCCCACATGAACTGGCTTTACAGCAAAACCAAAACCAGAGGTTGGTTTCACATCCTTCCCTCCATCACTGACACCTCTTGAGAGAAAGTTTCTCAAGAGCTTGGGAGAATGCTAGGAAAATGCTGGAATCTAAAATATTATCAATCTCTACAAAGGGAAGAAAGGAGTATGTCAGGGACAGATTCAGAGGAGGGAGGAGATGCCTGTGCTGTTTCTTGAAGGTAAAAGGACTTTGGCTAGGTGGGAAGAATTCTAGGCAGAGGGAACAGCAAGTGCAAAGCACAGCAGCATGAGAGAGCGTAATGCCTCAGGGAGCATCAAGCATTTCAGTATGACTAGAGAATATGGCATGTGTTGGAAAGCCTCTTAGAAAGATAAGATCAAAGAGCTTTGACTTTGTTCAGAAGGCAATGGAGAAATACTGATGGGTCATAAACAGTAGTTGACTTGATTGCATTTGCATTTTAGGAAGATGTAAGAAAATAATGCCCCTGCTACTGTTCATGCTGCTCCTGTCATGAGGTTAAACTAACATTTTTGGATGTGGTTTGCACGTTTAGACTTCAGGGCTAGGCCACACCCTTTTAGGTGAGGGATGCAGTTGCCCCAAAGGGAATGGAATCCCAATATCAGCCTTCTAGGGAAGACTGAGATTCTAGGGCAGGAGTTAGGGAGTTTGTTTTGAGATCAAAGGGAAAGGAGATCCCTGACTGAAGGGAAAACATGGCCTCTGCCCTAGCTCAGGAGCACAGAAGCCAACAGGAAGCATCGCAGGTCTCATGAGGTTACTGAACATCTCCAGTAACAAGTAAGTGACGGCTCCTTCTACTGTCATTCCTATTTTTCTCATAGAAAAGACTTTTAAAGTTCTTCCATGTCAGTTCTGGTCTTACCTATGAGATCCAAAATTAAATGAAGGGTCCATGTCCCAAAATGGCAATGAGAAAATAAAGCTATGGAAGCCAGGAGAGTTAGCAGCTATGACTTATGGGATATCCAAGCAGAGGCTAAACCTCCAGGACACAGGAGGGTGAACATGAGGTCCTCTCAGTCCTACCAAGAACCACCCCACCACCCTCAAGGTGAATTGGATGTCTTTTTATTAAGAGAGCCCAGAGATCTTCAAAGTACAGGGGACAAACCTAGACACAGGAAACTCCATTAGGACGACTTGTGCCCAATTAAGAAATGATGATGACCTAAGAGAGTGAACATGGAGAAGGAGGAGGAGAGTCACTTCAGAGGTAGACTGTACAGGGTATAATGAAGTGGACCAAATGCTCAGAGAAGGGGGGAGTAATGATCTTGCAAACTAGGATAAATGGAGCATGCATGGAAAGCAGCAGGAAAAGCGCCTAAAGAGAGGGGAAGGACATGATTGATGCTAGCTGGGATGCAGCCTTTTCTGATCCATATGCAGACCTTAAAAATTGTGAGGGGTACAGACTTGACAGGAAATATAGGAGTCTACTCCTCTGGACAATGAAGATGAAAGTCATGCCCATCTTTATATCTGCCAGGGTCCAATTGCTGCTAAATATGTTTAATGAATGAAGAAGAAAAGGAAACTTTATATTTGTTACCTAATGAAACACAGTCCAGCAATAGTGAGCCTACTGCAGAGAAGAGCCAGGATTTGAACCCAAATCGGTCTTGCTCCAAATCCTGTATGTGGTGATGAGGCTATCCCTCAATTAGTAAGACAACGCCAGCCCACAGGCCACAGGTTCTGTTTAGTGCAGCCCACACAATGGGGTAGTTTTTTTGTTTTTAATTAGTTGCCAACGTTAAAAATTGGATACTTTCATGTAAAACTCCAGGCGAAGTGTCAGCACAGTCTCACATTCCCACACAGCAAGAGAAGTTGGAGACCAGAAGTTCCCCTTTGTGAGGACTTAACACTCAGTGCCCACCTGGCCCACCTGGACACCTGCTTGGCCCCGGAGGCTTGAGTGGTTAGCCCCCATGTTGGGAAGCAACGGAACTGGTGAAGGGTGGCTGGGCAACAAAGGCTGAAAGCCCCACCGTGGGTGTTTCAGCAACCCACTGAGTGGTCAGGAGCCACCGGTATTGCCTCCTTCTTTCCATGACCTTTAATAACATGGAGTTGAAAATAAATAAACAGTACTGGTGGAGAGTATAGGGGGGACCTCCACTCTATAAATGGCTAAGAGGCAGTACAGACCTATGGAAAAAGCAGGACCCAGTTTACTTGTAGGAGGCTGCGCTGACACAGCTTCTCTCTTCCTGTTCCAGGCTACAAGGACCCCCAAAGAGGTTTCTGTTCAGCGAAAGGACCAACCCAGCCTCCAGCATACACATACATAGCACAGGCTGTTATGGGTTGAAATATGTCCCCCAAAATTCATATGTGGAAGTCCTAAGCCATAGAACCTCAGAATGTGACCTTCTTTGGAGTTAGGGTCTTTATAGAAGTAATCAAGTTACAATGAGGTCATTAGAGCAGGCCATAGTCCAATATGACCAATGTCCTTTAGAAAGGGAGAGATTTGGAGGTGGACACTCACACAAAGAGAATGCCATCTGAACATGAAGACGCCACCTACAAGCCAAGAAGACAAGCCTGAACAGGGTCTCCCTCACAGCCCTCAGAAGGGGCAAACCTTGCTGACTCCTTGATTTCTGACTTCTAGCCTCCAGAACCATGAGACAATAAATTTTTATGACTTCAGTCCCCCAGTTTGGGGTGCTTTGTTATGACAGCCCTAGCAGACTGCTACACACACACACACACACACACACACACACACACACACACACACACACGAGCATGCTCACACAGAGGCCCCCACATCTGCTCTATGATGCAAGGAGCTTTGGGCTTCTGAGAATGGCTACAATTTAAGAAGAAACTTGTGAAGAAAATGTATACCATTGGCTCAGGGCACTGCTTTCTTTCCCTCTCCATAAATCAGTATGTGTGGTCAACCTGCCTGCAAGCAATGATTCCAAAGTGAAGAGCTAGTGGCACTAGCTGTAAAGTGGACATGACTCGGATTGCATAGGTCCCCATTGCATGTGAAATGTATTGCTGCTTTCATTTTCTTTAAACGAAGTAAAGGCTGGCTCTGAGCCTTTTTCAATTGGGCTAATGGTAAATTTGCCTTAGTTGTGACTGGCCCTCTCTCATGCCCTGAGCCCTCAGGTCTTAGATAGAACAAAGCATCTGGGGAGAGCACAGAGGGACCACTAATCAATGTGAAAGGTCTTAATGCCACTGACTGTAATACTTAAAAATGGTTCAGATGATAATTTCATTTTATGTATATTTTGCTACAATTTAAAAAAAATAAGGAAGGATCTCTGTCAGCCTGTGTCCTTGTGTAACTACAATCTTCAAAGCCCCACACATGTACCCCAAGCTAGAAATACACTTCTGTTGTGTTAAACCACTGAGATTTGGGTGTGCTTGTAATCTTGCTGCATTTTATTGAACACAAGTAGATTTAGCTTTCATAATCCCTTGTGAAAATTTCATTTAACCACAGTTAAAACTCTTACTGTTTAACTCTACTATTTATTAGGTTATTAGAAATGACATACTAAAGAATGAGAACAGCAGTCTTTGGTTTCATTTCTTTCTGATAGCATTTTTGTTAGACTTTTAAAACACTCCAAAAATAAAAAGTGAAGCTAGTGATACTGATGTTGAATAATATTGTATGTCAATTATAATTTTATATACATATAGTCACGGGATGTGGAGTAGAGTGTGGGAATGGAGTCAATGGAATTGTAATAGATAAGTATGACATCGGGGGTGGGAGGGCAGTGGACGGGGAGAGGGAGTTGTCACTTTGTGAGGGGTGAAAGTGATAACTAGTGCATTGTTTTGTACACCTGAAACTAATAATAATAAAAATAAAAAAATAAGAAAGTGAAGTTAGAACACTACTCTAACATCAAGGCTTAATCCTAAATAGCAATCTAATGTTCACAAAACTCTTTCACCTGCATTTGTCATCTAGCCCAGTAAACAACCCTGAGCTAAGACTCTTTCCTTATTATCCCCAACCAAGAGCTGAGAACACTGAAATCCAGTGGGACCTAGAAGTAGCGGAAGTAGGACTAGAACCCAAGTTCGAGGAACCCAGAGCTCCCTCCCTGTGCCTCACTAATCATGAATACTGCAGAGACTATGTTTTCATCTCGTTGATAAACACCGGTGCCCTGTAGTTAAGATAATATCACCAGTGTAAAAACTAAAAGTGCTTTAAACCAAATTATAGCAATATATTGCAAAGCTTAGCATAGCATTACAAATAGCTCGTTGAACCAAGGCAGTTTGTTTGCAAGGGTAAGCAAGCAGATTTTCTGAATAATGTAGCAGTGCAGCTGGTAAGAGCAGCCGCCGAAATAAAGGATGAGGGAGGAGAGACTCATTTATGGATAAGTAGTAGACCCTAATGAAATTGCATTTTGGCCCTATCATCATACTCCTAAGAAAATGCCCCTCAAGGTTTCCATTTGAATCCTGGGAATATGTATGAAGATCAAAGCAATGGCTTTTTAAAATGAATTACATGAATTTGTAGTCCAACAACACTGAGTGAAAGGCGGGTGTTGTACCCCATGCCTTGTTACAGCTGTACATCACCCACATCAAAAGCCCAGGATGCTAGCTAGAGCACTTTCCCTGCTCCACCAACCCCTAAGCAGCCGGGACAGACGTGGAAAGGGTACAAAAGATCAGTCCCCAAAGTTGTTGTGACAGCTTAATTGTATTATAGTGCTCAGATAATTCCCATTTATTTGGCTTTTTCCTCAGAGCAAATGCTGGACCCCCAAGCATAGCTATTACCAAGAGAATTAAGATTCACAACTTTGATGGTGCCTCTCATTCCCGGTAATACCAGCCCTGCTCAAAAGTCCTGGTAATTGTTCCACGGAGATCAGATTTCCCCTAGCCTTCAGCATGCTGAGACCCAACAGCAGCTAACTAATTGCAATTAAAATCTGCCATATGAGTGGAAGAGAATAACATAAATTAATCAGCACATTAGTAGAATTACATTTAAATGTTCAAATGTGCATTCAACATAGTGGGACATTTTAAATTATAAAGCAAAGTACTTCATTATGGATGCTGATATTTTAATGAGGAAATGTGATGTTTGGTTAAATAGGAGTACAATATAGAGACTTCCTTAAAATTAGCATTAACGATGCATGTTAATTCAAAAACCAAGTTGTGGTCTGTGTAATTCCTGCATATGAATGTGGAAAGATTGCCTGGAGCTATGGAAACAGTTGAACATCTCATTCTCTGAAGAATTAATAATTTCATCTGTACTAACTAGCACTTTGTGTAAATTGTCAGATAAATCACAGCAATAAATACAGGTTTTAGAAGAATAGAACAGTATGCTTAGCCTTAATTTATTCAATCATCAATTCATGTATACTGAAGCTAAGGGATATGAAAGATTAAATGTATCGGGCCAAAAAAATAAAATAAAACAAAAAAAGGAGAAGAGGAGAAAATGTCTGTGATAGCAGCACAGAAAGAGATTCCAAAATAAAGGTCCCACCCAATTTTACAAAAATCTTGCACAGAAAAATTTCTCTATGATGCGTGTAAATACAAAAGATGGGTTACAATTTTATAAAGTTTGTTTTCATGTATACACAGTCAAAGCTTAGTAATCAACAGAGTAATAACTATGTATACACTGGTGTTTTAAAAGTCCTCCTTATAAAATAATTATCTTATTTAATTGCATAAAGCATAGAGTCTGTGTAATACACATATATTTAAAGGACTGTGTGTCAGGTTGCCTTTATAATTTGTATGTATCACTTGAAGCTTATGATATTAGAGGCACAAATCCTAAAACAGATGATAGAAGCTGACCTAAACTTGGTTGGCTATTCCTGTCACTGGTTAGGATAGGGCAAGCCCAAAAAGAGGATTTTATCTTCTTCTGGGCTATTACTTGTCAGATGAATTCTTGCTGGTTTCTACAATATATCAAAGCCAGGGCATGGCAGGTTTTAACAACTAAGAATACATGCAGAACTGCCACATTTACTATACATATGAAATAACAAGTATTTATTTACAAGTACTCAAGCAAATGCATAAAGAAGTGAACATCATAAATAAGCATTAGCAAACATATTCCACATTTGAAAATAAAACCTATCTTTAATGATTCTCAGCTTTGGAATCACCACCCACTCTCCATCTAAGCCCCACTTGTAATTCTCCATTAAAATTGCTTTGTTACTTTTAAGCTTTTCTTTAGCAAAGAATAGAAGGTCTTGGTCAGCTCCTTCCTTAGGTTTCAGGAGAGTTTTTCTCTTTCCAAAGCAATATTTCCCCCGAAACAAAAGCCTTTCCTTGAGTGCAATCACCCCGTAGGTAAGGTTCCTTATGACCCACCTTTTCCCAGGTAAGTTAGTGCATGACTTGGCATCTGGCATTTATAAAGATACCAGTTCACTTATAAGCATAACCACTGGACAATGTTGGATTTTACCTGAGCCCAGTGATCCCAGAAAACAGTGAAGGTTAAGGAATCCCTTCACTCTTTGTGGCTTACTACAAAGCATCCCTTCCCTACTATGGCTTAGATAAGACTCAAGAATGACCCCCTGTTAGCCTATGACAAGGCCAGACACAGACTCTTCAATTCCCATTCTTGGCCTCATAAAAGACTAGCTGAACTGCTGGTGCTCAGTGATGAATCAGTACAAAATGCTTTCAAACCAAACTTTGGTTAAGCTTCTCTCCTTCCTCCAGACCCCTGAACTTTGGCCCACTCACAGCCTGAGCAGCATCAATCTGAGAATAGCTAACCTCGGGGTCAAATATACTCTGATCCATTATCCCACTACTTCCCCACACCCAGTCTGTCTAGCCTTGTTTGCTCCTCCCTATAAAAGAAAAATCCTTTTTTCCTCTAACTCTTGAGACACTTACAGACCTTTTGGTTACAGCATTCTCCCCTTGCAATAATCCTTTGGAATCAAGTCCCTCTTTATTACGTGCAGATTTGTCTTCTATTTGATACCATTAACAGCCTGTGGTGGTTAAGTGATGCAGCTCTAAGCATTATCAAAATCTATGCAAAGAGATTTCATTATACCCCATGTGAATTAAGAGTACTAAGTCCCAAAATGAACTGAGACTACTGAAACTTACTACAGACAACAGGATTGTTTTAGGAACTACCAGGGTTAAAAAGCTTATCATTTTTTTGGCATGCAAGCACAGCTGCCAACTAATTACACCTAAGCCAGTTTCAACTCACAACAGACTGAGTCTAGTCTGAACAAAGAAGTAGAGAGGAGTTAATGCACCTGTCCCTCCACAGCTCCTGTTGGGGTAATAACGAATCTTGAATGGTTGGAAAGAAAGTAGATACAATGGGGCTTTGTATATTAACATGGCAAAGTTCCAAAACAGGTGTAGGAACAGTAATACTTACAAAAGCTATTATTTCTTTACGGTCTTAGGTTTACCTAATAAAGTGCCAATTACTAAACCTGCACTCATGAATATCTCTATAAATTATATTTATGTTTATTATACTTTATGTTCCACAAATGTACATAAAAATATTCTCAAGAAACAAAATAACTGTATTAGTTACATAATTTTCTCAGTATTCTAATTAGAATGGAGTAGTACATCTCCTCCAGAAATATCCAAAAGTGAAACCAAAAGAAAACGGAAACCAAAGCTAGGAATGTTTTTCGTATAGTAACCTGGAAGTTGGCTGCATCTGCTGGTTTGGGCATGATAATGTTATATCACTTCCCCTTGAGACTGTTTTTATTACAAACTCTGTTTCTCACCAAGAGCAAGAAATGATATTGAGCAAAGACAAAATAAGTCACAGCAAAATGGAAAACTGATAAGTTCTGGTGTAGTTTATCTTTCCTCATATTTCCAGTGGAAATGTTCTACCACATACGCCATTTTAATAATTCAAAACAAAGCCCTGTGTGGTAAAATAAACAAAGAAACAGAGGGAAAAAGACCACTGGATTCCATTTTCACAGCCCATGGGAATGGCAAAAGAGATGTGACTGAAAGCTTCATAACAGTGATAAATTGGTTACCAAGAGTGAAACCTAGGCAAATCACAAATGAGAAATATATATATATATATATATATATATATATATATATATATATATAGAGAGAGAGAGAGAGAGAGAGAGAGAGAGAGAGAGAGAGAGAGCCTTTTGTTGTGTGGTGCTGAGAAAAGCAGGAAGACTCTGCTTTAATAGGTATTTGGATAGAAATTGGCAAGAGCAAGCACTTGAGTTGAGAATGCTCTGGAAGTAAAACAGGAGAGCCACTGCCAATTACTTTCTACCAGCAGAAATGAAATATATATACATTTTATTTGTTTGGATTCTGTTCACAACTGAAACATTCTAATGTCCATCGGAGCATGAGATTTTGGTAAATTTAAAACATAAAGAAATAGGGCCGGCCGAGTGGCGCAATGGTTAGGAGCTGGCTTGGTATGCCAGAGGGCCCCAGTTCGGATCCCACATATGGGGGCCAGTGACACTGCCCTCTGCAGCTAAGGTGCTGAACGATAGCTCAACCTGGAGCTGGGCTGCAGTGGGTTGCCGGCGACGGCATAGGCTGCAGCCCCTGTGGCAGTGGGTTGCCATGGGCTACCGTGTGTGGCTAGCAGCCAGCGTGAGTGGCCAGCAGCCACAGTGAGCAGCCGTCCAGAGGCCGGCGACGGGTCTGCCTCGCCTGGGAGGAGCGCAATGATGGTGCCAACTTGGGCCAGTGAAGCAGCGTCCTCCACGGCTAGACTAAGGAACAAAACAGCGGCAACTTGTCTGTTCTCCTTCCCCTAATTTCCCAGTGTTGTTCCTATCCCCCCAATTCCCCAATAAAAAAAATTTTTTTTTTAATCTTAAAAAAATAAAATAAAATAAAAATAAAGAAATAGATTCAGAGGATTTAGATAATATAATACACAATTCTTATAAATGGAGGTGGAAAATAAGACCCTGAAGAATTGGGTCTCATCAAGCTCATAGAACCAGATGGACACAGCAGGGTAGCCTCCCACTCCAAGTTCAATGCTATTCTTAATAAGCATGGAGAGAAGACTCGGTAAAGTAACATAAACAAGATGAAAGAATAGTATATTCTAAACCTCATACCTCCACAGAAACATCAGTTTTGACAACCATCTGTGGATATACCTTTGTGGGAAAATGCGAGTCCAGTGGAGAGTTCCTAGAGCCTCATGCAAGCAAAAACTTCACAGAAATAGAACAAACTGTCCTGAAATTCATATGGAACCACAAAAGAACCTGAATAGCCAAAACAATCTTGAAA
Source organism: Hipposideros armiger (assembly GCF_001890085.2). Taxonomy (NCBI): domain Eukaryota; kingdom Metazoa; phylum Chordata; class Mammalia; order Chiroptera; family Hipposideridae; genus Hipposideros; species Hipposideros armiger. The sequence continues at coordinate 27,110 of NW_017731747.1, forward strand.
AAGAACAAAGCTGGAGACATCACACTTATTGATTTCAAAGTAAATTACAAAGCTGTAGTAATAAAAACACTATGGTACTGGCATAAAAACAGAAATATAGAGCAATGGAACAGAATAGAGATCCTAGAAGTTAATCTATACATATACATCAACTAATCTTTGACAAGGGAACCAAGAATACACAATGGGGAAAAGGTAGTCTCTTCAGTACTTGGTGTTGGGAAAACTGGATAGCCACTTATAAAAGAATGAAATTGGACCCTTATATTGCACCATTCACAAAAATCAATGCAAAATGTATTTAGGACTTCACATAAGACCTTAAACCATAAACACCTAGGAGAAAGCTCCTTGACATAGGTCATGGTAATGGTTTTTTGGATATGACACCAAGAGCACAGGAAAAAAAGGAAGAACAGGAACCAAGATGGTGGAGTAGATGAATGCTGTGCCTGCTTCCTTCTGTGAACATATTAAAATTACAACTAAATTGTAGAGCAATCAACATGGAGAGCCATCTAAGGTCTGGCTGAACAGAGAATTTATAACTAAGGATTTGGAGATGCCACACCGAGACTGGTAGCAGGGGCAGAGATGCAAAACAGGCCCCACACCTGCGTGTGGCAGATGAGAGTTGGGAGGAATGTCTTAGCCCAGGAGGTGTCCCCAGAGGAGTGAAAGACCCCAGCCCCACACCGGCCTCCCCACCCCAGAATACTGGTGCTGGCAATAGGATCCCTATTACATCTGGCTGTGAAAAACAGTGGGCATTCCAACCATCTGGGTGAGATGGAAGGCAGCAGGAAACCTAGACGTCCTCTTAAATGGCCCACACACGGACTCTTTCCCAGGCACTCACCTTGGGCTCCGGGAGAAGAACAGTAACTCAGGAGGTGTCAGACACATACAGGATGCAGACTGAATCACGTGGCTTCAGGACAAGGGCTGGAGGACAGTTGCCATTTTCCTTCTGTGGGGTCCTTCTCCCGTGCCGTCAGCACGTGAGTGTCATCTTTCCTGTGTTGAGCCCTCTTTTCACACGTACAGCCAAATCTGAATCTGATTGGTCTGGTGAGCTCTGCAGCTCTGCCCTGTTGACTCACTGGAACCCTGACATACCCAACTCCCCCAACATTGAAGGCACTTTCTCCAAAAGCAGCCAGCTCAACCGACCCACATTGCACTCTTTTATGGAAAACTATCAAAGTCCAACAAACCCCAGGTGCATGGTGACTGGCCTCGAGTGCTCTGAGACTTCTGCTGAGTAACTTTAGGATCAGCACTAGCACCAAGTCAGAATCTACATTAACCTGATGACCACAACTTTTCCCACCCTACTGACTCCCTGAGACTCTGCCTCATACAACTTGTATACTGCACAAACCAGTATTATCAGTGGCTGGACCTTAAGGAAGTTTGCAGGTGGCAGCAGGCCTCGGGGTATCCTGGCATTTTCAACGCTACTCCAGTCCTGGTACTGATGGCAGATGTCCTTGGTTCACAGCGTAGTCTCCCTCATTGGCCTCCAGGATAATCATAGGTAGCAAACAACCATGGATTGTTTTGTAGCTTTACCAGGTAACCCCCAGCAATCACAGGCAGTGGGTGACCTGAGGTTGCACCAGAGCACTCACACCAGCCAGGAGGCCCCAAAACCAACAGACTTGGAGGTTGGCTTCAGACCACAGCACACCCAAAGGGTAGTCTCAACAGGCACCAGAGCCTACTGGGGAGAACCCCATTCAGTGGAGTAAGCCCCCCACACAGCAGCCTATAAGCTGTGGACATGACAAAACCCCACAGCCAATCAGCCTGAGGGTCAATCCCACCCACTTATGTCCCAATAGCAATCAAGGCTCAACTATAACAAATGGGTACACACAACCCACACAAGGGACATTCCTGGAGCACCTAAAGCAGCTCACCAGGGACACTGTGCCAGGGCCCTGCAAGACACCTACTGCATAAGGCCACCCGGCCAAGATTGGGAGACACAGCAGGTCTACCTCATACATAGAAACAAACACAGGGAGGCAGCCAAAATAAGGAGACAAAGAAATATGTCCCAAATAAAAGAACAGGAAAAAACTCCAGAAAAAGAACTAAATGCAAAACAATGAGGATAGTTTAAGAGACCTCTGGGACAACATCAAGCATACCAACATTCTTATCATAGGGGTACCAGAAGGAAAGAGAGAAAGCAAGGGATTAAGAACCTATTTAAAGAAATAATAATTAAAAACTTTCTTAACCTGATGAAGGAAATAGACATACAAGCCCAGGAAGTGCAGAGAGTCCCAAACAAGATGAACCCAAACAGGCTTACACCAAGACACATTATAACTAAAATGGAAAAGGTTAAAGACAAAGAGAGAATTCTAAAAGCAGCAAGAGAAAAGTAACTAGTAACTTATAAGGGAGCTCTCATAAAATTGTCAGCTGATTTCTCAACAGAATCTTTGCAGGCCAGAGGGATTGGCACAAAATGTTCAATGTGATGAAAAGCAAGGACCTACAACGAAGACTACTGTACCTAGCAAGCCCATCATTTAGAATCAAAGGACAGATAAAGACCTTTCCAGACAAGAAAAAGCTGAAGGAGTTCATCATCACCAAACCAGTATTACATAGAATTTTTGAGGGACTCCTTTAAGACAAAGAAAAAATCAAAATTATGAATAATAAAATGGCAATAGCTACATATCTGTCAACAATTACTTTAAATGTAAATAGATTAAATGCTTCAATAAAAAGATATAGGAGGGATGAATGGATAAGAAAACAAAACCCTTACATATGCTGCCTACAAGAGAATCACTTCAGATTGAAGACACACACAGATGGAAAGTAAAGGGATGGAACAAGATATTTCATGAAAATGGAAATGAAAAAAACAAAAAAAATCTGGGGAAACAATACTTATAGCAGACAAAATAGACCTTAGAGCAAATGGTATAACAAGAGTCTCACTTCTGAGTATTTATCCAAAGAAATTCAAAATGCTACTTCAAGGGGACATGTTCATCTCATTGCAGCAGTGTTTATAATAGTTAAGATGTGGAGGCAGCCAGGGTGCCCATTGATGGAATAATGGATAAAGAGGAGTTGGTACATATATACAGTGGAATATTGATTGGTTTTGGCAGGGATGGGTTCGTGGCGACATGGATGGACCTGGAGGGTATTGTGCTGAGTGGAGTATATCAGAGAAAAACAGATGCAATGAGATTAAGCTTATATGTGAAATCTAAGGAACAAAATAAACAAATAAAACAGAAACAAATTATAGATACAGAAAATATTTTGATGTTTGCCAGATGGGGGCAGGAGTCGGGGGTGTGGCTGAAAAAAGAGGATGGGATTAAGAAGTACAAACTGGTTGTTACAAAGTAGTCTTGGGGATGTAGGGTATAGCATAAGGAATATAGACAATAATATCGTAATAACTATATATGGTGTCATATGGGCACTGGGTTGTCCGAAAAGTCATGATGCATTTTTGCAATGAAAAACATCGAAAAAAATATGTCATGACTTTTCCGACAACCCAATAGATTTATCGGGGAGGTAGATGGGAGGTGGTTGGGGGCAGGGTAAAAAGGGTAAAGGGATTAAGAAGTTCAAATTGGTAGTTACAAAATAGTCATGGGGATGTAAAGTAAAGCACAGGGAATATAGTCAATGATACGGCAATAACTATGCATAGTGCCAGGTGGGTACCAGACAAGTCAGGGGAATCATTTTTTAAATTATATAAATGTCTAACTACTATGTTGTATACCTGAAATTAGTATAAGATAATATTAAATGTCAAAAGAAAAAATAAATAAGACAGACTACATCAAACTAAAAAGCTTTTGCATAGCAAAGAAAACATTCAACAAAATGAAAAGCCTACCTATAGAATGGAAGAAAATATTTACAAATCATATATCTGATAAGGGGTTGATGTCTAACATATATAAGAAATGCATAGACTCAATAGAAAAAAAAAACACCAAAAAACAAATAATCTAATTTGAAAATGGGCAAAGAACCTGAATAGACATTCTCCAAAGATATAGAAATGGTCATCAGGCACATGAAAAGCTCATATCACCAATCATCAGGGAAATGCAAATCAAAACCAAAATGAAATATCACCTACCACCTGATGCTTATTAGGAAGACTGCTATTAAAAAAAAAAAGGGGGCTGGCTGAGTGGCTCAGTTGGTTAAGAGCTCGCTCAAGAGTTTGAGCTCTGAGCAACAGCGGTTCAATGCCCGGCCCAAGCTGAGCTGTGCTGAGCTGCCAACAGGTGGCGGGATGGCTCAGCTTAAAAAAAAAAAAAAGGTAGTGAGTATGAGTATTGGTGAGGATGTGGAGAAAAAGGACCCTGGTACACTGGTGGTGAGACTGTAAACTGGTACAGTCATTATGGAAAACAGTGTGGAGCATCCTCAAGAAGTTAAAAATAAAAGCACCATATGATCCAGCAGTTTCACTTCTGGGTATTTTTCCAAAGAAATTGAAATCAGGATCTCAAAGAGATACCTGCACTTCTATGTTTACTGCAGCATTATTCATAGTAGCCGAGATATGGAAACAACTTAAATGTCCATCAGTGGGTGAACAGATCAAGAAAATGTGGTATGTATATACAATGTAATATTATTCAGCCTTAAAAAAAAAAAATTCTGCCCTTTGTGACAACATGGATGGACCTGGGGGACATCATGCTAAGTGAAATAACCCAGATACAGAAAGATAGTGATATGATATCACTTATATGTGTATCTAAAATTCAAATTCATAAAAGCAGAGAGTAGAATGGTGGTTACTAGGAGCTGTGGGGAGCAGAAAATGGGGAGATATTGGTCAAGATGTACAAAGTTTTAGTTATGCAAAAGAAATAAGTTCTGGGGATTAAATATACAGCATAGTGACTTTGGGTAACAACACTGCACTTGAAATTTGTACTTGAAATACTGTATTTGAAATTTGTTAAAAGGTAGACCCTAAGTTCACAAAACAAAAACAAAAAAGTTGATAATCAATTAAGGTGATGAATGTTCCCTAGTTTGACTGAAGTGATTATTTCACAATTTATAGATGCAGCAAATCATCAAGTTATACGCCTTAAATGTATACAATTAAAAACAACAACAGGAAGAGGATTTAAAAATAGAAATGCATCAGGGTAGACCACCAAATCTTATCGGGTGGAATGAAATTCCTACAACTTCCTTTCTCTAACAGGAAGTTCCTCCTTAACCCTCATTGGATCATTGGAGGAGTGGAGTGGAATAACTGAGGAGGAAAGAGTGAGAAGTATTTTTCTTCCTTTGAGATGGGAGGAGGAGTCTGATTGCCACCTATTTTCAGGGGAGGTAGTAATACCCTGTGTTACTATCATTATTTTAAAATGTAGGTTTTATTATTATTCACATATGGTAAAGTCAACAGGTCATTGAAAAGATAGTGTGTTATACTCACAGAGCTGGAGAGGAGGGAGCACAAGTCATGATGCAGGGCCACACAGGGAGAGCTAGGGTTGGTCCAGGGGCAAAGGGAGTGAGGGGAAAATGTGGGCAAGAGCCTTTATTGTGGTTTCTGTGGGAAGGAATGCATGAAGAAAAATGGCTTAGGATTGGTTGGTTTGAATAGTTTCAGCAAGCTCTGGGGTGTTGGGGCTGGCCTTAGTTTTCCCACACCTCACCCTGGGTGATTAGGGTAGGTAAATAGTGGCTCAAACAGAAGAGCTCAGTAAAGGAGGTGGCTGGGGCTATGGACTCTGGATTGGTTGGTTTGCATATGAAAGGCAGAATCACATGTAAATTATTTGTTATCTCTACGAATCAGCCAAACCTGGGAAAGGCAGTCCCTCCAGTGTCTGTAAGGCCTCAAGATGTCAAAGCATCAAAAATACAGAAAATAAAAAGACAGGAATAACACAAATGTCTAAGGCCTTCCTGATGAACGCTCGGGAATCAACTGTTTGGTTGGTTTACCTAAAAAAAAAAAAAAAAGGGTAGAATTCTAAGGTGAGGGGTGAGAAGTGAGTCGGGAAATGAGTAAGGGTCCTTGAATCTTTGGAAACTACATACTTCATCCCTATCTTGAGAACACTCCAGGAACCAGTAAAATCCAGAAACCTTGGGCAAGGAAAGGTGTTGCAGGGCAGAGCAGGAAATCTTGTAGGTGATCAGAATCCATCCCAGCATCCTTGGGAATAAGGAAGGATATCAAAACAATCAGGGTTGGCTTCCTCCAAATTTTCAGATAACTCAGCACTATTGCAAGATGGAACCTGTTTACCAAGTTAGTAGTATGAGGACTATCAAGTCAAAAAGAAAGATTCAACTTCCCATATCACTAAGTACAGATAAAATTATACCTAGGTTGTTAATATGAAGTCTTTCACCATTGTAGACCTATCAGAGCCATCACACATTGAAATATAAAGATTGGCTTATTAACTATTAACAAATTCATTTTTTTACCAAATTAATTTTTCAATTTAAAATAGGCTTGTATTTAAAAATTCTTCATGGCAGGATGGCTCAGCAAAAAAATAATTAAAAAAAAAATTAAATAATTAAAAAAAATTAAAATATTCTTTATTGGTTGGATTAAAGTCCTAGAGAATTGTCAGTGTCCTTGATGGCCTAATGTTTTTACACTCCGGATAATCAGTCCTTACAAAAGACTTATATGCTATAGTCCAATAAGGAATTCCACTTACCTCTATTCTTTCGTTGCTGGTTACTGGGAGTTCCCACATGGCACACAGAATTGTCGGCACACGGTACTAAGGGAACTGACCAAATCTCATGCATGTACTACACCATATCCCTAAAACGTGACCCCAGCCCTTCATGCTGTGTTTTTGCCCAAGACAACACAATGCTGCCAAACCGCAAAATGTACATTGTCCCAACCCACATTGCCAAACCATTTTCAGTAATTCCCCATTTACTCTCCTTCTGCAGATTTCTATTTCCCTATATCCCCCATAGTATCTTTTTTGTCCCCCACCCTGCTTTTCACTTCCCCATAGCCCCCTTTCATTCCCTCTCTGTTCTCCCTTTAAAACCTTAGCTACCTTTGTCTTACTTGGAGTTGAGATCAGGCGATACTGAGTCTCTCTCCCCTACTCCAGTCATCTGAATAAAAGTCGTCTTGCCATCATTAGCAAGGGTCTAGTGCTGGTTTTTGGACATTACTGTAATAAATTAACCAGAATCATTCAGTCTTATTGCCAAAAGATGTCTCTTCCTTTTTCCTTATGACTTTTTCCTGCTACAAGCTACAGATCAGGAACTGAAACTTCTAAAGAAATATCAAAAGAATGATAGCCTAGAAGTATTAAAAGAGTGATAGCCTCAGGGGAGCACTCTTCCAGATACTTATGATGTCACTGTGAGGTGACATCCCTACCTGTCAGACTGTCCCAGGGACCAAGATAGGATTTCAGGACTCCTATAGCCCAGAAGCAGGTGACTTTGTGATAACCAACTGCTGACCCGAGATCCAGCAGAACAAGAATCAACTGTGCAGGGCTAAATGAAAACTGAAAAGTGTAATTTAATTGTGGTTGATTTGTGTTCTTTTTCTTATAGCTGTGGACGGGGTGGGGGGGGGACAAAAAAACTTTAATTTGATCTTGAGTTATCTTTTCTTTCTTGAATTTATCAGATTAAACTTATGTAAATTGCAAGAAAACACTCACTAAATGGTATGTTTCTCCAAACCACTCTACAGAATTCAGGAGAAATACCCTATGAAAGGAACTTAACAATAATAAGTTTGTAGAAAACTCTATACTGTATATACTCAGTATGATCAAAACATATGGTGAATGTTTGAATAAAAAATATTTTATTACATTAAAAGGCACATTGCCATTAATCCCCCTCAAAATACTCTTGATCACTTCAAACACAGTTATCCCATCGTTCTTGCCACTTTCTGAAGCAGCTCTGGAAGTCCTCTTTCATGAGTGTCTTTAGTTACACTGTTGTGGCTGCCTCAATGTCCTGAATCAATTCAAAACATTTACCTTTCATGGTCATTTTGATTTTGGGGAAGAGCCTGAAGACCCACGGTGACAGATCCAGTGAATAAGGTAGATGAGGACTCAGCATAATGTTTTTATTTGACAGAATTGAAATAAAATTTCATGTTAATGCATTGTTCATGATCCATGATTTACAGCACACTTTAAAACACACCTTCTCTCAACCGTAGCTCACACCCGAACTGATTGTAATGAACAAGTTTAAACTTGTAACACACTGTTACTAAGTTTTGATGCACTGCTTTCCGTATTTCTGTTGGATGGCACCTGGCAGCAGCATTCACCATATTTTTTTAATCATACTTCATACATTGGCTTTGCCTGCAAAGCTAATCCAAGCAATTAAACTGTCTTCACTGAGTCCCTTTACTTCTCATGGAAATATAGTTATTTGCATAGGTTCAGCAAAAATATGTCTTTGTAATGATATTGGGTTGTCGGAAAAGTCATGATGCATTTTTGCAACAAAAAACAGAAGAAAATATGTCATGATCCTGACAACTCAATATAATTGGATAAACCAAATTTGTAACCAGTCCAGAATTGTCTTGTTTAAATCTCATTTAATTGAGTACGATCAGCCCATTATTAAGTAACAAGGACTATATTTCATATGTGGCAATGCCTACAAAATCCTCTGGGGAAACTGCCCTACTGCCTGCTCTGTGTCTTAAGGGTCCCACGCTTACAGGAAGCCAAGACTTGCACTTGCTGGTGGGCCAGGATGGGCAAACATGCTGTCATGTACTGAATGTTTGTATCCTCCTCAAATTGATATGTTGAAATCCTAACCACCATTGTGATAGTATTAGGAGGTGGGGTCTTTGGGAAGTGATTAGGTCATAAGGGTGAAGCCCTCATGAACAGGATTACAGGATTAGTGCCCTAATGAAAGGGACTCCAAAGAGCTTTCTCGTTACTTCCACCATGTGCGGACACTGTGAAAAGACAGCCATCTTTGAACCAGGAAGTGGGTTCTCACCAGGCACTCAGTCTGCAGGCACATTGATCTATGAAGATCAACCTTATAGTTACAGGTACTGCAAGGGGAAACCCAGTAAGCATATTTTGTTCCTAGATGGAAATAGATAAATAAAGGCAATACAGAATATTTCTGGCATAATAGAAGTAATAAAAAAATATGACTCCATGGGCTTTGTAAAGGAGTCACAGACACAAAATCTTATGACTCAACTTCAGACAAGCAGGTCTTTATGTAATTGAGCAAGCAGGTTTTCATGTAATTGTCATCACTAATTTTTATACCTATACCAATAAACTATCCAAATAGAACAGAACATCAAATTAATTATACTAGATCAGAAAACCTAGAGCAGATATAGTTGGTCAAATTCATGCCTTCAGGGTAGAATTTGCTCATAAGAAAACCTGAAAAAATAAAACTGACATTCGTATCCTTAGCTTAGCCCTGTCTGATACAGGGAGATGGCAACCTACCACAGCTCAGAAAAGATTTACATTATTTAAAGTCATGCATTTCCAGAGATAAGCCTTGAATTACAGGGCCATTCGAAAGCCTTACAGCCAGAGATAAACTGTGATCCTATTTCCTATTATCAGAGACAGGACTTTAAATCAAAACACAACTGGCAACTGCTATATAATAATTGGAACTATAATACAGCCTTTTCTCTTTATTCTGGGAGCCCAGTTGCTCTGAAAGCTTGCTTTCGGCATGCAAAACTCAACTAGGTAGTCAAAAATTGTCTGAGTGGGATTTTGTTACTGGGAAGAAGGAGGATAGATTTCATTAGAAAAGAAATATTATACTAAAAAATTGAGTTGAGAGGAGTAAAAACCATTCAAAGAAAGGTAACTGCCCAGCCATCATCATGAACAACTAAAGCATGGTTTGTAGAGCTTTCATTACAGTTGTTTAAAAAAAAAAAAAAAAGTTGGAAAGTAAAGCACTAAAAACAGATTTTATTCAGCAAGCATTGCAAAAGGAAAAGAAACCAGTATAGAACCGGCTCGATTCTGAATACGGCATGGGCAAGCAGGGATGTATAGTCAAAGAGTGAGATAGGAGGTCAGTGGATGGGAAATTACTAAGAGGAAACACCAGGGACAGGGGGTAGATCCTGGTTAAACTAACCTACCAGGACTCTTGCTGAAGGCAGGCCAGGGTGATCGGACATCACCTGGGGGATGGTAGAGGATGAGGAAATTTGATCAGATATGCTGGGTAATCATATATGGAGGATGGGAGATTCTCACTAGACTGACTTAACCAGATTCTTGCTTTGACCGGGCTCTTAGAGGACAAGGCCCAAGGATGGGGCCTAGTCACAAAAGGGCTCAGAGGAACCTGTCTATAGGGTTCGATCAATGACAGAGTTTGTCATTCCTGAAGGAACTTGCTGGCCCTCAGGAATTGTATCGTCTAGACACAAGTTACCCTGACAATGAAGTCTCCCCCACTTGGAAATTTCTGCGGCCTTGCAAGTGAAAGGCCATAAAG
>NW_017731747.1:37816-55913 GCF_001890085.2 Hipposideros armiger
CTCAGGAATTGTATCGTCTAGACACAAGTTACCCTGACAATGAAGTCTCCCCCACTTGGAAATTTCTGCGGCCTTGCAAGTGAAAGGCCATAAAGATGTTTGTAATTGTCCGTGGCTCCCTTTGGCTATGTAGTGTAGACAGGTAGGCTCAGTCAAGAAGAGGTAATATTTATGGGAAGGGTTGCCAAGACTGAGATCAGGGGCCCCAGCCAGGAGAAACTGGTGTAGGAGTTAAGCCATCAGGAGAGATGAAAGGAGTCTACTGGTGCTGGCCTACTCATTCACCTTCTCTGCTATTAAAACTGATGTCAGCGGCCCTTAAATGTGAAAGGCAGCCTTCTGCCAAATTCTGAGTAGAATTCGCCTTCTCCTAATTCAGCAAAACAATTCCAGGAAGAAGGATAACCACAGGAGGCCAAGCCATAGACTGGCCTCCTGCCTCCCCTGTCTGATCTAATTTTGACCTTGAGAGCCAGCTGGCCAGCACAGAAATGAATGGTGCTGCCTGGAGCCTAGCAAGGGGTAGACATGCTCACTGGGTGGCTTGTCACCACCCAGCTCCTCAAAGTGCTGGCCTCTGACCTGCAGTGACTCACCATCAATACGCTGCGGACACCTCAGATGGCCCCAGCCCTGGCAGTGCGTGCCCAGAGTGCCCCTAAACCAGAACTCAAGAGAAACTAATTTTCTTCCTGAACCAAGCAAGGACCTGACTGTTCAGACATAAAAGATGGAAGGGCTGTATATCATCTCTTTTCAGTTGCTTGGAATACAAAATGTAGTAACTGAAGGCCAGGTGTTTAGGAAAGGTACTCAGACCTGAAAACTTAGCCTTAAGCAATTTCTGAGTGCAGTCGATACTTTCAAATAGAAGCTGGTTGGCCCCAGGCTGTCTGGCTTTCTCTCATTGAATCTGGATGCTGGTTACAGCTGGAAAAATGATCAAAAATACCATTGATATTTGCTGGGTAATGTTTACTAAGTGCTGTCAAAGGCAAAAGTGATCAGGACTTAGTAAGGAGAGATTTTTATTCAAAAGGATTATTGCAAAAGAGGGAAAGGAACTATTGCAATAGGGGGAAGGGGATTATTGGAGTAGAAGGAATGCTGTGACCATAAGGCTTGTACGCATCTCCAAATAAAACAGAAAAGGGGTTTTCTTATATAGGGTAAAGGAGGCAGGCAGAGAAAAGCAGAAACTTTAGAGGACAACCTGGGCAAGCAAGGGGAAAGGCCAGTTTGGCTGTAGTCAGCTGTTTCCCAGGAGAAACTGATAAGGTGGACAAGGTCCACTGCTCTGGTTTGTGGGTAAGCAGGGCTCAGGGGCCTGTAGGAAAGAGAGAAAGCTGACTAAAATTTGGTGAACACAAAGCAGAGGGTAACAAGGGGGCAATTGTGAGCACCTGATCGATGCTTACTAAGTGATGAGCACTATGCTAAAATCCCCATGAAGAAGGTGCTATTATTTTCCCCATTTGCAGATTCTGAAAGTTCAAGCAATTTTCCCAAAGTCACACAGCTGGTAAAATCCATGTAACTCTTGTCACCTAAAGGGAAATAATCGGAAATACGATATTTGAACCTGAGTACACCTCTGTTCATCTCAGTGGAATAATTACAAACCTCTCCAAAGGGGCTGGCTACAAAGAAATTTGATTGGAAGTCTACAGATACACAAAACCTCCACTCTGGTTCTTGAAAGTCCAGCACCCAAAAAGGAATAACACCCTTCATTGACTAAATTAGAATTATCAAATCTTATTTATTGGGTCCTTTTGAAAAATAATCCCACATTCAAAGGGAACGTTTCCCAATGGCTTGCACACAGCTTCTAGCACTTTCTGAGCTACTCCTTGCACAAGTGCCCTGTAGGGGCATCCTTGACTTACACTTCCTCCCCAGCCATCTCACCTCCACAAGGCCTGCCAGTTGTATATAAATGAGGTCTCAGAGACTCTGCCTTACAGGTGGATGCAAAACTACCTGAACTCTGGTTTGACTGAAAAACAGGAATGCTAATAATACCTGCTTATACTTGACTATAAATTCCACGGGGTTGGGACCAGATCAACCTGGTTCACCACTGTATCAATAGCACCTCACAATGAGCCAGCACCTGCGAGCAATTAATGTGCATTTGTTGAATGGATAAAAGAATAAAGGAATAAAGGCATCCTGCCTCATTAATTTTTTTGTGAATATCAATTAAGATCACGTATGATTTGTAAATGAAATTTCTCTGCAAATAACAACTTAAAATAAATTAGCTGTTATTGTTACTCTCAGAGGCCTCTACTGTAGACATGTTTTATTACACAAATTAAAACAAACCATATTCATTGTAGAAATCATTCCCCAGAAAGAGCACATTTTTCTCAAATGATAAAAATGCAAGAAATTCTTTATTTTGAAAGGCTCAATATTTAAACCACTTGCATATATAACAAATAAATGCATTTTATATTAAAGACATAAATATCATGTGCAAAGAATTAACATTGAAATTAAAAGTATTTTCAATCTTTAGAATCACTACAGAGAAATAAAAATAATAAACGTCTTCCAAATAAGAATCCTGCCATGTTTCTTCCCTGAACAAACGCATACACGAGCATACCCCACATACAAGTAATAAAAGAATCTGTAAGCCATTGTTAGATGCTACAAGCTGGGAAGCTAAATTGCTATTCCAGAATGGAAGGAGGAATTACTAAAAGCAGCAAATGATGGCTAGAATTAGCCATCTCTGAGGACATTCCCAGAAACAAGCCATCCTACTGTGTGATGGGGAGAAAATTTACTGATGACTTGGGGTGTCCAGAAGCAGCCATCATAAAATGTAAGTAACATAAATTAAACTGTCATCCTAACTATGACACACAGGGAGGAAAAGACCCTGAAACAGCAAGTTTCTCTAACTCAGAAGAAATGTGACCATTAAAAAGGAGTATTGGGACTTAGTATTTGTCAGCATTTATGCTGCACAGTCCCGGGAGGGAAAACACTGCACCTGATGAACATTAGGAAGGTGGCTCTATAGTAGAGAAAGAAAGACTCATGCAGTCAATGAAATTCTCCACATCAACTCATACCGGTTCTGTGCTCAGCAAGCAGCTCTGAAGAACGGTTTTTTTCACCAGATGCTTCAGCACTGGGAGAATTCCCAAGATTTTTATTTATTATGCTACCAAGGGTTTCTCCTACTTCACGAGTGGTAGGTGACATTATTGCATTCATGCTCTCTTTCCTGGAAAGACCACGTGGCCATCATCTCCAAGCCAAGGAGGGGAGGCTACTTGCTGGCAGACAGCCATAGCCACTCAAGAGTGGCTTATTCCTCTTCCTCTACCTTCTGGAAAGAGAATATTTCCTCTCCACAATGCCCCCTGCCCCAGCTGGTTTAGGAAGTCAGATCTGGGGTTGTTCACAGATCAAAGGGGTTGTTTGTTGTGGCCTTAGGAGTGGGGGAGTTTGTGTGTGCATTTTCCTCCATTCCTTGTCACTTGCCAGAGTGCTGACAAATGCCCCATTCGACTGCCTCCTTTGGCAGCTCAGCCTTGCTGAAATCACAGCCCAAGGACAGGCTCTATTCATAGCAAAAGTAGATTTCTCTCTGCTAAGACATTTATGTGAGAGGCATTTTTCTTTAATTACAATAATTTCTTATTTCCAGCATATATTCCTCAAACCATAGCATTAGGCATTTTCAACTTGTAGGAAGTCTCAATTAAACAGATTGGATTCTCAAACATGGAGAGTCAGTTACTTCAAATTCCTCAGAGGAATTTAATATAAACCCATAAATGGAAGGTACATAGCGGCAGAAGTACCTTCTAACTTTGAAGTTGTTTGGCCAGGGAATGGGCTGCCATATTGTGGATATTTTTATGCATTTTTTTTGTCAACAGAAGAATGGGCCACCACTTGGCAAGGTAAACTCCCAAATTCTTTATAAAAGGCATTTCAATTATTATGTTTATAGATATTTTTTACATATATTTTGAATAAAAAACTTAAAAGTTCAGTGGCAATTTCAGTCATCAAACAAACAAATAAATATATAAAATGGAAATAGGAACTGTTCTTGAGTTACCTTGACTGCTGGTACTTGAGAGAAAACTGTTTAGTTAAAGGCAGGTGCAGGAGCATGGAAACCTTTGTGGACCTTCCAAGTGAGACTTAGAGAACTGTTATAGGACTTTAGCAGACAAAAGCCTGCTCCTTGGTCACATATTCCACTCCCCTCAGTGCTGATGTCTCAATATCCTCGGTTTAGCATCATGATTGAGGGGCGTTTCACCTCATAAATGGAATGAAAAAGGAGACCGCCATGGGGTTGTATTTACCAGAGGTATCTGAGCAAAAGTCCAGTAATGATCATTAAGAACAGAAGTAAGCAGGAGATGTGCATGTATAAGAACACCTAGCTGAGGTGGCATTAGCAGAACTTGAAGCAAGGGCACAAACCCATGAGGAAAGAAAGTTTTAAGTCCTTCTTTCTGTTCAAATTCCTTAAAAAAAAAAATCAGCATTTATTCCTCTCTACTCTTCTAAGAAAAGCACCCATCTCATTAAAACAAAAGCCAAATGTTCACAGAGAGTATGCAGAAAAAAAATTTAAACTCTCTCCATGGGGTGGGAGGGTAACTTACTTGTGTGACTGACCCTACCTGGTCTGTGCATTTTTTCTTTCGTTTAAAGTAGGAACAAAGAGACCCAAGATGGCGGAGTAGATAAACACTGTGCTGGCTTCCTTTCGTGAACACATTAAAATTACAATTATAGAAAAATCAACCTGGAGAACCATCTGAAGTCTAGCTGAACAGAAGTTTTATAACTAAGAATATAAAAAAGAAGCCACATTGAGACTGGTAGGTGGAATGGACATGCAAAACGGGCTGGCCCCAAACCTCTGTGTGGTGGTTGAGAACCAGGAGGGATATCACAGCCATGGAGGTTCCCTCCAGATGAGTGAGAGATCCCAGTCCCACACCAGCCTCCCCAGACCAGAGCACTGGTGCTGGGAAGAGGAGCCACCACAACATCTGGCTGTGAAAAACAGTGGGAATTCCAACCATCCAGGAGGATCAGAAGGCTGTGGAAAACCCAGACGTTCTATTAAAGGGCTGGTGCACAGACTCACTCACTCGCAGGCATTCACCTTGGGCTCCAGTTGAGGGATGGTGACTTGGGTGGCATCAGAGGCATACAGGGAGCAGACTGAGGTATATGGCTTCAAGGGCAGTGCTGGAGGACAGCCGCCACTTTTCCTGTGTGGGGTCATTTTCCTTTGCAGCTGAGCAGGCAGCCACCATCTCTAATATGTTGAGCCCGCCCCCTATGCTTACGGCGGAATCGGAATCTGATTGGTCTGGTGAGCTCCACAACTCCGGCCTGTTGACTCCCTGGGATCCTACCCCACCCAACTCCCACAACTCCAGAGGCATTTTTTCAGGCAAGCAGCCAGACTTGCACACATTCCACTCTTTCTTGGAAAAATATCAGAGTCCACGCACGGGCTGCAGGCGGGCAACAACTGGCTCAGCGTTCTCTGAGACTTTTGGTGAGTAGCTCCAAGTTTCTATTTTTTTTTGTTTATTTTGCTCTTTAGATTCCACTTATAAGTGAAATCTCATTGCATCTGTCTTTCTCTGGCTGACACTCTACTCAGCACAATACCCTTCAGGTCCATCCATGCCACTGCAGATGGCAAGAACCCATTTCCTTCCATGGCCAAGCAATACTGTATATGTGTACCATGTCCTGTTTAT
Source organism: Hipposideros armiger (assembly GCF_001890085.2). Taxonomy (NCBI): domain Eukaryota; kingdom Metazoa; phylum Chordata; class Mammalia; order Chiroptera; family Hipposideridae; genus Hipposideros; species Hipposideros armiger. The sequence goes on from NW_017731747.1 coordinate 43,588, forward strand.
CCATTCTTTCTTCGACAGACACCCAGCTACCTCCACATCTTGGCCATTATAAACAATACTGCAATGAACATATGGATGCACGTGTCTCCTGAAAATGGCATTTGGGTTTCTTCAGATAAATACACAGAACTGGATCCTTATTTGTCTCTTGTTATAGTCTTTGTTTTAAAGTCTATTTTGTCCGGTACAAGTATTGCTACTCCAGCTTTTTATAGTTTTTTTAGTTTTTTCATGTTCATGAAATATATTCTTCTATCCCTTTACTTTCCGTGTGTGTGTGACTTTCAGTCTGAACTGATTCTCTTGTAAGCACGATATGTAAGCCTTTTCTTACATATGTAAGCCTAAAACATTTACTATCTGGCCCTTTAGAGAAAAAGTTTGCCAACTCCTGAACTAGAACATCATAGAATAAAGATGTAATCAAAACTCCCTCTACTGTAGATAAACTTGATGCTAGACATATTTCCACAGTGAAAAATGGAAACATCTCACTTAAGCAGATTAGATAAAAGGAGTAATAGGAGATAGATGTATACAATAATTATTAGCCATCTGTTTGTTCTTGTCATACTGACAGTTGGCAAATTGCACATAATAGGTGCTTTTCTGTGATAGAGGACAGGGGAAGTCTCCTGCATCTCACCCTACCAAGAGTGGGCATATCTTCCTCTGTTCATCCTGGTAGTAATGATTCTGTGGTCACTACTCTACTTAAAGATAACAGCCCCATCACCTGGCTGATGCCTTTTCTATAAGCAAGCATCCCAGGTGGAAAGAACAATTCCAGTTCTTCTGGGAAAGCCCAGCTTTCAGAGACTCTCCTTACACCATGAGAGCTAGATCTGTGGCCATTTGTTCAGAAAAGTTAAACTTCTTTTTATCTCCCCAAAGGCCAAATCATTGTACCCCAGAACAGGCACAAAAATTATATCCCAAGATGTTGGGCGAGACTGGAGGTTTATCTTCCTGGGCTGGGCTAAAAAGGGAGCTACACAGGGCTGCCTAGCTCCTGAGGGGGAGGCGGGCAGGGGGGTTATTTACGTACCAAAGCCATGAGGTTAGGATTAAGGGCAGTTGTCTCTTTCTCCTTTATAAGCAGAGATAAATCATTTTTCTTCCCCCCTAGCCTATAGAGGATCCACTACTTACGTAGGAAAAGCATCTCCATTGGCTCTTACATGTCACCCAGGATAAGCACTAGTGCAAGGGGTTGACACATTTATTATCTACTGAATGGTTGTAAGAAATCTCTCTGATCCAGAACACCAGGGTTTCACTCTGAGCTTTCAATACAAGTCCAAAAACCACAGCACATCTACTCTTACTGCTAATTTATATATTTCCTTGGTGCGTAAGCCCAAAGCAAAGGTTGTGAAACATAATAGATTTATAAAGATTCTTAACTATTGTATATTGTTTCAAAAGAATAGTCATTTCCTTAGGTGTTCTAGTACAAAGCAGCGATCATTAGAGGAAAGCCCTCAGTACATATTTGCTGAATCCATTTGAATTAAAAATTTATGCTTAAGGAAAATATTTCTTTTAAGAATGATAAACTATTAAAAAGAAAAATCTCAATATAGAATTGTTATGTTGTACACCTGAAACTAATGTTATGTTATAGGTCAATTATACCTCAATAAAAAATAAAATAAAACAAAAAGGAAAAATCTCCCTTTGTTTCTTTCACCTTAATCATTGTGATTTACCAAATAATATAATAAATATTCATTTAAAAAAATGAACTCCAAGCACTTATTTATGTTGCTATAGCTAAAAAAGCAAAACATAAAACTTTTCAATAAAATCTTATGGCATTCCAGTGTTCTCTATTCAGATGCCTAACAATGTGAGAATTAGAGATATTTTGAAGAAGAATAGTATTTCCAACTCATGAGGTACATTTTAAATTATTCTGTTATTTTAGACTGGAGTTCTCATCATTATTTGTTTATATAAAATAAAAGTTGAATTTAGAACATTAACAGAAGCAGATTTTTCCTTGGAAGTTTAAAGAAGAAAAAGAACTTTGGGAAACAGACAAACTTGAAAAACATCCTGAGGAAAATACTTAGGAACTTCAGTTTTGTTTATGTGTCAAGAACTGCGGTGGACCACAGTAACAGAGCTTTTTAAACTGAATGTTAATAAAATTTTCAACACTTTCACCTAAGAAAAGAAAAAACTGGTGGGTCTAAGATTTTACCCTATTGGAAAGCTAATAAATTAGCTTGCCACAATGTTATGGATACTGGTAGAAGACACATCTGGGTCAGAGACAAAGCATCATTGATCATTAATCACAGCAACAGCAGCAGCCAGTTTATTGGTATTTCCCAGCCACTTCCCCAAGCCCCAAATTCTACAGAATGATCTGAAAAGGGCCCAGTGACACTTATACATGTAGTGGGTTATGATACTTGAGATGAACCTTAAGCTTAGGAAAACCAAATGTTTTAAATGGGCAATAAGAACACCTGCCTTTTGTTCCACAGGAAGACAGCACCTCTACTTTCTAAGGTTCTTCATTCTACAAGTGTCCTGAAAAGATAATCTGAAACAAAGAACAATCATTGACTGTGCTCCCAAGTACAGAAACACGAGACCCATGGAGAATTTTCTCCCAACACCATGCTGACTTAGAAATCTGACTTATAAGATAGAAATAACAATCCTGTGCTGTTTAATATAGTAGTTTCTAGCTAATTAAATGTATGTTAGTTAAAACCACATAAAATTTAGAATTCAATTTGTCAGTTGCACTAGCCAGTTTGTGAATTGCACTAGACTCATGTGGTTATTGGATTCCCTGCTAGACAGCACAGATACAGATAATTTCAACGTTCACAGAAAGTCTTCTGGACTTCCCTGACTATAATCCAATCATTTGACCACAAAAGTAGAAAAAATATATACAGTTCAGTTAGTCAACCGTATTTATTTAACACTTCCAGGTGTCCCCAAAACAAGTCAATGTTGTCCCCTATAGTCTTAAAGCCTGTAATGAAGCAAGGAAGATAAACGTTATCTGGTGCATTACCTTGGGCCGCTACAGAAACAATTTGTTTTGTTCACTTGCTGGATCCCTCGAGTCTAACAATATCTGGCAAATAGTTGTTGCTCATCGAGTATCAATGAATTAATGAGCATGAGCCTGAGACTGGAAAGGTGGACGTGACTCCCAGGTGGCTACCAACTCCAGTGGGACAGGAATCCCCGCAAAAGAAATGAAAAATTATCCCGATAATACCCCACCACCATGACAATCACCTAAGGCAAGCTAAGATAAACAGAGCAGGCAGCAGATAGTCTCCAAACGATTAACAGACACAGGAGGAAAACCAAGCCAGTGAAAAAGAGGGCCTTCGCTCATTAAAGGTTAAACATATTCTAGAGTCAGAGTTAACAGAGCAAACAGAAGACTTTAAAATAAGTATAACTGATAACCTCAAAGATGTTTGAGAGGACATTATGACCTATTATCCAAAACAAGATGATGGAGACCTGGTCTAACACAATGGCATTGGTGATAGAGGGAGAAGTTGGAAAATTTTAAACTATTTCAGAGGCGGAATTGCTAGACCTAGGTGATTGATTAAAAGTAGAAAGTGACAAAATGGGAGAAGTCTTTGCTAACTAGGTTTCTGCTGGAGAAATTTGGCAGAATGTGATGTTTACTGATATTAGAGGTTCCCGTGCTATAGACCGAATGTTTGTGTCCCCTTCAAATTCATATGTTGAAACCTAATTCCCAGTGTGACAGTTTTAGGAGGTGGGGTCTCTGGGAAGTGATTAGGTCATGAAGGTGGAGCCCTCATAAACAGGATTAGTGCCCTTATAAAAGAGACCTCAGATAACTCTTGCCCTTCCACCATGTGAGGACACAATGAAAAGATGGCCGTCTATGAACCAGGAAGCAGGCTCTCACCAGACTGCTGGTGACTTTTTCTTGGATTTCCAGCCTCCAGAACTGTGAGAAATAAATTTCTGTTGTTTATAAATCATCTTTTCTATGGTATTTGTTATAGAAGCCCAAACAAACTAAAGCAACTAGAATAGCAGACTCTGGAGACAATCTCAGAAATTCGGTTTGGAGAATGCTCAGCTGGTTGGCAGTGCCCATTAGACATCTAATAGAAAAGCTAATGAGCTGTTGGCTGTGTGCATTTGGCACTCAAAAGAGAGGTAGCAGCTAGCTATAAATCTACCCAGAGCATAACTGTATCCATGAGCATGAAGGAGGTTGTCTGGGGAGTGAGCAAGAGTAAGAATGGCAGAGGTCATAGAACAAAAATCCTGTTTCCAAGGAAACCATGATGGGGGAAAGAGTTGTATGAGGAGAAAACAGAGGCTCTATGAAAACCCAAATTGCCTGTAAAACTTTCAGTTGTCCACTTTTCTTTTTTCTTTGGTGGAGGCCATTGGTTCACATAAAACAAACTGTAAAGTGGGGATCAGAGCAGTATCAGTCCCAAAGGGTGTGATATGAAGATTAAGTGAGATGATGCACAACGGCCACTTAGCTCAGCAGCTGAGGCATAGTAACTATTCAGTTAATGAGTTACAATATAAACACAATTGACATAGACAATAATAATTCCTTTCCTCAGGTTCTCCCAGGATGTATAATATGACTGAAAACAACTTGCCTCAACACTAGGTTCATTAATATTAGGTTCATTAGGTTTTAAAAAATAAAAATATAACTACACAGACTTTTTTGTTTATTTGTTTATGTAACAGAAATTTTGTTCATGTATTTTTTATTGTATAGCTTTGTGTTTGCTTTGAAAACAAAAAAGCTTTAAATTAGTCGTGTATGAAATATGATAAACAGAATATCTGTTACAGTGAACATTCAATCATTTGTCACAACAATAATTGGTACAACTGTCTTTTACATTACCTCTCTTCACACTGCTACAAGTGCCTATTTTATTCTAGATGCACTCAATAAATGCTTCTCTCACTAACTCAGTTAAAAAGCCTGTGTCACGAAATCAAAAGCAACGAGGATTTTTTTTTTGGTTTTCCTGAGAACTGTTGAGCAGAATCATCAGACTACATGTTTTTATTTGCAATCAAGATCAACAGAAAACTGAATCTGGAATCAGGCTTTGAGAACAAAACAGGAAGATGTTTGTACTGCTGTGAACAATTGCATGAGCGGCATGATGAAGCCATTTTTTTCCATGCCATTTTCATACCACAAATCCAACGGAAAACATTCAAAGGAAAATCAAGAATTCATTTCAAAGAATGCCCGAACTTGCACTGTTTTGTCTACTAACCCTCCCTCTCTCAAAGCTTGTGTCAGAAAGTGAAGAGAAAATAGGAAATGCCAGAGAGAATTGAAACATTTCTGTGTGTCAGGGGTCATCTTAGCTGAATTCAGAAGGACACAGAAAGAAACAGCAGAAAGCAAATAGTTTTGTTTTGTTTTTTGTTTTTTTAGAATTTCAGCAGATTTCAATGTGCTTGGACTACATAGTTCTTCCCCTTTTTTTGCTGCCTGCACTAGAAAGGTGTGGTGCATCTTGGAGCGTCCCTGCCCTCCGGTTTCTTCTCTTTTATTCAGTTTGTAACCATAGTACTCAAACACTGCTGTCTCTCTCATAGACTATAAGACTTCCCATTTGCCTCTTTTATTTAATGGAAATGGAAATCAAGTCAAATTTTCCATTAATACGTATTATCATATTAACGAAAGCAAAGCCTTGCCTAGTGAGACGCCCTTCGCTAGCTGTCCAGGTCTCCAGGCATTGTGCCTTTCTACTGGCTCTGGCCAACAAGCTCCCAGACTACCAATAGGACCTCTTCCTTCATCTTCTTCTCCTCTATATCCATTTGGTCACATCTCTACTTTTCAAATGACTCATGTCGTCCCCATAGGACTTCAAAATACTACTTTCGTTTAGTGAATAACAAGCTGCAGAACATTATGTGTGCTATGGTCCCATTTTCATAAAAAATTTTTTTTTAAAAAATACATAATCAGATATGTTTTAAAAAGTTTTAGGACTCTGCTCAACTCTACTGTAAGAGGTGGCAATATGGAAGACTTTCACTTTTGTCTGTAATATTTAAACATCATTTTGATTTACACACCTGTAATCTTGAAAATAAGGACCAATCATTCTAAGACTATCTACTCTGTGAAATGTAATCAGAGTATTTCTTTTTAACTCCGCTCACTCTCATCACTTCTGTAATGTTTTTGACAGCTAGTTATATTTTGTCCACTGTTTATATGTATATATTTATATGTTCCTCCTTTCTTTTATTTCTATTTGGTATTGTCCTCTCTTCCCCCTTGTATGAAAATCTCTTTAAGATTGAGGTAAATTTTATATCAGATAATAGACAAGACTGTCTACAATCAAAAGACAGAGATGTCTAATTTAATATTTCTTGGAACCCAGCCCATGGGAGACACTCTTGAATAAATGAGAAGTGGACATGTAATGAATGAATCACAGTAGCCCTTGGACCTACACTTCAGTATTCATTTTCTCTTCAGCAGTTGTGTGTTTTCTCTGAAACACATAAAAATAAATTATACTGGTCCCAGTAACTCCTGGGAAACTTCCTTTTCTTTGTTTACAGCCGCTAACAATGTTACCAAAGCCCGATTTTCTTACCAACAATTTCAGTCATTCCTGACAACTAGTTGAAAACCCAGGAACCTTTTCAAAAGATCAGAAGATGTGATTTAAGAATTGCCATGCTAATGGAAGCTCAGTTGGGGTCAATAGTGACATATCCTGCTTAGCTTTCTCAGACTGGATGAAATAAGATTCTTTGGCTTTTTATTAATGTCTGCTTTTAGAGCCTTGTATTCGTCTATCAACATGTAATTGCACTTCCAACGATTAGAGACAAACCATCTTTTTTCTTTCCAAATGAGAATTTGTAGGGGTTTTCTGGTCTCATTTGCCACCAAGTGCACATCAGAAGATGAATATCCTAGCAGGAGATCAATGATAGCTAAGAAAGAGAGAGCCCTATTACCAGGCCCAGAGACAGAGTCCACAGAAGGGCCTTACCCAACTCGAGTTGCCATGGCAAATTGTCTAATGAAAAATGCTTCCATCTGAATTTCATCACTAGAGGGTGATTAGAGTGTAAATAATGGTGAGATATGTAGGTGATAACATTTTTCTATTAAAAGAAATGCGGTGAAAAGCTCATCCCAGTTGGATAGTCACTTGCAATAGGTGTGGCTACTGTTTATCACACACCAAGCCCTGAAGCTTTTTGCAAAGCCTACTGTTTTCCATTGGATATTTCTGTAATGTTCAATTATACTGCATAAAAAATATGCAACAATTAAGGCAATTTACAATTTAAATGGATTTTGGGCGAGTAGAGCGAAGTCTGTCATTTTTCTCACTGTAGGGTATATGTAGTGTATCGGTTAGCATCTGTTCTCAGTAATTCCTCCAATTCAATTACAACACATTTAGAAACTGCAGAGATATGCACAGCATTATTTGACTCACAATTTATTTTTATTTTATTTTTTCATTTGTTTGTTTGTTTTAGCTAAAATCCAGGATATAAATTCCTAAATAAAAGTGGGAATTTTATATTTTCCATTCCCATCTATAAAATGCCTCCAGCACTGAAAACCGTATGGCCTATTGCTATAGCAGAGCCCCCTTGTTAAAGCTTTTGCCTTCTGAAATGTTCGGGCACTTACCACAGGAACCTCTCTCACACATTGGAAAAAGCAATACTATAATTTCACTTCGGCACTGAGATTAGGTGAGCAGAGTGGACAGAGACATCAGCACACTTAATATTCCAAAGAGAAAGAGTTCAGTGTTTTTTCAACTCTCATTTGTGTCTTGGTGCATGTGTTCATTCCATAAGTATTGACTGAGCACTTACTATCATTGTGATCTCTACGTGGACTAGAACTGGGTGTATCAATGAAGCTTTGTGTGCATGGCAGAAACTTATAAGGTTACTTTCTTAAAGTCTATCGCCATTATCTTTGTCCAAGACCACATAACAGGTAATAAATCTCATTATAATAACTACCTAAGTACTGCAGTTGATGCCACAAAATAACTTTTAGTTCTATGATCTAATTCTATCCAAGATTCCAGCAGTCATCACTAGCATTATGTCACATTTGTGACAATTAAGAAATGGTACCCTCCGACTGAATAAATTGCGAAACAATCCCTTTCTCAGAATTTTAGCCCCCACCTGCCCCCTCTGCTGGGCTCCTTTGAGCATGTGTCATCTGCACAACACGGAGGGGTGATGGCTCCCTCTCAATGTCACCCACTGGTTCAGACCCGGTCCCAGCTCACCCAGCAGGAGCCATTTCCTCCATGTCCTGTATCTCTGGGGACTGGTGCTGCTTTGACCACTCTACCCCAACTGTCTGGCTCTACATCCAGACCACCACGCCCCAACTGTCTTGGTCCAAAAATGTCCCTGGCTTCCTGGATATTTTCTGAAAGGCATCTTGGTTGATTCTTTTAACTATTCTCAGAGAACTTCTCCTTGTTCAGAGACCCTCTGCATCTCAAAATGCCTTGAGGTTTAATAATGCAAATGACCTAGATTTTATACACAGCTTTCAGGACGTCTGCCTCATCCCAATCCTGTATTCGTATTTCTCCTAACTCTATTGATAGAAAGTAGAGCATGCCATCTCCACACCTGACAGAAATGTGATGCAAAACATACTCACACAGAAATTAACCTATGACAACAGAGTGCTCGTTATGCTATGAGCATGGGCTTGAGGAAATTGGAGGAAAGTGATCATTTGTGTGCATGTTTCATATCCCCTCTTTACGTTAATACTCTGGAGCAAAACACACCAGTCAAGCTGGAAGAGTCTAGAGGGTGCTTTGAGGCCATGGACTTTCAAAGGAGAAGAGCATGTACTCTTCTTCTCAGTGTCCAGGGAGACCTAAGGAGCCCAAGGCTGAACAGCATGGTGTGCAGCAACTTGAGATGGAGGCAATCCCTCAGCTGTCAGAGCCTGGGATTGTTTTCAGGAAAGTTCTTTATCTGCCCACTTGCAGCACAGGTTCTGGAGGATCTGCTCATTCTTCTTGACCCCAGGAGAGCTGAGTCAAATTGTGTCATGTCCTTGACTGGGGAGGACTGTCCCTGGCATCATGATCAAAGAGACTTAGTTTGTTCACTGTGGGTTCACCAGCTCGATGCTGCTCAGGAAGGCTCAACATCCTGACCATTGCAAGGGTTGAAGAAACAACCAAAGTGAGCAGGTAAAAACTATATAAACTTGTAACTATCTAAGAAGCCTCAGTACCCTGGGAAAGGGAGAGAGAGAAGCAGGGTGGAAGACCAGGTCGCGGAACATCTGGCTACCAGGGCTCCCATTGGAGAAGAACTAGCAGAAGACCCAAAAGATAACTGTTAACAGATCACTAAGGTGAACACCTAAGAAGATTTATGTGGAATACCTAAAAGACTTTCTGGAAGTTTAAAAGAGAAAAAACAAAACACCTTAATGCTATCTACTAAGTTGTGTCCCCCACAAAACTCACATGTTGAAGCCTTACCATGAATAGAGAAGGCAGCCATCCACAAGCCAGGAAAAGAGCTCCCACCAGAAACCACTCATGCTGGCATTTTTATCCTGAACTTCTAGCCTCCAGTACTGTGAGAAAATAAATTCCTGTTGTGTAAGCTACCTAGTCTATGGTATTTAGTTGTGGCAGCCCAAGCTGATTAAGACACTTGACATCATTATTGAAAAACACATTGCATAAATTGAAAAGAAGACGATCATGGCTGAGAACCAATTTAATGGTCCAAAAGATCAAGAGCTCATATGATGGCAGAGTCGGAAACGCTGTGCTCACCTCCACCCATGACCACTTCAAAATTAACAACTAAACCACAGAACAACCGTCATTGAGAATCACCTGAAGTCTAGGGGGACAGAAGTCCTATAACTAAGAACATATAGAAGGAGCCACGTGGAGACTGTTATAAGGGGCAGAGATGAGGAATAGGCTGTTTATTGTGAGTGATGCGTTTTAGTCACTTCCAGGTGTAGCAAGTAAAGCTACAGCAATCCTTCTCCTGTGTGTGGGGATTTTCCCACTCTTCCATGAATTCTCACAGCTAGTGGCTTTGACAATAAAACCTACCAATTTCTTTCAATTAATTCCTCCATTCTTGGAAGAAGAGACCTATTGATCATATCATTTAAATGTGCTATAAACTATAACCTGTATAATGACAGGTTAGGAAAACTTGGAAAATAAACACACTGTGCAAATGTAAGTGCCCATGGTATGCATTTGTGTTCAATGCAATCCAACACATTTACTGAGTTTACAGTGTCCGTGGCTTATTACCACAGAGAAAACTGTCCTTCTGCCATAGCATTCCCAGAACTGCTTAATTCAAGCTAGCAAGAAAATCATATTTCTGGTTCTAACAGTGAATGTGAAATTATGAAATACATGCCCATAAAAAGGCAGGCAGATTGAGGACCTATGTGGTGATATCAGGAGCACCATCTAGTCCTTCGAGTTGCCAAAGGGAAAAGAAAGAAACTCTGTGATTGTGGCTTCCATTCCCAGAGAAGGGGAAGGATGGGGACAATGACTCTCACTCTCACTCTTACAGACGACTACAGGTTTGAAGCAGCTCAGTTTCCAAACAAATAACATGATCATAAGCCCTATTTACATATACAGTAATACCTTGGTTTGTGAGCATAATTCGTTCTGGAAGCAAACTACTCGTATTGCAAGACATCACTCATTTACCAGGTTAAAATGTATTAGAAATGTTTGCTTGTCTTGCAGAACACTCACAAACCAAGTCACTTGTGATCCAAGGTTTTACTATAATTCCTCACCTGCAGTGGAGTGAATTTATGTCTCCCCAAAATTCATATGCTGAAATTCTAATTCTCAAGGTGATGGTATTCTAATTTTTAGGGGTTGGGGCCTTTAGGAGGTGATTAGGTCATAAAGGTGGAGCCCCCATGATGGAATTAGTGCTCTTACAAAACAGACACCAGACAGCATTCGTGCCCCTTCCACCGTCTGAACACAGCAAGAAGATGGTCGTCTAGAAAGTGGGCCCTCTCACCAGACACCAAATTTGCCATAGTCTTGATCTTGGACCTCTCAGCTTCCAGAATTGTGAGACAGAAACGGTGTTGTCGTTGTTGTTTGTAAGCCACCAGTCTATGGGAGTTTGTTATGGAAGCCCGGATGGGCTCAGATACACTAAAGACAGTGCTCGCATTGCCAACCACTCAAATACCAAAGGCCAGCAGCAAGGCTTTACAAAGAACACTTTCACAGCTCTCACTGAGAAAAATCAAACATGAAGTGCAATTTAATTTTTGATAGAACACATATGCACGCATCCGTATTTCTAGAGTACCGTATATGGAGCCTAGATGTATAGAAGAATTGGAGAAAGTAGTGGACAAGCTAAAGCCACATCTTTTAGGGGAAATGCCTCTGGAAACAGATTTGTTCTGGAAATATGGGCCATATCTCCAAATGCCAAATAAACTGAGGACATGAGGCATATAATTGGGAACCATAAAACGTTCCCAATTACTTTCACTAGAAAGAAATGTCCTGCTGATTGGGCAAAAGTGTTTTTTGTGAGTTGAATAATGTGGGTAAGTCCCTCAGTTCTCTCTTGGATTTTGACTATATCAGTGCCATCCAGTCAGCAGTGTGTAAACTAGCTAAAGCTTTAAATACACAGACATTGTAAAGGTTGTTTTCTTTCTATAACCAATCAACTCTGAATTCTTCATGCATGTCTCATCTGCTGCAGTAGGGAGCCCTGCAGTACTGGAAACAGCCAGCAGCTGTCATGGATGCACCAATAGCTCATGGTTCTCAGTACAGTGTGTGTCCCACAGGCTCCTAACTTTGGGGATGTGCCATTCACCTCAGCACTGGCTGGCACATGACAGTTCTGTCTAGAGAGGTCTTCACTAGTGCTGGCATCTCAGCAGGATTTTAAATGGTGTGATTCTTTGGATACTCATCGTTCACTTCAGCACATGTCAGCCTGCTAAGTGAAGAAGCCAGACATCCTTTGGGGCTCCCAAGTCTCCAGTACAGAGGAACACATGTAACTCTCACCTTACGTGACTCTAACTGGCCGTCTGAACAGCTGCTGTCCAACAGCAGGAACAGCCTGAATGCCTGGCAAGCCCCAGTAGCAGTGGATACTGATCTCACTGCCCCCATGCCACCCAGTGAAAGGTTTTATGACCTCTACAGCTTGAGACCACCAGCAATGGTGGCAAAGGTGAATACCCAATGAGGAGGCAAAGGGCA
>NW_017731747.1:56648-57557 GCF_001890085.2 Hipposideros armiger
CCACCATGGTTGTTATCTTTGTGGCAGGTGTGTGTGTGTGTGTGTGTGTGTGTGTGTGTGTGTGTGTGTGTGTGCGCGCGCGCGCGCATCTGCAGGAGGCTGCAGGTAAGTGGGGCAGGATGCTATTTGTGTTAAGTAAGGTAATTTTCAAAATGCTTTGCAGAGGTAGGAGGAAACTTTTGTTTCATATTTGGGTGATTTTCTTGCTTTCATAATTGTGAAATGCCAGCAGCTTGCTACCCAAGTCCCATAAATTTGACCATGCTTCATTGCCATGGCTTATGAGGGCGGGTGCGCCCCTTGGCTCCCACCCCAACCTACCCAATTCATGATAGTACTATGTTCAGAGTAACAAGCATTAAAAAAAAAAGAAAGAAAAAGAAAAGAAACAGAGGCCAATTCATAACATTGTGAAAGTTGGGGTGATTAGCCCAAAGTCATGGTCCTTACGTAGGGTATATTCACTGAAACTTAGAAAAGGATCTAAAAGTTGTACTATGTACCTTTCAGTAAAAATAATAATTGAGTATCCTCTGTCAGGCATTGTGCTAGGTTCAAGATATAGAATAGTAAACAACAGTGACCAGTTGCTTCCCCTAATATAGCCTGTGGTCTCGTTGGGGAGAAAGACTTTGTACAAATGTTTTATAATTTAAAATGTGGATAAATGCTATGAAGGAAAAGCACAAAACACTTTGAAAAAGAATCCTGTGAGGACCTAGATTAGAATGTGGGGCCCAGAAAGGCTGTGGCCTGAATGATGAGAAGGAGCCAACCAGGCAAAGGGCATGAGAAGGGAGGTCCTGAAGGAGGGCACAACGTGACCAGAGGCCGTGGGGTAGGAGAGAGGTTGGTGCATTTGAGGAACTGAAAGAAAGGAAGAGTGGAAGTAGGTAGAGACGTAGACAG
>NW_017731747.1:61932-63737 GCF_001890085.2 Hipposideros armiger
TTGTGAATAGCACAAAAATTTGAGAAAATATTCCTCCAGCATTAGAAAATTATTATCTGACTCAGCAAAGGAGTTGATCATGTCACTGATGATCAAGTGAAACCTTGATATACGAAAGTATGACAGTTAAGCTTGTGAAATCATCCTAGAAAAAATGCTACATACCCCATTGCTGAATATCACACAGTCACCTTTGAAGTACTCCCCTTGGGAAGGTGGGCACCAACACCAGCACCTAGTCCACCCTTCAAAGCAATTTTGGAACTCTTTCTGGAATGACCATCAGAGCTGTCGTTGATGTCCTGAATGTCCAAAATGTCTTCCTTTCAATATTTCTTTATCTTCGAGTAAAGAAAGAAGTCACTGGGGGCCAGATCAGGTGAGTAGGGAGGGTGTTCCAATACAGTTATTTGTTGACTGGCTGAAAACTCCCTCATAGACAGTGCCGTGTGAGCTGGTGCATTGTTGTGATTCAGAGCCATGAATTGGTGAAAAGTTCAGGCCGTTTTGTGTAACTTTTTCACATAGCATTTTCAGCACTTCCAAATAGTAAACTTGGTTAACTGTTTGTCCAGTTGGTACAAATTCATAATAAATAACCCCTCTGATATCAAAAAAAGATCAGCAACATCGTTGCAACAAGTTTGTGAACTTAATTGTCGGACGTCATATGCACATATATATTTGCAATAATGTTTTGGAGAGCCAGTTCTTAAATTTACCAGAATACCAATGATTGAGTGGGATAAAGGGGGAAGTAGAGCAAGAAAATGAATAACAAAGGGGATTACCTAACTGAGCAGCCCAAACCATTCTGAAGTATTATTCTGGAATCCCTGTTCTTAGAAACCCACACATGAAACCAGGCTTTGAAACGAGCACTTTGAGCAATTGTTCAACCTGACCAGAGAAGTTAATCTCACCCCACTGGTTATTGAACCCACCTAAATAGTCCCCCACCAGAACTATAGATACCATGGACCACATGATTTGATATATCATGTGTGATTTGGACTATAACCCTGTTCAGAGTATCTGACCCCAATCTTTCAGAGCTGGGAACATGAGGTCATTCTGGTGCTCGGGTTGTAATGTGTCTTTCTAAAATACTCCATATGTGCTGTACTGGGCTGTGCCCCATGGAGCAACAAACATGTTGAGAACATAAAGCACAAAACGAAAACACAGATATAAAAAGGTGTTTCAAAACTTCCTTGGTCAGGTTCTCTTTTATGGGCCAAAGACTTCACTGACACCTTCAATACATGTGAATGTTTTTTTCCTTTGGGGAAGAAAAGATGGACTGAACGGACTCTAATTATTAAATAAGTTACCACAGGGTTCTATATGCACTTCTTCAAAAGAGAAATGTCTTTGGAGCAGCTGGTTAGCTCAGGTGGTTAGAGCGCAAGCTAATAACACCAAGGTTGCCAGTTCGATTCCCACATGGGCCAGTAAGCTGCAACCTCCACAACCAGATTGAAGACAACTATTTGACTTGGAGCTGGTGGGTCTTGGAAAAACACACTGTTCCCCAGTAAAATTTCTTTAAAAAGAAAAAAAGAAAGAAAAAAATGTCTCAGCAAGAAAAGAACACCCTAATATTTGCCAAATTCCTTAGATAAATCTCTTCTTTGTCTAACAGTTTTGGTGACTGAGCCATTGGAGAAAGACAGCCCATTAAACCTCATTAAATGAGGTAAGAGAGAGATGATTGGATTCACCATAGCCCAAGTACCACCATAGGAGAATAAAGGGGTCGGACACCTTCTGTTTGTGAAGCAGCTGTCTAATAGTGGAACTGG
>NW_017731747.1:66330-78786 GCF_001890085.2 Hipposideros armiger
CAATTCTTTTGGACATATACCTAGAAATAGAAATTCTGAATCATATGATAACTCTATTTTTAATTTTTTGAGGAATTATCACACTTTTTTCCATAGCAGCTACACCATTCTACATTCCGATTTTACATTCTTATGAGCAGTGCATAAGGATGGAAACTTTTTTAAAAGAACACTTAACATGGAACCAAATTTGAGAAACACAGTCTAGTCCAAATCCATCATTTTGCAAATGAAGAAATGGAAACCCAAGAAGGAAAGGACTTGCGCAATATGACACAGCTCTTCAATGGTGAGTCAGCCAGCAGCTCAGTGGGACGCATGGACCATGCAGCTGAAATAATAGAGGGAATTTAATGTAGGAATTACTTACAGAAGTGTGGGCAGCATTAAGGGAACCTAGAGGGATAGGAAGACACCAGGAAGAACAGTAAGAAGCAATTACCACCCATGGCCTGAAGAGGGAGAAGAAATGGTGTGATTTGGCCCATGAGGAGCTGTGCTGGTGGGGGAAGCAGTCACCCCAGAGCCGCGGCACAGACGGAAGAGGGGAAGCATACCCCAACCACTCTCTCCTTCGGCCACTGATCTCCCGCCTTTTCCTCCCGTTAGCCAGACTCAACCGGAAGCCAGATGGCAGGAGGACCAGGTATGTAGGGGTCAGTCCCCAGAGCAAGGAGGGGAGCAGAGCAGCAAAGGAAGAAAAGGGGAAAATAAGGGAGGGTGGGTACTGAGTAGAAATCCATGGGGTCTGATATAGAGGGTGTCCTAAGTGGTTTTATATACTGTTTACTGTAGAAAACTGAACAATTAGAATATTTAGGACATTTGAAAAAAAAATCAATGATCTCACTACCCATAGATATCCAAGTTAACATTTTTGTTTCCAGTGTATAATGTATGGCAAGATCCTTTGATATATTAAGTTGTTTTTGTTTTCACTGCTGTGTAGCAGCAGCTCTAGAATGTCTCCCCAGGAGGAACAACTTGGCTGAACTGGCAGGCCGGGAACAGACCTTGCCATCACACTTGCATGTGAGCACGCTCGTTTAAATCAGATTGTATGCTTATTTGGGGGCCTTTCTGGGGCTGCTGATAGAAACTTTGTCTTTTTTCTAATGCCCTGGAGACATTTCTAAGTATCTGCAGTGGTGTTCACTGCTTTTACTTAGATTGCGTGTTTATCTTGAATGGGTTTCAGGAGGAAGATGAGGATTTGTGTGGTAGGCAAAATCTCCCCTCCTCAAGCCACTCCTTAACAATGCTGTGGAAGAGCTAATATGGTGGTTCCTGGGGAAGGGAAAAAATATCTTACATGTGGGAGGAAGATGCATTGTTGTTGGTAGAAGAGTCTCTATCCCCTCTCCTTGAACGTGTGTAGATCTTCGACTGCCTTCGCCAATATAGTAACTTGGAGGTAACTCTTTGTGACTTCCAAGGCTAGATCTTAATAATGTCACAGGCTCCTTCCTTGCTGTCTTAGGAAGCTAACGCTTGGAACCCAGCCATCATGCTGCAAAAAAGCCCATGTAGAGAGATGTTGTGAAAAGGACACACATAAGTGTTTGAGATAATAACCTATCTGAGATCCTAGCTGATGGCCAGCACCAAAATACGAAACATGTAACTGAAGAGGCTTCCAGGTGATTCTAACCCCTAACCTTGGATAATCCCCAGCCTTCCAGTCTTCCCAGCTAAGGATCTAGACATCATGCAGCAAAGACTTTCTCTCTGTCCCAACTCCTAATCCACAGAGTCTGTGAACATGATAGAATGTTTTTTTATATTACAGAGTTTTGTGGTTTATTATGATGTAATAGCATAATAACTGGAACAAATAAGAATGAAAGCTATGTGTTTTATTCAGTGGATTTTTCCTTGCCCATTACAAGAAAGGCCCTGTCTTTCCTTTCCTTAGAAGTAGGCTTCTCTGGAACCCTACCACTCTTCTACAGATTACATCCTAAGGATGGAAAAGAGGAAATGCATGTCTAGGAAAAGGGTAGGGCGGATGTAGAAGATATGGAGGAAAAAAAAAAAAGGTGAGTCCCCTAAACTAGAAAACTAGAACAGGAGCAGAGACAGGAACTCATAGATCACCACCAAGTCCCTCATAATGGCCAAGGAAGGTGGCTAGACCTTGGGGGAAAGAGTGCCGTTGTGTGTAGAGGTCCTGGACTTCAGGCATAGGGCACAACACTGGCAAAGACTTCTGAAGCCTTGGTGGTACAGAAGTCGCAGACCAGCAATGGGCCTTGGCAATGGGCTTCTCAAGAGTAACCAGGGCAGATCAAAGATTAGCTCCCAGGATAACTATCTCTACATATGACACCCCCAGGACTTTGCTATATAACGAGGGTACCCCAAAGTAGCTGAATAAATTTTTTGCCAGCCAAATAAAATGGTGGCTTAGACCTTAATTTGATATAAAGAAAATAAGTGTTCCATGACAGAATACCAATCTCTCCTCTGTGAAATGTATAGAAATTAGATAAACATAAAGTAAAGAAATACATAGTTATGGTTGAAAAGAAAGAAACTCTGGATCAACCAGACACTGTAAAGAATCTCTGAAAGTTAGAAACTAGGCAAGAACAAGTTAAAGAGGAAAACTGCAGCCCAAGATGAGAGTGGGAGAATTCTGCTATAAGCCTCAAGGATACACCAGACCAAGAGGAGGTGGGATTCAGAGCAAGGAGAAGGCTCAGAGGCGCCAAGGTGAGAGTAGCAGACAGGGCAGCCCTTGGGCATCCACACCTCCTCCCTAGGCATGGCAGCAGGGAGCATCACTGCAAGTTCTCGCCTTCCACAAAGCAGTGGGCACAGGAAGGCTGGGAGTGAGAGAGAGAGCAGTGTCCTGGAATGCCTTAGAGATCATCTGTGAGATATCCTGACGTCACAGAAGCTCTGCCGTGCTCTGTTACAGCAGATCTTGTAACAGAATCTTAACATTAAGGTACATAATCAAGAATCATATATTTGAGGAGCGCCAACACCATAAGCTAGAGGGGTAAAAATGAGTGGGGAAGGGAACGCTTAAAAAAAAAAAACAGATTGAATGGTGCCTTCATCGAAGGTTTTTTAAAAAAAAAAAAGACATAGCTATAACAAAGATTTAAGGAAATAATACAGGCAGTCAAAAGAATAAAAAGAGCCAATAAAAGCTATAGGGCATGAAAATTGTAATTGTTGAAATCGAAAACTTAATATTGTGGGCATAGTTGAATGGGCATAGTTGAGGACCAAATCAATTGGAAAATGGAGCCACGGAGTTTGCTCAAAAGACAAAATTAAGAGAATAATTTAGAGAATAACACTAGTTTCAGCATCCATATAACAGGAATTATAAAAGAAGAACCTAGAGAAAATAAAAAGTAAATAAAAGTTAATGAAATAACTGATTAGAAATTTAAAGAACTGAAGTAAGATATGAAGCCTCTAAACTCATTACCCAGTAAGGTAAAAATTTTAAATTATTCAGACACAAAAGTAGAGAACAATTGTGGCCAGCTAGCTTAAATATTGGGACCAAGAACTATGACCACTTGTTTCAATGTGACTGAATTGTTTCAGGAAATCCTTGCCCAGAAAGATAAAGCTGTAAATACATAAATCATTGCTGTTTATCTCAAGAAATTCATGAAAACCAATTTGTATGGGCAAATGATTTGTTTGCCATGTAGGCAAACAATTGTCCTCTCTGGACAACAGTGCTTTCATCTGAGCAAACAGCTCATTTATCAAACAACAGTTTACATATCAATATTTGCTTTGAGCTTCACTGTGTCCACCAATTCTAAAGTATTAGTTAGGAACTGTGCCCAAGCCCAATGCCTTCCCCGCCTTGAAAGACCTGCCTTAAATCACATGAGCCCTGACTTCCAAATCCTATAAATACCCTCCCCCGGACTTTCTCTTTCTGAGACATTGCCAACATCATCTCAAGGGGATGATCCCCGTTACTGCAGCAGGTGTAACAAACTGAGCGTTGCTTGATCAAAAAAGTTTGAATAGACATTTTGGGTAGTTGGCAATTGAAAATCCATGGAAAATTTCACTAAAATAAAAAGAAAGTTCTAGAACCTTCCAGAGAGGAATAAACTGGTTATCTACAAAGGAAAAAAGACTGGTTGGCCTCAGACTTCTTGGCAATGGCAGTGGATACAAGACATGGGAACAATTATCATCAATATCTAAAGGAAAACAACTTTAAACCTAAAGTTCTATATCCAGGCAAGTTATGATTTAAAACTGAGGTTGGAAAACTATGGCTAGTGGACCATAAATGAAATTATAAATAAATATATAAAATGTTATTGGAACACAGTCATGTTCATTGGTTTATATGTTGTCTTTATACATGTTGTCTAGAGCTGCTTTTGCATTATAATGGTAGAGTGAATAGTTGCAACTGAGGACATATGGCTTGCAAGCCTAAAATACTTATTATTTTGATCATTAAAAAAAGTTTGCTGGGCCAGCTGAGTGGCACATTGGCTAAGAGCTGGCTTGGGACACCAGAGGGCCCCAGTTTGGATCCCACATATGAGGGCCAGTGACATTGCCCTCTACAGCTAAGATGCTGAACAACAGCTCAACCTGGAGCTGGGCAGCCATGAGTTGCCAGCGACGGCGTGGGCTGCAGCCCCTGTGGCAGTGGGCTGCCATGGGCTACCGTGTGTGACTGGCAGCCAGTGTGAGCAGCCAGCAGCTGCCATGAGCAGCCATCCAGAAGCCGGCGACTGATCTGCCTCACCCGGGAAGAGCGCAATGATGGTGCCAACTTGGGCCAATGAAGCAACATCCTCCACAACTAGACTGAAGAACAAAAGGACAGCAACTTGTCTGTTCCCCTTCCCCCAATTCCCCAGGGCTGTTCCCATCCCCCAATTCCCAAATAAAAATCTTTAAAAAAAAAAAAGTTTGCTGACACCTGTTATAAAATAAAGACATTTACAGATGTATGATCTCATAAAGTTTATTATCCAATGACCCTCCCTGGAAGAATAACAGTGAGACTCTATGGGGGTGGGGGAAAGAGGGGTTCCAGGAGAAAGAGGTAAGATTCAAAAAGCAACAAGTTACAAAACACAGTACTAGAATTTATTGTTACATTAAAGTAAGTATTAAATATTTAAGTTTAAATAAATTATGCCATGCAGTGTGAAATTCCATGGAGGCAGGTGAGATTTCAAGCCAAAGGAACTAAAAGGGCAATAAATTCTTACCTTTTTGGTGCCAGTGAGGAGGGCAGGGGATAAAGATAATTCCAGACAAAGTTAATTCTATGTTTGTCTAGATAATTATTCATTCTAGGCAATATTAAGTATTTAAGGGTAAGCATTAGAAGATTAGATGTGAGATGTATACCTTTCCAAACTTGCAGGAGATAAAAATGAGAAAAACAAAATACAGATTAATTAACCCAGCTAAAGGCAATTAGAAGGTATAGTAAGAGAAATGCAAATTAAGGTGGCAGAAACAAACATATCAGATTAAAGGGCTGGAGAATGATGTAAGTTGGTCACCTTACATGATTGAAGACTACTATATCAGTCCAGATAATATGTGACAGGGGCTCAGATTACAGTGCTATTTGTGCAAGCAATAGCAAATGATAGAATTTGGAGGGGAAAGGATTTTAAAGAGGAATATGACAGGATTTGCTCATGGAATCTATAAGAAGTCAGGGAGGAGTCAGGTTAAATAGATGTATTACAAGAAATACTGTTTTGTGCTAAAACACATACAAACAAGCACACAATCAATATCCAGTTTAGACACCATGGGGATCCCACCCAGACCCTTTTCAGGTGGGCACATCAACCCCCAGCTTGCTGTGGGTTTTGTTTCTCACCCCTTGCCTCCCTGGAGAAGTGCTGACAACAGATGCCTCGCCTGGGTTGTTACCCAACTAACAACCCTCCAGGTGCCAAACAAAAGAGGAGACTTCTTTAATAATCATTAGGTGTCACAGCACCTCCACCCCACTCCCCGCCACACACACACACACACACACACACACACACACACACACACACACACACCCCGTAGGGCCCCTGTCTCTCCTTCAATATACGCATGTCTGTTAACTTATCTCTCAAGGAAGTAAGAATTTTAGGCCCTTTTGGGATGTGCTGAATTTAGATCTAGGGTGGAGCAGCATGGTGGGAGTAAAATTTTTTGTTTATGTATGTTGCCTCTAACATCCCAGACCATCCCATTGGCAAAGGATGCATCAATCTTGAAGGAGAACAAAGCAAAGAGCTTTTGTAAGAAACATTGAATGCAACAAAATGGCTTTTTTTCATATTTTTAAACATAAGCAATGTTTTTCAGCTGTTCTCAATACTTGTGCGTAGGATATTTTAGTAGCTAGAAAGAAAAACATTCAAATAGTGAAAGCTGTAAGTGATGTGATTTTTTCATTGTAACTGGAATTTTTTGGAAATACTACATTTTAAGATATTTCTGACAAAAATCCACAGATAAAATTAACATGATTTCTTGCAGATCAAGGAAGTTACAAGATTATTTCATTACATCATACAATGAAATTTTTATTTCAACTACTATAGTCACTCCTCATGCCAGTCTATCTTATAAAATACTTTAACTTTTCTACTTATGTTAAAAGAATTAAACATAAAATTGATGCTGCACCCAATCTCATTTTAGCAATAGATTATATTCAACTATTCGCTTCCTATTGCTGCTGTAACAAACTACCACAAATTTAGTGGCTTAAGACAAGTTAAATTTATCATCTTACAGTTCTGGAGGTCAGGAGTCTGAACTGGCTCTCACTGGGATAAAATCTAGGTGTCTGCAGAGCTGAGTTCCCTCTGGAGGCTCTAGGGGAAAATCCATTTCCTTTCCTTGTCCAGTTTCTAAGCGCTGTTCATATTCCAGACTTGCCCAATTCCTTTAACTCCAAAGCCAGTATCATCAGGTAGAGTCCTTCTCATGCTGTTATTTCTCTAATTCTCTCTCTCTCTCTTCTGCCTCCTTCCAATTATAAATACTTTGGTAATTATGTTTGGCCCACCTGGTAATCCAGGATAATCTCCCCATCTCAAAGTCAGCTAATTACAATTTTAATTCCTTCTGAACCATTAATTCCCCTTTACCACAAAACCTAACGTATTCACAGGTTCTAGAGAGGTGGCCATCTTTGGGTAGCTATTATTCTGCCTATGGCACCAGTAAGAAACAACTCCAATAAAATATAGTATTATGTTTAACAAAATTTGTAATATATCATTACTTTGATCAATTATTTTCTAATTTAAATTGTAACTAAATATAGAATAAACTTATCACTAAGAACCTGATAGTCATAGGAAATAAGATTTTCAATCAGTAGACATGATTTTACTGCAAGAAAGTATAACAAGGTGAGCAATAAAGATTTTCAAGCATAAAATTGGATCATATTAGAATAAAATTCAATGGGAGAAGTGGAACGAAAAGTCAAGTCAAGAAGAAGGAGGAAACATAAATTTTTCCAATGTTTAGGAAAGGTGTGTGGTGTGTTTGTAAAAAATGATGGTATATATCAAGTTGTTATGATACTTAAGTTCCATTGGATGAATTTAAAAGCGTGACTAACAGGTTTACTTTGAAATGTTGACTCAATTGAATCTCACAAGCTAATGTCAAACAAAAGAAGCCAGGCTATATGACTCCATTCATATAAAGTTCAGAAACAAGCAAACTAGACAATGGTGTGAGAAGTCATGATAGCCATTCCTGGGGCGGAGCAGGGAGTGACTGGAAGGAGGTCCAAGGGCCTCTGGAGTCTGAAGATGCTCTTTTCTTGATCTGGGTGCTGGTTACACAGGTGTGTTTGCCTTGTAGAAAGTCATGAACTGTACAATTATGCTTTGTTCACTTGTCTGTATACCAGTTATAATTTAGTGACATCGTTACTAGCAATATCAATATAGGTACCCCCTAACCAAACCCATCTGCGCTCAGGAACCAAAGGGATTCCGATTTTGGACAAAACCCTCATTCTCTGAATTCTTCCTACTCAGCATCCAAAACTTGAGAATTAAATAGATTCAGATAGTGAGGGACACTTATACTTACTATTAATCAGAAATTACATTCTTTGGAACTATTTAAACTTATCATGAATATTTTTAAATGCCAACTTTAAAATGTGCAGTGAGAGAGGCAATTTTTGAAAGTTCTTTTAGAGCAAAATCTTTGAAGATTATAGGCTTAACAAAGCTCTTTTGAAGTATGTATATTCTTCAAGCAGACCAAAAACAAAAAAAAAAGGAACCAAACAAAAATACACAGGGTTTAAATTACCCAATTAACACGATTTTAAAAAGTATTTTGTATTTATCTTCAAAGCAGAAAATGTACATTCTTTTAAACAGCCACTTCATATTTTGAAAAATTAGCTCTATAATAAATCACACAATGTTGAATAAATTTTCAAACAATTGGTATCGTACAGTCCCCATTCAATGCCTACCATATAATTTTTACCCCAAAATACTTTTAACTGAAAACTTAAAAACATACACCTGATATAAAGTATATAAATGTTGAATCATTATGTTGTACACCCGAAAATAAGGCAATATTGTATGTCAACTATAATTAAAAATAAATTTAAAAAAATAAAAACAAAAACATACATCTGAGTAGCTCTTGAGTTAAAGACGAGATCAAAATAGGAAAAAAATAATGTGGCATTTCTTACACTTCCCAAGTGACTTGGGGGTTCCCGTAGGACTGCCCATGTCTACCCCAGCTGCCATATCTACGGTATGTTCTACACTGAGACTGCCTTCCCTCTGCCAGAAAGCTCATTTTGTTCTTGGTCTTCATATTTTCCTCATGAAAAATTCCTCAGTGCAAATTTTCTGATAAAACAAAATCCTCTTTTTCATTCTTCTGTTATAAGGCTTTTGGATTTTGGATTTTGGCTCTTGGAAATAGATAGTGTATATATACATACATACATACAGACAGACAGACAGACAGACATGCATCTTATAGAATGGAATTTGCAGGATAGGCTGAAGATCATCAGAGGTGACATTTTTAGGGAGGTCAGATCTTGACACATGCTAGAATCTTATACTACTGACTTCTCCTTCTGCCCTTTCTCTTAGATTCCAGTCAGAGAAAGTTTTCTGCTTTAAGGGCTCATGTAACCACATTGGTTCTCCCACTTCCTACGTACCATGATCCAGAGTAATCGCCCTATCTTGATGTCAACTGATTATCAAATAAATATCTTAATTACTTCTTCAAAGTCCTTTTTGCCATGTAATATAAGGTATTCACAGGCTCCAGATGTGGACATCTTTGGGGGATCCTTCTGTCTACCACCACCACCCAAGGGTCCTTCGCTGCCAGGCAAATCTATTGTGCCCAGGGCCAGCTCTCTGTACCTAAGAATGCCTTCCACAGCAGTTCTCAACCTGTGGGTCGCGACCCCTTTGGGGGTCGAACGACCCTTTCACAGGGGTCGCCTAAGACCATTGGAAAACAAAAAGATATTTACATTACGATTCGTAACAGTAGCAAAATTACAGTTATAGAGTAGCAATAAAAATTATTTTAGGGTTGGGAGTCACCACAACATGAGGAACTGTATTAAGGGGTCACGGCATTAGGAAGGCTGAGAACCGCTGTTCTACTAGAACAAGCCATGGAATTCACCTTTCCCAACCCCTTGATTCCTTAATCTGAATCTTGTCCTGCCGGGAGCTCAGGTCTCCCATTTGCGACATGAAGATCTACCTGAGAAGTTGATTCTCAGACTTGGAGTCTGCTGGCTGCCCCTCCAGGTGCTTGCCCATGGGCTGGTTCTGTGCTGCAATTATACAGTGCTCCACAAACTGACTCCCTTGCCCAAATCCTCCACCCCTGTGAATTGGCCTCCACCATGCTCTGCTCTGCCCCCAGAATCTGGTACCGACAATTGCCAGAATCATACCTCAGCTTCCAGTCTCTCCCCACTAGGGCCCCCGAAGAGACTCTCCCTGGCTACAGCTGGTGAAAGAAGAGCATGGACACAAATGGGCTGCAGATTTGTGTTACCTGCGTAAGGCCTAAGTCAGGACCAGTTAGTGCTTCTGTTGGAAACACTGTAAATATTTTTAATAAAATCACATTTTGTAATTTGTAGATGTAGGCAATATGTTTTCCTAAATTATGCTTGTTTTGAAACATTCCTTCCCCCAAAAGAAGTATATTCTAGCTCTCTTTTCTATAAACCCGGATAACAGAAACAGCACCAACAGTTGATGTTACAAAGATTTCCTATTTCCCAACTAACTTACAATTTCTACTCTGCTTTCAACTCCTTCTCAATGCATTTCCCTCAGGGAGTCTAACTTGTTACCCAATTCACAAAGAGAATCCTGACACAAATACAGCCGAAAATCAGTAATAAGGAAAAGGAACAGGAAGGGCAGAGATCTGTGCAGACGAGTAAACAAACATGCTCCTTGGCACCATCTAGTGGGTGGCTAGATAACTGATCTCTCCCCCCTACTTGGTCTCATCCCTTCAAGTCATGAGTGTTTCCACACACATACAGCCCACCCCAAATCTATACACACATGTGCAATGTGAGATAATTTATAAGTATATATTCTATAGTCCTTGTATTTTTGTTAACTTCATGTAAATATCCATGAATCACAGTCCACAAACTCAGGTGCAAGAAACACCCTCTCTCTTTATATAAATCAATTTGATTTCTGATTCCAATGCAGGTAATGCAAGGCTGGTAGAAAATGTAACCTCAATCACTTTCAGCCTTTCCAGATGGTTCCCTGGAGCTATCACAAAGTTATGGAGGTTTGTCACGGTTCTGCGATTGGTCTCTGCTGTTGCCATCCACATGCACAATCTCATCTGCCTGAATGAACTGTGGAGCCACTGCCACTGCTCCCTTGAGTCCTTCACTGTCTCCAGGTATTTCCGGGAAGCCGTAATCAAGACCTTCTCCTCCAAGATCGCCAGATTTCTCTCCCCTCTTATCTCAATTCTTCCTAATCTGTGGTGGAGAGTGGCTCAGGTGGACAGGAAGATGCGCTATCACATCAGCTCTCTACTGCATCAGCTCTCCAAGCTGAATCCGTTTATTGGACGTTCCCCTCAGGAATCTACAGCCTTACCTCCTCAATGGGTTTAGGTTTTGGAAACAAGTCAGTCAGCCACAAGCTTTTCTGAACAAGGAGTCTCAGTGTCTATTATCTGTTTGAAAAAAGGGAGAAAACTGAGCTGAAAAATTACAAATATCTTAAAATGTTATTTAGCAAATAGTAACAAAAATACAGCCATTCTCACTCAAACATGAGTGTTCTGGTTTATGCTCATGTCCAAAAGAGAATTCCTGAAATCTAGGTAAGACTCTACCAGTTTCAGGGATTTAAGTTTTACTTCCAGTCCTGAGCGAGGAGGGAGGATCTAAGCAGTAGCCATCAGGACTGCTCTTCCTTTTGGGGGTCAAACTGCATCTCCTTAGTTTGTGGAAAGTCTACTGGTTGTTTTAGCATGAGTGTACAAGAATTTAAAAGGGAAATTATTTAGCAGTGGGTGTTTTTCAGCTAGTCACTGCAAGGTTGCCTTCCAAACCTCCTCCGACAAAATGATTTACTCTTTCCTTTATTTCCACACAGTGTGAAATTTGTAGGTATTTTTAGCACTTACTTTATTTGGCCTTCTCTACCTGGAAATAAACTAAGACCCACCAAGTGAGAACAGGCAAAGGCTATTCAGAGCTTGTTGTGGCAAAGGAGGCAACCACCATCACTTGCATTTGGCAGACACTCAAAGGTAGGCAGAGGAGTGGGAGAGCTTTATATAGGAAAAAGAGAAGGCTCCTGGGATGCCCGGATCAGAGGCTGTCGGCCTAAGGAAGCTGTAGGTGGGCTGATAGGAGCAGGGCCTCCCGTGTGACTGGTCAGGGGAGCATATTTAGCTTTCTCTGGTTGACGCTAAGGTGGAAACAGAGACAAAAAAAAAACTAGGAAAGCTGTCAGATGTTAATCAAGTCTTGGCCATTTGAGGCCAGCCATTATAGGGGTGATAATGACTGGTTTCATAGAGAGTGGGCTGACTTCCAGCAAGTCGGACTTGTAGATAGTCGTCTGGCTTTCTGACTGGGTACTGTAGATAATAGTTTGGTTTCCTGAGCTGGTTGTCACAGATTTGGGGTCAGAATTTTACTTTTATAAATGAATGTTGTCTCATAGGTCTGGCCATTGTCCATTTTATATTCACTCTTTCACCTATTATAGTTGAATATTTATGTTTATGTTTATAAGTTTCTTGAGGGCGGAGATCAAATCTTTGTATCTGTGTTTCCAATGCACAAAGTCTAAGACAAACACATTTTGAAGATTAAATTGAATCATTTTACATACATGTTTGTAGAAGTAAATTGAATATATTGCATTTTCATTAGGTTTTTTTTTT
>NW_017731747.1:79686-88554 GCF_001890085.2 Hipposideros armiger
TATATATAATTATAGTTGATATATAATATTATTCAACATCAGCTTCAGAAATACAGCACGGTGATCAGGCCTCTCTACACTGACTATGAAGTGGTCTCCCTAACAAGACATGAGTCCATCTGGCCCCCTAAAAAATATTTATAACATTATTGATTATATTCCCCAGACTGTCTTTTCTATCCCTGAGGCCATATTGTAATTATCACCTTGTATTGTCTCGTCCCTTCCCCTTCTCCTTCATCCCCACCCCCTCCCAACTAGCAACCCTCAGTTTTTCCCGTGTCTCTGAGACTATTTCTGTTTACATTTCTCATTTATTCAGTTTTTCAGATTCCACATATAAGTGAGATCATATGGTATTTGTGTTGCTCTGACTGACTTATTTCACTTAGCATAATGTTCTCTAGGTCCATCCATGTCGTTGCAAATGGTACTATTTCCTTCTTCTTTATAACTGAGTAATACTCCATTGTGTAAACGTACCATAGTTTCTTAATCGTCTACCGATGGGCATTTCGGTTGTTTCCAAGTCTTGGCTATTGTGAATAGTGTTGCAATGAAACATTTTCCCATTTTAAACTGCCAGGTGTAAGGAGTGCTCGACCCCATTGAAACAGGCAGGTTGGGAGGGAGAACTGGAATGGGCTTTCTATAAACTCCAACAGCGTCCCCTCCTCTCTGCAGCCTGGTGAGTCCTCCATGTACCACACCACACTGTGCTGGAATTATCCATTTCTGACGTCTATAACCCCAATGGCCCTGCAAGTTTTTCCACAGCAGGGAACATGCCTCATTATTCATCTGTGTATCTCCAGTGCTTAGTGTGTAGCATTATGCCTAGCACATAGTAGGTACTCAAAACTGTGGGTGGGTCTAAATCAACGCATGAATGATTAAATTAATTAAGGCATCATCCTTCAGTGTTTTGGTCCTTGTTTTCTAAATACAAGGTTTTTCCTCAGGATCCCCACGGAGAACTGCTGATATGGTGCAGCACCCTCATCTAACACAAAGAACATGTAAATTTGGAAAGCAATAAACCCCAGATGCACTCACAATGATGGCGATATCTCCACTCTGGGATGGTACATTTAACTTGTGTTTAAATTAAAAGTGAGCGTCTTTGAGCATTTCCTAGCTCTTAGTACAAAGGCTTATTATCCTAAGCAAAACAAGTCTCAGATAACACTGACAATAAAGCTAAGTAATGTGTCTAAGAAAAATGGTTTCAGTGATACACTGGTCATATTGTGTCTTTATTGTTCAGAATTTCTAGGCCTGAAAGCTCACCCATTCTGCTTCTGTAGAATGATTAGTATATCAGAAGATCATGAAGAAGGACATCGTTAATTTTTAAAATGTGCTGTAAACTCAGCCCTACTGTTAAATGTAACCGTTTAACAGCTCAATTCTCACAGCTCACTGCTCGGCTGGCATTAGGTGTTATCTAAATGCAGTGCATGCCATTCAAGAACCTGTAAAAGAAGATGACGCAGAGCTCTGTGAAAACGGCTGTCATCACAATGAGATATTTTTTCCCTTGTGAACTGTCCCTTGATGTTAAAAAGCTGAGGCTAAAAATGATCAAACACCAATTAAGCCATAGTAATCTAAGAATTATCGAAGATGATGTCTGGGAAAGAGCTGTCTGCTCCTGAAAGATAAATCATGAAACATGCAAGGCAAAGAAATATTAATTCTGGGTTAAAATATGTGATTTCAATGTGGCGGACTTTAAGCAGAGACCAAATTCACCATGTCATTCTAAAGGAGCTCTTTTTTCTCATTTCTGCACACAGCTCCGCATCTCCCCACAACCAAGACTCAGAACTTGGCGTCAGCCTGTAGCCCTCTTCTCTCTCACCATCAGTGTCAGTTTCCACATTGTTCTCATACAGCCTCCAAAATTCTTCTCACATGTGTCCCCTTCCTTCACCTCCTGCTGCCACATCCTACAAATCTGCTTTAAGCCTTCAGTAACTCAGGATTATTAAAAGAGCATTCTAGCCAGCTTATTGCCTCCAGATTCCCTCCCTTATTAATCCCCTTCATACATAGGCTGATTCACAGTTGAAAAACTACTAGTGACATCCTATTCCCTGTAGAATCAATCACTGATGCCTTGCCTGATGTTCAAAGCCCCCTATAACTCTGCCCTGACTTACCCTTCTTCACTGCAGTTAAAGTGAGTTATTTCTATTCCCCACATACGTTCTTCCTATCTTAGGTGGGGTTCCCCAGAGGCTGTGTGCCCATGACCTAATGAGACAGGAAAGGGAAAAGCCAAGAAGGGATACGATTTCCAACACAGACCCATAGAGGGGAGCAAAGGGATCATGGGCCTGATCTAGTAGGAAGCCTTAAGTTTAAATTAAGCCTCAAGGGCAAAGTTTGCGGGGCCTTTCTCCTCCCACACCAGCCAGTCATTGGCTGAGGGCTGGCTGTGTGGGGGCAGAAAAGATGAGATATAAACTCCAGGCATTTCTGGATCTCTGTGTGAGGAGGCAAAGCTTGCTCCAGTAGTCCAAAGGCAGTCCTCCAAGAGTCAAAGGTGCAGAGCTGTTGGAAGCAAAATACACTAGAGTTTGTGTACATGACAGATAGGTGGGGGTGGAAGAAGAGAAAAGGTAAAGGGACCTAGAGGATTTTGGCGGAGTAGCGACAGTGCCTGCCACACTTGCTTCCCTACTTGGTGTCTTACTCAGGTCACTAGGAAAGACCGTCCATCTTCACTTGCCCAAACCCTGACCATCTTTCATAGCCCAGCTCAGAAGCTCCAACAAGCCTTTCCTAACCAACACACACACACACACACACACACACACACACACACACACACACGAGAGAGAGAGAGAGAGAGAGAGAGAGAAGTGGGCCCAGCCAACATTGATACATCAGCCAAATAGACAAAGCCCCGATGCACAAGGCACAGACATCTCCAGTCCAACCCCTGGAAGATGGTGAGCATCTGACTTATAAGGGAGAACAGGCAGCTCAGCAGAGCAGAGAGCTCAGTGACCCTGAGTTACTGGGTGGGTGACACTTGGAAGTCCAGGTGGTTGGACAAGACCTAGGCTTCTTCATAAGTAGCAGGATTCCACTGAGTTTAGGGCAGTCCTTACCGTTCTACCTGGAGGATAAGAAAGCTCTAGGAGGCAGGAATAAAGCAGGGAATGGAAACCAAACACGGAAGTAACATTCCAGGAACTGGGACCAGCAGTAGGGATGAAAAGACAAAAGAGATAAAGGTGCAACTTGGGAAGTAACCAAGGCCAAACAAGGTACAACACCCCAGATCAGGGTGGCCAAGCAGAGGGCCGGATACTCATCTCCACCCACAGGCAAGAGTGCTGAAGAAGATGCTTAAACTCAAACTAAGCCTCTCAGGGATCAAAGAGGTTGCTTTGGAGGTTCTTGAGATGAAATGTCAAAAGAGAGGACAGTACCTGCATGCTAATTTCCAACATTAAGTCCCTCTACAGTAGAAACTGGCAAACACAGTACTTAAATTCCCAGCCTCCTCTGCAACTAGAGTGGTTACATGTCCCAAACCTGGACACCAAAGTAAAATAAAAGTCCTTGAGAAAGGCTCCTCTCTGCTCTTCCCTGGTCTCCTTTTATATGCCTGGAATGCAGATATTGGTTGCTGGTGATGTAGCAGCCATTTTATGACCATGAACATGAGCGCCACAAGAAAGAGAAAAATTCTGGTCTCTAGATATAACGTTTATCAGTGAAATACCCAATCAAGGCTCAGCATGGTGGGGATAAAGACAGGAAGAAGGAAATACAGCTATGTTAGGAGTCACAGATGCCTTCCAAAACCAACCAGTCTTGGCAAACTCAGTTGTTATAGGCCGAATTGTGTCCCCTTAAAATTCATATGTTGAAGCCGTAACCCCCAGCACCTCAGAATGTGACTACATAGGGCCTTTAAAGAGGTGATTAAGTTTAAATGAGGCTGTTACAGTGGGCCTTAATCCAATCATATTGGTTTCTATATAAAAAAGGAAATTTGGACACAAAAATAGACACCAGAAGTATACACAGAAAAAAGACCACGTGAGAATATTGCAAGAAGGCAGCCATCTTCAAGCCAAGGAGAGAGGTCTGAAAAGAAACCAAATCAGATGACACTTTGACACCTTGATCTTGGACATAGCCTCCAGAACTGTGAGAAAACAAATGTCTGTTGTTTAAGCCCTCTTACCCCTAACCCTCCCACAGTCCCGGGTCTGTGGTATTTTGTTATGGCAGACCTAGCAAACTAATAAGCCAGCCCTTTTTACCTGCCTCAGAGTTGGCTCACAGGCTGCAGGAGTAGATTCGAAATGTGTTACCACAATATGACTCTCTTCATTTTCTCACCTAAGATGCTAGAAATCAGGATGGTGAAATCCACTCCTGTCCATTTACATGGGAGAGAGAGACACTGAAGAATAGATCACCAATAATGGAGATAATACACTTGTGACCATTAATATGTGACCATCTTTTGTGTGATTGAGGGAAGAGATTAGACAGCAGAGGCATTAACTCTTCAATATCAGAAGCTGGCTCAGCTTGATAAAGTATATTCATCAGCACTTATGCATCAGTTATTATATGCATCACTTATATGCATCAGCTCTTATGTTCATCACTTATATGCATCAGCTCTTATGGTTGCTGTAATTGGAATCACTCAAGGATTAGGTGCCAATAGCAAACCCCAGTTGATAAAGGCAGGACCCACTGGAGGAAATATAAAATGGGTGAGATGGAGTTGAAGGATTTATTAACAGTTTTATTACCAAAGTTAAGAGCTGTAATCTTTTTCCAGTTACTTAGAAATATATTGCTGCACTTCATGGAAATCCAATAACATTCTGGCAGGTATTATGAAGCAGTTGAATATTATCACATAATTAGATTAATTGCCAGCTATAATTATGTAAAGAATTTCTTCATCTTTATCTCCCTTTTTTTTTCTCAACTCTTTCCTTCCAGGGTGTTTACCAGTGGGTGGTGTATTCAAGATGCAAGACACTGAGAGAGTGGAAGAGAGAAAGCCATTGCTGAGACATTTGTCACTCTAAAGACATTGGCCTAAACTCCTCTCCCTTCTTTGTACACCTCTGAGTCCCTGTGGCCTACCTCCAAGGGAGCCAGTGTCACCCCTGGGAGAGACACTGGGTTTGTTATGCACCTGGAAACCAAAGAAGGGCTGATCTGGGTTGGAGGTGCATGAGGGTGGAGGGTACAGATGTGTGGAGAAAAGGGGCAGAAGTTATGGAATGGGGAATAGAAGAGGAGAAGCTTAATCAGAGTGGAAGAACAAAAGAAAAGTGTGTTGTAGGTTGAATTGTGTCCCTCTACCAAAAAAGAAAGAAAGAAAAAAACACATTGAAGTCCTAACCCCCAGTACCTATGAATATGACTTTTTTTTAGCGATACGGTCTTTGATGATGTAATCAAGTTAAGATGAGGTCTTACTGGAGTAGGAAGGGCCCTAATCCAATATGACTGGTGTCCTTATAAGAAGAGGCACATTTATATACAGACAGACACAGAGGAAAGACAGTCATGTGAAGGCAGAGGCAAACATTGGAGTGACGCTGCCCCAAGCCAAGGAATACCTGTGGCTGTCAGAAGCTGGAAGAGGCAAGGAAGGATCCCCCACTAGAGGCTTCAGAAGGAAAATGCTCTTGCCAACACCTTGATTTCAGATTTCTGGCTTCCATAACTGCCAGAAAATAAGTATTTATTGTTTTAAGCCACCCAGTATGTAGTACATTGTTCCAGCAATCCTAGGTAACTAATACAAGGTGACAGTGTAAAGAGCAGAAGGAAGCATCCTAAAGGTATGTAATTCCATGGTGCCTGGTACATTGGAAGCGCTCAGTAAATATGTTTGAATTGCTAGACTGGAGTGAGAATTACTACAACGTATACACAGTGCTGAGAACAATGGGAGAGGAATGAAAGTGGGAACCGATGTCATGTATCTTCTATTTCTTCCCCATGGGCTAGCTCAGAGTCTTCCAGAAAACAAGTGTTTAACAAATATGCTGATTAATTAATTAATTCATTTCCATCATCCTCTAGCACTTACATATCTACTCTGGGTGGGCAGTTCTTCAGTGAGGTAATTTGTTTTTTGGAATTAAAACTGTGATTGGTCTGAAAGAGCAACAGGGCATCTCATCATTGATAGTTTTATCTCCTCATAGTACACAAAGGAATATGGGGGAGGACAACAAGGAAGCAGAAGAGGAGGAATGAGAAGGAGAGAGGAAAGAAAAAGAGAAGGATGAGAAGTTGTTTCGGCTGTCTACGCAGGAGAAGCAACGAGTGGAGCTTATGCGTGGCTCATTGGCAGAGAAAATTTCACTCACCACTCTTCTCCTTCAAGAGAGAAATGACTTTGTTTGAAAGAATGCTTTAGTAAGTTCCTGCCCACTGAGAACCTGGCTCAGCAGGCATAAAGTTTTCAGGCTGGCGAAAGATATTTTAAATGAAACCAGGGAAAGAATTTTGACTGGTTTGCCTCTTGGAGAGGAAGAAATGATGGTGGTGGCATGAAGAAGAACTAGAAATGGGGAGGGGATGGCTGTGGGGCCAGCAAAAGAGCAATGCTGGCATGAGATGAAGAATAAACCCAGTGGCTGGGCAGCTGCTTCAAGGATGTGTTGCTCTCTAACAGTCCACCTAAGTCTGGACTCACCTGGGTGTTTCTTTTGCCCCTTAATGTGAGCTGGGTCTGAAGACACCTAGGAGCTCAGCTGAAATCTCCTTAGCCAGATCCATAAGTTCATTAGATGTACTTTCCATTTCCACATTATCACAGGCAGATACAACTGCAAACATCTGGGTACCCAAGTAGACTGGAATGTTCAAGATAGTTCATTCACATGGCTGGCAGTGGATGCTGACAGTTGGCTGGGAGTTTGGGTGGGCACATGTCACCTGGAGCGTCTCACATCATGGTGGCCAAGTTAAAGCGGGGATATCCCAAGGACAAACATTCTAAGAGAGAGGAAGCAGAAGCTGTCAGTCCTCCAAGAAACTGACACCAGTTAAATTCCACCAAATTCTATTGGTTAAGCAGTCATCAGGCCAGCCCAGAATCAAAGAGAGGAGAAATAAACTCCATCTTCTAACAGGGAGAATGACAAAGAATTGGTTGCCATTTTTAGTTAAACATAGGCAGCTAATGGAGCTTTTGAAAATGGGAATGTTTTCTGTACCCATTAATATTATTTGCTTTGCTTCAGTATAAACTAACAGCCGATCTCTCTTTGGGGAATGTACATTGTTTATAAAAGCTTTGTGAGAGTGGGCTTTTTTTTTTTTTTGAAAATCCAAACAAATATTGACTTTACCTCTAGATTGATGTGGAATAAAATAGATACAGCAGGAGTAGATGCAGAAAAGCAGAGGCAGAAAGGACCATGAAAACACATATTCTTGATAATTCAATGGAAGTCAATATGATCTCTAACACTGATAAATAAATACATACAAAGAACAATATTATCTTCAGTTACAAGAATAGTCATTATAAATAATAAATTAAAAAAGGGATCTTAGGGAGTGGAAGTGAATACTGGGGTGGTACAGAAAACACATACATTTAAATTTTTAAATACTTTATCTATAATATTTTTTTAATTAAATTTTTCCTGTTGATCAGATTAGCAAAGATTAAATATAGTGACAAAACCTGTTTCGGCAAGACATTCAGAAATAGGGTTTTATGATTGTTGCAGGAAACATAAATGGGTATAACCTTTCTAGAAATGTTTTTGCAAAATGTTTGCCTATTGTTACTACCAATCCCACTTCAAAGAATTTATCTTAAGAAGATAATTACAAAAATGTGAAAAATGTAGGCACAAAGATGTTCAGCATTGTTTATAATGATGAAAAATCAGAAGCAAACCTAAATGGTCCTCAATAGGGAACTAGTTAAGTAAATTGTGGTATGTGATGATCTCCAGCCATTATAAGTGATTTCTAGATCCAGATTTATGGATTTGGGAAGGTGTCCATGACAAATTATTGATTAATGACAATGGTGTCAGAACACGTATAATATATATTTATATTATTAAAGAAAAAATTCAACTGAGCAAATTTAAAGGTCTAATTGGTTTTATTAAATCAGGCAGCACC
Organism: Hipposideros armiger; assembly: GCF_001890085.2. Lineage (NCBI taxonomy): Eukaryota > Metazoa > Chordata > Mammalia > Chiroptera > Hipposideridae > Hipposideros > Hipposideros armiger. Next base: position 87,844 of record NW_017731747.1, read on the forward strand.
TCATTAGCAAATAAAGGGATCTCTGAGGAACTGTATAAAATGGAAGGATTTTAGAGGCAGAGGGAGGATGGGACAAGGAAGTTAAAACAGTGGATTGTTTCAGGCAAGGTCACCTTCCTTTAGGGCAGCGGTTCTCAACCTGTGGGTCACGACCCCTTTGGGGGTCGAAGGACCCTTTCACAGGGGTCGCCTAAGACCATCGGAAAACAAAAAGATATTTACATTACGATTCAAAACAGTAGCAAAATTACAGTTATAGAGTAGCAACAAAAATTATTTTATGGTTGGGGGTCACCACAACATGAGGAACTGTATTAAGGGGTCATGGCATTAGGAAGGTTGAGAACCGCTGCTTTAGGGGAAGGCAGAGGGTACTATCAGGCAGATTACCTCATTAATGTTGATCAAGAAATTCCAGAATGATTGGTTTAAAATTCTATTCCTGGGAAAGACTGAAACTACAATTAGATTAGGTATTAAGTCTTGGTGGGGCTTGCCACAAGTGACTCCATTTTTGGTCTTTTTTTTTAACAATGTAAAACTGTACACATATACTTACATTTATCTATATACACCAACATGGCCATCATTGTGGAATTTCTAGTGTTTCCTCTCTTTATTTTTCTGCTTTATAAGTAGCATTTTAAATATATGTAACATTTTAAAATATAAAGCTAATTTTGAAAACAATACAATAATTGTAATTCAAAA
>NW_017731747.1:89674-196123 GCF_001890085.2 Hipposideros armiger
AAGGAAGGAAGGAAGGAAGGAAGGAAGGAAGAAAGGAAGGAAGAGTTCCCATTTGAGTTGTAGGTGGCTTTTCCACTGACTTCAGCTGGGTCAAGGCCATCTTGACTCATGCTAAAAAGCCTCAAGAACATGGAATCTCAGTAGTAAAAGAGTGAGAGGTGACTCATTCAGTGTCTTTCCTCCCAAATCTACCAGCCGCCTCATTCAGTAACCATCACTGCCAACCAGGGTTTTTGAAACAAAGTTTAGCCCAAAATTTCCTGCTAAATTACCGTGGGAACTTCCCCCAGGGTAACGGATCCCTACTCATCTAACGTTCGTACCACTAAGGTGGCCCATTGAAGTGACACCTTTCTCCACCCCACCGTACCCCCAACAACATCTACTCTAAAGAGACTCACTAAAGAGGCTAAGCTAGATAAGTGCTGGTAACTTCTCTGTTATAAAATCCTAAATTCTGCCTAACTGGACATCCTATTAAAAAGCTTAAATTTAAACAAAAAAGGATGGCAGTGAAGCTGACTGTATAACTTAAAATTCCCTCCTCTGTTCTTTCTATGTATCAAGACCTACTCTCCTGAACCGGGCTTCATAATTTCATGCACATGTTACATACCCACTGAAACAGCTCAGGAAAATGACTTCTCCCAAAATAGTACCTGAGTAACCTGACACCTGCACTGGAAATTCAGCCTTTTATATCATTACACTTCAACATTCCTATGTGATCTACACCTCACTTTTTTGTTAGACCCATACTTAGTATCTCCCTTTGTATTATATCAATAAACACAAACATAGCCTCAGCGAGATGACTAACACACATTATGCAACCTCAGTGGAGAGAGTGGGAAAGTAAGTGATTGCCGCTGTTAAAAAAAAAACTTTAAAAATTGGAAATTAAAAAAGTAGGTAGCATGTCCTTTTACTGTCTTACTGGGTATACTAGGTTGAATAGTGCCCCTCCACTACCCCACCCCCAATTCATGTCCTTCACAGAACCTCAGACGGAGACCTTATTTGGAAACAGGGCCTTTGCAAATGTAATTAGTTAAAGATGAGGTCGTACTGAGGTGAGGTAAGTCCTACATCCAATATGGCTGGTATCCTTATCAGAGTGGAAAAACAAGGAAACAAACAGAAATATAGGGACTAAACGCCATGTAACAACAGAAGCAGAGTTTGGAGTATGTACGTGATTACAAGCCAAGGAACATCAAGGATTACCAGCAGCCACCAGAAGCTGGGGGAGAAGCGTGGAACATATCCTGTTTCACACCCCCCAGAAGGAACCAACACTTGGAGACACCTTGATTTCCGACTTCGAGCCTCTTGAACTGCGAAAGAATAAATTTTTGTTGTTTTTAAGCCATCCGGTTAGGGTAACTTACTATAGCAGCTCTAGGAAGTTAATACCCTGGAGCATTGTTTAACTGACTCATTCAAATATTATTAATATTTTTAGGGGACTGTCACTGTATTTGCTTTATCTACTTACTATTAGTAGATAAGAGCGCCTTCTCTATGAAGTCACATGTTAACTTGTAGACTTTATCCAGTAGAGATGCAACTTCTGTCTGGTAATAAGGATAACCCCAAAGGCTATAATTTTACTGCCCTGTAGGACATTAACATCCAGCATTGTGTTGGACAAAAGTTGTATGAACACCCTGAACCACAAGAAAGGTGAACGAGTGGGTCCTAAAGTAAATCAAGCCTGAAACATCACTAAAGGCAAAAATGACAAAACAAAAGCAATTCTACTTTGGAAACATCATGAGAAGGCAGGTTCTCTGGAAAAGACAATCATGCTAGGAAAAACAGAAGGTAGCAGGAAAAGAGGAAGACCAAACGTGAGATGGACTGACTCCATAAAAGAAGCCATAAGCGGGCCGGCCGAGTGGTGTGATGGTTGGGAACTGGCTTGGGACGCCAGAGGGCCCCGGTTCAGATCCCACATATGAGGGCCAGTGACACTGCCCTCCACAGCTAAGATGCTGAACAACAGCTCAACCTGGAGCTGGGCTGCCGTGAGTCGCCTGCGATGGCGTGGGCTGCAGCCCCTGTGGCAGTGGGTTGCCATGGGCTACCGTATGTAGCCAGCAGCCAGCGTGAGCGGCCAGCAGCCACAGTGAGTGGCCTTCCAGAAGCCGGCAACTGATGTGTCTCGCCTGGGAAGAGTGCAATGATGGTGCCAACTTAGGCCAGTGAAGCAACATCCTCCACAACTAGACTGAAGAACAAAAATGACAGCAACTTGTCTGTTCCCCTTCCCCCAATTCCCCAGCACAGTTCCCAACCCCCCAATTCCCTAATAAAAATCTTTAAAAAAAAAAAGAAGAAGCCATAAGCATGAGTCTACAGGAGCTGAGCAGGGCTTTTGAGGACAGGACATTGTGAACTTCACTTATTCATAAGGTCACCAAGAGTCAGAGTGACTCAAGGGGCATGTAACACACACACAGGACATTAATCAGTTTTCTCTCAAATTCAGCAAAGTTATATCAGAATGTCTTTTTTGATGGAGATAATTCCTATTCCTCTAATTCTTATTGGCCTCTAATTCTCATTCTTATTTACCATCTCTCTAGTTCCCACATTAGAAAGTTGAATAAAATCTTCAGCACTTCTTTATTCTATGCATATAGGAGTTATAGTGTCAACTTTTTGAAAATTATTCTTTAACAACACCAGAATTGTCAAGGTCAAGGTAATCCTTTTGAGGTCATCTGATTCAGTGTCCCTCTGAATGTAGAAAAGAATTGTTTCCTAAGTACATCTGTCATAGGCTTGTTCAGCCTGTGTTTGAAGACTTTTTCATGGGGAACTCATGGCTGTTTATAAAGTAACCTGTCCATTTTAGATATTTACTATTAGAAAATTATTTCTTAAACTGAGGCAAAACCTCCAACTCTTACCCATTAGTTTTAATTGTGCTCAATTGAGCACAGAACCTGACAGCCCTTGGGATATTTAAGATTATACCTCCCTTGGTATTTTCTCCCCCAGGCTAAACATACTTAGATCCCTATGCACACTAGAGTATTCCTCACAGGTGGTACTATTGAATTTGCAAGTTAATTCAAACAAACGCTTTTTTTGAGTTTCTACTGTGTTAAGCCTCGAGGACATAGAAAGGGAATCAGATACCATCCAAATCATAGAGAAAACATACATTGATAAACAAATCTCTGCAAGATCAATTAATAAGTTGGAGAGATTCTCACAGCTTTGTGGTGTCCACTGAGGTCCAAGAAAGGGCATGCTTAATTCTACATGGGGGTTTGAGAAAGGCTGGCATCACAAAGAAAGCGCTCCTTGAACTAGGTCCTGAAGGTAAGTGGGGCAGTCTTCAGAAGGTCAAGGTAAAAAAAAAAAAGAAGGTATGAACAACATCAAAAAAAGAAAGTATGAACAAAAAAGCCAAGCAAAGGTAAAAAAAAGTTTGAACAAGAAGGCCAAAGGAAAATTCTCCAATAATCACAGGAGTATCCTTCAAATTCCATGAGTTACAACAATAATAATGTAATTCGTGTAATTCGTGAATAATAAAGGATAATTATGGAAATGTGACCTGTTACTAACAATGTAGGCAGGAAGGTGGTGGTTTGCACAAAGACCACTAAACCTGAGCTGAAGAACAAAAATTTGTCAATTCAAGGAAAGCGGAACATATTGGGAAGATTCTAGTATTTTGGAGGAGAACAACAAAACTTTGAAGAACCAATAATCAAAGGGGAGGCAATCTTGAGTGATTATTCCAAACACTCGGATCTGGTTTTATGCTGCCCAATGCAAATTCCAGCTCTGTCCCTGGATTTCTGCATGACCTTGAGCAAGCTACTTAACATTTCTAAGATTTCACTTCTCATCTGTTTGTAACAATAGCACACTCCAAGGGGTTATTGGGTTCACATAAAATAATCCATGAAAGCGTGTATCACGTACTTGACACATATTAAGCTGTCAGTGAAGATAACTATCATTGTTGTTAATTATTACATTATTATAATATTTATTTTAATCTGAGACTTAAAGTGAGACAGCTGGGATAAGGAGAAGAGAACAGGACATTGGGGAAAGAGCAATGGAAGACCAAGAAAGAAGAAAGGCTGAGGAGATGAAGATGCAGGTTGTGAGAAGGAGTTTGTGTAATCCTTGATTTACACCCAGGCCATGCAGGGGCCAGGGAGTGAACTTGTTAAATCATGATCCTTTCCCAGAAAGGCTGCCTGGCCTTGAATTCCACCCAGCTCTACCACATAAGTTGTTCCTTAACCTTTTTTGTGTCTCAATGTCCACATCTATAAAAGGGGGGACAATAATAGATCTACCTTATAAAGGTGTTGTATAAACCAAGTGAATTAATATGCATAATACACACATACTTATGTACAGTACTCAGTACTGATACAGAGTAAGCACTGTGTGTTGCTTAATTCCTCTTCTGATATCACACTTTCTCCAGTTATGTCAAGACTTAAAATTTAGAGTCAGATATAACTGCATAGACTACACAAACTTGTTTGCTTAATTTATTATTGCATTCCTAGTGTTGAAAATGCACATTAAAATGGAAGTTTATGGCAATACTATGTAAAATGTGACACTACAAGATTAAGCAAATAAAATCATTTGGCATTTCTCCTCAAAGCTGTTTTTATTTTTATATCAAAAAATATCTACACTTGGCAAATATTGACTTACCTACAAAAGTTCTCACCAGCTCTTGGGAAATCTGGGAATTCTAAAAGCAGAGATGAGCATGGGCCTCTTAAAAAGAGGAAAATTTAGAAGAAATAAAAGAAAGTAGGTAACTAATTTAAGAATAGAGTAGATAGCTAGCTTGTTGAAGTTATTAAAGGGCAAACAGATTAAAATATGTTTCCCCCAAAATTAAACAATACACAAACGGGAGGTTTATATTCTTTAGTATAATTAACTTTAGTTCAAGCGGGGGAAAGGGATCTATTCCAACCTGTACTCTGGATTACACTTTCTTCTTAGCTCTTCAGAGACTATGATCCATAATATATATATATATATATATATATGAAGAGTGTAAGTGTAAAGGGACTCTGAGGTTTCCTTCTTGCTTGCCACCCCAGTTAGAAGTTCAACCAAGGAACTGTGTGTACAGTGGATAGCAGCCTTCATAGTATACCAATCAGAGACTAAAGAGTGGCAGCTGACCGACTGCCTTACCTGGGAAGAGCGCAATGATGGTGCCAACCTGGGCCAGTGAAGCGACGTCCTCCACAACTAGACTGAAGAACAAAAGGACAGCAACTTGTTCCCCTTCCCCGATTCCCCAGCGCTGTTCCCTTCCCCCAATTCCCCAATAAAATCTTTAAAAAAAAAAAAAAAGAGTGGTGGCTGGGCAAGGGACCCACAACACCTGTCCTCAAAAAATTATGTACTTGCTACCACGAAAGCTTCAAATTGGCTCATCTTCCCCCAGCAACGTTTGACAACTGCTGCTGAAAAAAAGGGAAAATATATTGGGGGGAGGGAGACAATAGTACCATCTTCTCTGTTCCAGTTCTTTCCAGTCCAAAATATCAACCTCGTTAGGCGTTTCAGGGTTCTTTAAATATCCAGCTACATCCATGAATTGTACACCCAGTCTTAGCTCCACTAAGAAATGCACTGGCCGCCTGACCTGGACCTCTGAGCCTCTTTATCCTCATCTGTAGGATGAGGATAATGATATGCGCTTCACAGAGCTTTTGTGAGAATTTTTAAAAATAACATATACAAAGGGTCTAGCACAGTGCCTGGCACACACTAAGTGCTCAACCAGCTTGTTTTCTGTGTGTGATGGTGACCCCAGAGCTCCTGTCCAAGGGGTGAGGGCCAAGGGGTGGTGGTGAGTGTATGGACCAGCAGCAGGGAGGTATTCTCTGCATCTTATATTTCCTATTAAACCACAAGATTGTGAAAGGCAGAATCAACACCAGGTTTACCTTTGTATTCTCCACAGAGTCTGCCCTTCTACTTGCTTGGCACATAGTATATCATTTTGATCATGGCAGGCTCAGCAGTTTACAGAACAGAATACCACTGTATTAAGTCAAGAGATTCCAATTCTAACACCAGCATTGCCAATAACATGCAGTATGATTTTCAGAAATGTACTCAGGGAAACATTGTTGAGCATCTACTATGTGGTGGGCACAGCAGCTGCAGGGGATGCAGTAGTTCAGACATGGTCCTTGCCTCTAATGATGGAGATAGACTTTAGACAATGATCACGTGGTTAGTTAGTTACAATTGTGAGAAGAACTATGTGAATAGACTATATACAGATGGACCTAAGGGTGTTTGGAGAGATAATTCAGGGAAGGCTTTTCTGAGAAATTGACATTTGAGCAGAGACCTGAAGGTTGAATTAGAGTTAGCCAGGTGTCACAGAGGAGGGCAGGAAGGAGTGCTACAGGTGTATGCAAACAGCCCAGCACACTGTAGGAGTATAAAAGGTCAATGTGGCTGAGCTTAGGTAATAAAGGTGATGGGGCACGAGATGATTCAGGAGCAGCAGGCAAGGGAACGGGTCATGCAGCAGCATTTTGGCCTTCAACCGAAGAGCAACAGGGAGCATGGTATGCCAAGGCGGGCCACAGTGAGAGGGAGCCACCTTGGGGTTAGAAAATAAGGGCTGCATTGTCTATAGAGAACTGAAAAACGATAGTAAAACTAAATAGAACTTTTTATTTTCACTATGCACGGGGAATTCTAACTATGTCAATCAGTAGTGTGCTAGTAAATGTTTAAAAACTGTTTCTCTGGAGATATCTATAGCAACATCTATATCTATATATAATAGAGACAGATATAATGTACTGATATAAAGGATGTGTGGCACACAGTTTACAAATGATGATAAAATATACAAATACTCTTTATTGCGAATTCCTATAGTTGATGGATTCTTATGGAATGTTTTTGATTTTTGCCAAAGGCTTGTATCTGTATCCAACTGATGCTCATAATTCAACCATGAGTTCACAAATGGAATTGCATCTCAATCTGCTTTTCTCAATAAATTTACTGCCATTCACTCTGATATGTGATCTGTTAAACTATTTCTCACCCTTTCATTAAACTGAAATCTTTTCATTTCAGCACTAAGCAAAACACACTGTAAGTTTAATCTGCATGATTAACATTTTCTCCATCATTTTCTTAAGTCTAGAGACAACCAACAAAACAACAAATCAAGCCCTGATTCATAATGTTTGTCAACTTCCATGGTGTAAATAATCCCACAGTGACCCATTGCAATCTATCAATGTGACACCACTGAATATGAGTTAGGAAGACACAGTAGCACAGCATTATATGTAGTAGTGAAGATGGAAAGAAGTGGACAGATTTGATACTTAGCAAGTAGAATCTTGCTAATTTGTTAGATGCTAAGGGCAAAGGCAGAGTTTGGGAAATAGTGGGCCAATCGCTATCTCAGGGAAACCTGGCGAGTAGCAGGCAATGAAAGCTTGCATTCCTTTGGAGATGTGTTCCATTTGAGGTGATTACATGACACAACCAAGTGGAGAAGCTGAACAGAAAGACAGATTGAACGGGTTTGGAGGTCAGGGAAGTAAGGATCAATGATGTAAATTTGGGATATATTGATTGAAACGTTGGCAGCGGATTAAATCATGCAGGGAAAAATCGTGAAATGAAAGGGCTGAGACCTTGAAAATGTCGTTTGGAGGTCATTAAAAAGCAGATAAGGAAGCCAAGGAGAGCAGGAGAGCAAAGTACGCTATCACCAAAAGAAGTATATGTGTTAAGGCGGAGAAATGTAAAGCGTATTTTGCTGAGAGAGCAGGTGAAATAAGCGAGACTGTCCATTGGATATAGTGATCTGGGTGTTATTGATGACGACAGCAAAGGCAGTTTCAGTGGAGCGTGGAAACCAAGAAGTAAATGGGAGTTGGGAGACTAGAAGAGTGGGAACAGGAAGCTCTTTCAACAACTTAGCTAAGGAGAGTAGGAGAGTGGCAGGGTGGCAGCTAGAAAGGTATGCAGACTACAGGAAGGCCTGGGACTGATTAAATGCTGATAATAATAGGGATCCAGTCAAGAGGTAGAGTTGATGTTAGATCAGATTCTGTAATACTGGGGGAAAGGGGGAGGGAGCGTGGAATGCGTGCTTTCAGGAGTAGGTTTGTAGATTTGGCAGTGGAAAGTGGATAAAGTTTCTCTTTTTCTTGAAACAGGAGACAAAGTAGTCTGCGAAAGGGGCTAACGGAGGCTAATGGGCAGGGTGCGCAGAGTTGCAATCCGGTTGGGAATGGAAGTTTAGGGCAAAGTGACTATGAAGATCTGGCCAGGAGTAGCGCCACAGCTGGGTCCGTGGGTCAGCAGGAGAATGAAGACCCTGGACCATGGAAGAGGACCTGCTAAAAACAAAAGCCAAGGGCAGCCGGGGCCTTGGATGGAAGAATGCAGTTTCACTTCAGTTCTGAAAGGCAGAAAGTGGAGACACACATTTGAAGTTAACTCCTCCTAGACAGGAAGAAGTCCAGAGTTCTGGTTGTTCCGATCCAGCTCCTGTTCCCGCAGGGAGGCTGCAGCCCTTCCGCGGAGCGCCATCGACAGCGCGAGGAGCGCGACACAGGTAGGAAAAGGGCCCGGGCCGGCGGAAAACAAGAGAAGGGACGCGCCTGCAGTGGCCCGCGAAGACCCGCGAGGTCGGGATCCCGCAGCCAGCCTCACCGGGTCAGGCTGGGACCGCCCTTTCCCGCCCCGGCCGCGCCCGGACTCCGCGCGCTCAACTGCGCTTCCTCCTCTGTCGCGGCGCGGATGCGTCCTTGCGGCTCCTTCGCCACAGACAAGAACTCTCTGGCCTGACGTCACCGACGCACTAGCCAATGGGCTGAAGAGGCACCGGCTGCAGCGGAAAGTGACGGCAGAAACAGCCAATGGCCGCGAGGAGGGGGCGGGCCGAGGCGGGAGTGTGACAGTGACCGCCCGCAAGCTTGGGGAGCTGCGGGAGGTGAGGGCTGCGCGCGGCGCGGGAGGGGGCGCGGCGGGGGGCGGGGGGTGCGGCGCGGGCGGCCCCTCCCCCTGCCCAGCTCCGGGCGGGCGACCAGAGCCGCGGGAGTTTTCGCGCCCGGGAGGGAGATGCGGCCGCCGCTCGGGCTCCTTGCAGGTAACGCGCGGGGCGGCCCCTGCAGGGCGGATCTGGGCCGAGCACGCTGCGGGGCGAGCAGAGTTGGGCGCTGAGTGGACGTGGGGTCCCCGCTGCCGCCCCCAGCTGCGCGGGCTGGCCCGGGCCTGGCGGCGGCGCTGCTAGAAGAGTTGGCTCCGGGACCCAGGTTGCGGCCGGGGCCGAGGTCACGGGGATCGCGGGCCCCGGGCACCCCGGTGTAAGCAGCACGCGGGACAAAGGGCGCGGTGTGGAGGGTGCGCGCTCCCCCTGTCCGCGCCCGGGGCTGCGGCTCCTGCGTCTCCTGAGTCCCGGGCAGCCGTCACCCTGCCTGCTCCGCACCGGGCGCCTGCGACACCTGGTCCCGGGGCCCCGCGCCTGGCCGCCAGCTGGCTGTGGCGCGGGCGATGGCTGGGCGCAGCCGGGCCGCTTGGCCGCCTGCCCTGGGTTAAAGGCGGCTCCCCTGCAGCGCAGCGAGTGACAGCTATTCGGTGCTGGCTGCTGAGCTGAGCGGCAGGAGAGCCGCGTGCACCCACCAGGGCACCGGGGAGTCACCCAGTCGCCACTTCCCCCTGCACAGGCTTGGAGTTTGGGGAAGCCAAGCAGGTCGAGGAACCGCCGCTTCGCCTCCTGCGAACTCCACGGGGTTCTGGGGCTTGTTGATGTTGTGACTGTGGGCTGCGCCTATTTCTTTCTTTCCTTTTTTTAACCACACACAAAAGAAGGGAGGAGTTAGAGGAAAGAGCTAGCCAGCGCGTTGTGAATCATCCTACACTGCTCTTTCCCTGGGGGAGCAGATGGATGGGGAGAATTCCTTGAGAAACAATTGCAGTAACTACTGACTGGGTACCCTCCCTTTCCCCTCTCCTTGCAGTCCCGACCGCGTCTGACGTGCCCCAAGTGCAGGTAGGATAAAGTCACGCAGACCCACTTCCACGGGAAAATGGCCACAAGCGAGCAAGCTGGAAACTTTCTGGGCCAGTGGAACTATGAATGTCGAACCACACACTGTCATTCTTGCTATAGGCAGACATGGCCCTCATGTGTCACTGAATTAAAAAACGGGAAGGCGATCACTGGGGAAAGATAGCACTTGGAGTCGCATTTTGTTTAGCGCTAGGTGGTGAAGGGAGGTTGAGATGACAGTCTCCCTTGCCATGAGGGCTCTAAAGGAGGAGCGGTTAGCTCAGGTCTCCAGATGCTGGGTCAGAAACAATCGAGTTATTTAATCTGATTTCCAGAGGCACCGTTTCATCTCAGCCTGGCAAGAGGGCAGCTGGCGTGTGGATGGATTGTTACTGATGAGGTAGAAAGGCCAGCCTGAGGCCAGCAGGCCCTTCAACGCATGTGGAAGCATTTTCCGTCGTAGGTGGCTGCTGCTCATTTTTCCACGCTTGCTCATTTTTTAGGTTTGATCTGCCATTCCTGTTTCCTGCAATCCAGGCTGGGTCCCCAGGGTTCACAGCTCAGTGACATTTGTTTTTTGGGAGCGGGGTGGGGGTCCCTGTTTCAGGTCTTTCTGACCTTTTCATTGATGATTGATTAATGTGTTTTAACCCCCTGAAAATAGAGGTTTGATATTAGAAGTTTGAGAATAAAAAGACTTCTGTTTTGTTCTAAATTCATCTGCTGGTATGGCTGCTTAATTCTAAATACAGTGTGAAATGGTCACAGGCGTCAGATAGGGATCAGAGCACCAACTTTATCAGCTGGCAAAACTGGTTAGAGCACTGCTTAGACTGAATTGGGGTTGAGGCCACAGTGGGGTTTCCTTCTTCTCACTCCATGTAAAAAACGTACCATCCAACCACACCCAAGAGCCAAGGCCCCCAGGCAGGACAACACCTGGAGACAAGGAATAGGGCAGTGCAGCCAAGGGCTCATCAAGAGAAAAATGGAACATGTCCCTTCCTATTTCATGGCCTGGGCACAAAAAAAACAAACAAACAAAAATGTGGAGGGAACTGGTCCCCCTACCTACCACCTCACGTGGGCAGGGTTTGTTTTACCCAAGAGCCAAGCCTAGCTGGGATCCCTGAAGAACAGGCCATTTACTGTAGGAGGAAGTGGAGCTGGGAACAGGATCAGTATATGTATGGCTGTGAAGTTTATGCAGGACACACAGACACCTGGCCAGGGAAGCAATGCCCTGGGTCTGCCCAAAAGAAGGGCACGTTTTATTCACTTGCATCAGATCAACTGATAGGCTACTACTACGACCCTGGTAAGCAATCTACAGGAATAGACAATTGATGGCAACATCAGTGATACCAAGACAGGAAGTTAGGGACTAGGCATCAGGAACTAATTTCTCCAAAATAGCAACAATAACTGGAACTAAATTATTTTCATACATCCTGTCCTTTAATCCTCACCACAACCCCCTGAAATAAGTAGTGGTACCCTGTTGTGCCAATGAGGAAGTGATCCTTAGAAAGACTGAGTAGCTCCAGGTCATGCAAGTAGCAAACCCACACCTGTCTGTCTCCAGAGCCTGTGCTCTTAATCACCGGCCTTTGAGAATGTTGCATGGGTTCCTAACATGCTGCAGCTTTTACTGCACTTGCTAATCTGCAGTATTTTCTGAACTATCCAGTATACACATTAACCATAATGCCTTAAACAAAAAAGGTATCCGTGAGTATTTTCAGAGGCAGCAAAGAAGTGGGAACCTTGGATACTAAGGGAAGAAAGCTGCTACGAGGAGGGGAGCCAACCAGAATGGAGAAATAATGTGGAAGGCAGGAATAGGGCCAAACTGTGTTCTCTGAAGGCCCTGCAGACGACGAGGGGATCATTCTGAGATTGGCTCAACCTTCCTGCTGACTCCACAGGCTTCCAGGCCTGGCCCAGCAGGACACCCCAGATGTTAGGGGTCCGTAGTCTGCCTTCCATATATCTCAACTGTTGCCTGAGTACCAAAATGATTAGTCTGTGTTACAATCTGAGATGACAGTTGAGGCCTGACAACTAATTTCAGAAGCACAGATGATTTCCTGGTTCAGTATTCTACCTGAAAGGCCACTTGAAACTCATGTGAAATAATATTCAAGTATTTGGGCCTAAAGCAGATAACATCAAGACCACCTGTCAAGTTCACTCTCTATTGTGCATTTGAAACTGGTATAAAATATCTGCTTTCCTCCACATTAACTTTTTAAATCAAAGAACGCTTTTTTATTCCCTCCATGTTAAGTCATGGTATCTTCCTAACTATTAAGTCTTATTTATTTTAAGTAACAGGAGTCATTTCTTTAGCTCAAATGTAGACATAGTAGTTGGGGCCTGCATGGTGACCTATATTGTGTTTGAAGCTGTAATTTGGACTTGACCAATGGTTAACCCTTACATTGGAAAAGAAAAAAACAAGGCAGCAGGTAGCTGGAATTTCCCCCCCATCAGTCCCCCCTCTTCCCACCGCCTTCCCCCCCCTCCCCCCACCAGCACTTGCTGAGAGCATGCGTTACATCAGGTGGAGAAGCTCAAAGGACCAGCAGTGAAAGTTGCAGGGCCTTTCCTCTCTTGACTGAAAACCTGGATCTCTTTCCAGCACTTGGAAAGGGATAATGTGACTGTTGGATCTGTCTCTGCATTCACTCAGATAGAAGACTATTGAAAAGATGCCCGTGAGCTCAGATGGCCTATTTGTTTGACTTATCGATTCCATAATCTGGGGGATTCCCTTAGAGACCTGGAAGCAAATATTTATCCAAACTGCCTTCCCAATCAAGAAGCCTGGGATTCTCCTCCATCTCAGCATGAGAGGAATGGGGAGAGGTCCCTTACTCAGGAAGACAAGAGCCTCAGCACCAATACACCAAATACTAAAGGGGATTTTCAGAAGAAAATAGCTCTGTGCCTGTGCTTTCACCAAACTCCTTGAAGAAAGTACTTGTAATAAAGCTAGCTCCCCTGGGCATTCATTAAAGCCAGACAGTGTTTCTAAGCACTTTAGTTGGATGTGTTATTTCACCCTCCCGACAACCATGTGAGGTTGGCACAGTTATCATCCCCTCTTTAGACATGAGGAAATAGGCCCAGAGAGGTTAAGCAACTTGTCCAAAGTAACATAGGATTGGAACCTGAGCAGTTGACCCAAACATAATCCTGGTAAATCCAAAGAAAGCACCTATTGAGAGTGTGTGGGAATGGGGACAGATAAAATGTGATTTGGGGAGGTAGTTTGTTATTTCTTTGGGCGAATTCCAAGCCAGGAAGCTCTTAAGCAGGTCTCACTGCTGGGAAGTTATGCTTTGCAGGGTAGCAGAGGAAATGGACTCTAAGAGGGTAGGTGACACACCCAAGGCCACAGAACTAAGAAGCATAGCTGAGAGGCAAAATTTTCTGGCTTTCATATTTTGTCTGTTTGAAAGACAATTTTAAAATAAGTAAATTTTTAACTTGATTCTCTCACCAATATTAAAGGTTATATCCTCACCTAGAATAGCCTCTATTCTTCTTTCAGATACAGCTCAGTTCTTTGTGGAATAAGATATTTCCCCAAACCAGTGGGTCAACAGCGTTCTCTCCTTCCTCTGTTTATCGTCTGTGTGAACCACTGATCTGGCATCAATCGCATGCCCTGCCTCATCATCTCTATTCATCTCTCTCCCAGCTTTTCATCTAACTGGCACGAGCATCTTGAGTTCTCAGAATCAGAATCATGTTTCATACCCCGTCTCCACATACAATAGGCTAAGACCCAACAATGAATATTTCTTGATTTTTCTTGATTGAATGAGAATGATACCTTTTTTTTTTTAACTTTGTAAACTGGTTCTAGAACTATAAAAATTGATTCTCTTATGGGGTTGATAAATATTGGAATCCATTAAATCAGCGTTTCTCAAGGACCATTCAGCATCAGAAACCCAAGGGTTACTAATTTGGCAGGTTGAAGTTGGGACCAGGAGAATCTATATTATGTTCCAGGTGACTTTTGTGCCCACTAGAGTTTGAAAACCACAGTTTTTAATGAGTGCATCCTCTAAGATTGCAGCATAAAGGACTGTCTACCTCTTATTCATTTGAGGTAAATATGTACACTGGAGAAATATTCCTAACAATGCACTGATGAATATTTATACCATGTTATTTTTCTTACAGACTTCTAACCAGCATAATGCTGCAGCCAGTGGCTGGCAGCCTGCAGTTTTCAAAATGGCCGAGTTGGAGGCCAGTTTGGACGATGTCATTCCGTCTTCTGTGCTTCCTCCTTTCTGGGCTAAGTTAGTAGTGGGATTCGTTTCCCTCGTGTGTTTCGCACGTAGCTATGATGGAGATTTTGTCTTTGATGATTCTGAAGCTATTATTAACAATAAGGTTTGTATCTTAATTCCTTCCTGATAAACTTATATTTACCACTTGCCTATGTCTCAATAATAATCTAAGTTTGTGCTGAATTATTATTTTCTATTAAACTTAGGTTAAGCATTAGCCTGGGCCCCAACAGTGCTCTAGATTTTCCCTCTCTTTTAGATAGCACCTCCTTGATTGAGCTCCTTTTCTTGCTGGCAGCAGGGTCTCCAACCCCTGCCTAACCTCAGACCTTATCCTCCCTGTGAACCCCATGTGAGGCCCCCGTCCACACCTGTATCAGAGAGACCGTTATTCTAAGATTAGAAGGCAAGGGCATTGTAATCTTAGACTAAATATTTCAGGTTTTGTGACAAATTTCCAGAACTCTAGGCCAGAACGATTCCTCCCACCCCACTCTAGAAAAACAACAACAAAAATGCATTTGCTACAGTGATGGACGAGTCTAATCACCCACAAAAAGTTATGTCCTCAGCAGCAGGCAGCGAGCTGTCTTCTTCTTTGTCCTTTGTTGATAGCATCGGGACAGCCTGCTGACAGCTGCTAGAGGACAGGGAGCTTACTGCCGGTGGATAATGCAGTTCCTGCTCATTTCGTGTTCGGAGACTCAGATTTGCTGAATTTGCAAATTCCCAGCTGGTTTTGCCCTATCAATAGGAGCTTGCTATATTGGTGCAGGGAAAATGATACTCTCTTTCACTCTAGAGATAGGGAAGAAGGTTTGTGGAAAGGGAAGAAAAAAATTTCAAGGAGCTAAAAGAAAATTAGAACAAGAAACTTGGAGGCAGGGAAGACCCAGAGGAGAAAGAACTTGGAAATGGCACAGGTTAGAGCCTTTGTGACAATCTAGTTACTCAGCAGATATTTTATGTATGTGCATTAATTAGTGAAGAGAGTTTGAAGGAGTATACTAGCGCCTCCCTCTCTCTCTCTCTCTCTCTCTCATTCTCCTTGTTGCTCTCTCTAGTAATGCAACTGTAGGAACTCTTTGTAACACTGTTGAATGCTCTTAAATTTTTGAAGTCATGGATTCTACCAAATGAGGAAAAAAAATCATTTTCATATTGAAAATGTTGGAAAAAATTCTGTATGTAATGAACACTTTTTCTGGGGGGTGGAGGGAAATGACCGTTTTGCAGACATTTTATTTGTAATACATTGCAGTTGATTTTCTCTAGTTGAATGGTACAAACTACAACATTGTTGATGCTTGTTTTCATTCATTCTTCACTTCTAATTTTCTTCAAGTTCACCCAGCCATTGCTGCAGCTGTTGTTTCAGTTCTTTTTAAAACCACACTTAAAAGAACAAGAAGTTTGTAGCTCAAAGCAACTACATCGCATTTGTGGCTTCGTAGCTACAGAATTGCTTTCCTAACAAGGATTCGAGGTTATGACTTTATTTTTTAAATTTCGTTCTTTGTTTTATTGGGAGTTTCTTGACTCTTCACCTTTTATTAAGGGAGGTATATAAAGTGTTACCTCAGAAGCTCTCCGGAAGAACTTGGGTGAGCAAGGCATGGGAAGCGTGGGCTCCGTGGGTGTGGGATGCCCTGGGTGGGGGGGGGTCATCCTCTTTCCTTTGGGGATAAGGCAGATGCAGCCCTGTTGTGGCTCTGCTGTGCATTGTCTTTGCAGTGTTTTGTACAGCATCACACTGTGCCCCTTTGTTAACTTACTAGCCCTCCCCCCCCCTTTTCTTTCCCATTTAATGAAAGGCGCTCCTCCGTTCACTGGCACCATGCCTACAGTAATGTGAACCAGGCTGTTACTGGCTTTTATTGGTGTTAAAGACTGTTTTCCAGATGCTCCCTTGTAGCGTTGAGTTGCCTGCTTTCATGGAGATGATGATTTTCTTTGAGACAGTGGAGTTAGCAGGGATTTCAGCCATAACACGTCTTTTCTATAAATCATTACGAGGAAAAATTTACCTTTCTTCTTGTAGCGTGCCCCACTCGGTGTAGGCTACGCCTAATCAAATATTTAGAACTTCTTTGGTGTTCATTTTCTGCTCAAATGGAGGGAAAGATTCTCTACCCAACCCCTTTACAGCTAAACAAGAACCCAAGGGATGATGAAAAAGGAGATGGACTTCCAGTTTTATGACTGAGTAAGCTCAGTTAGTGGATGGGTTACAGAAATGTCTAACCAACTCATAGAGGGGTCAGTATGCTCAAAGCCTCTGAGGCTGATGCCCAGTAGAAGTGAAATTCACCCTCAAAGTGAGTATCAGGTGACCAACTTTGCATCTCTCGCCTCTTTGCAAGCTTTTCTCTTTGAGTCAGCAAACATTTAAATAGCTAGGACACAACTGACCTCCACTGTGTGTCATGGATACTGGTGATTCTCTTGGGCCAGCCATGATTTGACACACTGTCTCTGTTTGAGGCATTCCTCACTTTCTGGTTGTTCTAAGCTGCAAAGACTGGCCAGTTTGGATGCAGACACAGACCTAGGCTCTTCTATCAGGTGCTCCCACCTGTTGGAGTCAGGAGCTAGTCAGGCAAAGAGGGGGGGCTCTGGAGGCAGCCAGCCACCTCAGCAGGGTGTCCAGGGGTGTGATCTGTGGGTGTGCTTCTGGCTGCCCAGCCCTAAACCTGGTTTTCCAGCCCACATGGTAGTCAGGGAGCCTTGCAATCCCCTTGAAAGCATCCTTTCTTTTGCTTAAGTTAATCAGAGTTGATTTTACTGCAGTGAGGAGTCTTGACTGATACACCATGCAGTGCTTAGAACATCATAATTTCTAGCCCCTAAAATATCCCTGTCTCATTATGCTTTAAATAGAAAATTAATATTTGGCTTTTTTACTTACCTTACAGTACCTTGTCTGCCTTCTTATTAGACACAATTTAAACAACCTAGTTTCACAATTAAATGTAAAAAAAAAGATGCATTTTTAAGCATCTGTAGTACAGTACCAAATTAAATTGCCTTAGTAGTAAGATAGGTCTAGTTCTTAATTCATAGTGATCTTTACCTTTAAAAATTATGTGGAAGTTGTTTTTTATTTAATTTTACTATGCTTAGTTCATGATCAAAAATGGGAAACTTTAAAAATAAGTGTTTATCCACACTTATGTTTTAACTGGGATATTTTTGGTAAACTAACTTATGTATTGTATATGAGAGAGGGTAATAATGATTTCCTTTAGCTATATGATCCATTCATTCAGCATAGATTAAGGACTTTCTGTGTACTCCTAGCAAACACAGATGTGTCCTGGGCCCCTTAGAGCCTCAGTTCAGTGGGGCAGACAGAAAATAATTACATGATTATAAATCACCAGCGTGCCAGGCTCTGTGAGGATAGATGCGAGATACTCCAAGACCCATAGAAGGGGAACTGCATCAGCTCAGGAAAGTTATAGCTAAATGGCCAAGATATGAATGGCTGGAGGAGCCGCATTGTGAAGAGTTGAGGGGTGACTAGCTGGGTGGAGACCTGCACGTGCAAAGCCTTTGGGATGGGGTGCAGCAGGGGCTGTGTAGGGATTGGACAAAGGCCACTAGCAGGATCACCAAGTCCGAGAGATGAGCCTGCAGAGTTCAGTGGGAGCCAGAGCACCCCAGGACTCTATGGAGTCCACATGAAGACATTGGCTTTGCCCTGGAAGAGGGGAGAACTGTTGTAGTGTTTTCAGCAGGGGCAGGTGGAGTGACCTGATTTGCATTTTGGAGAGATCAATGTGGAAAAACATGTCAGAGAGTGCAGGAGACCCGCTAGGAGGCCTGGCTGTGTCCTAGGTGAGAGGTGATGGTGGCTTGGCCCAGGACTGATAGGAGAGATGGAGAATAAAGGTGTGAGGAGCTTTAGAGAAGAAGACTTGGTGAGGGCTTAGATATGGGGTGAGGAGTCATGACCCCTTTTCTAGAATGTCCCCTGATTGTGTTCCTGCAGGATCTCCGAGCAGAAACGCCCCTTGGGGACCTGTGGCATCACGATTTCTGGGGCAGTAGGCTGACCAGCAACACCAGCCACAAGTCCTACCGACCCCTCACTGTCTTGACTTTCAGGTGAGGTATGATGGTGTGGGCTGGACGGGAGGGCCACCCAAGGCTTGTGCATGATAATGAAGAGGGTTGTGTGTGACAAGGTTCGTAGGGTCCGTGAGTCAAGTCAGTGGTTCTAGGCCACTCACTCGGAGGGTCTCCAGGAAGTACATGATAGTTCCAGCTATTAGGAGTTAGGTCACAGGGCAACAGAGAGAATATGCATGAGGAAACTTGATTGCAAGCCTCACTTTGGCACTGCAGGTGCTAAACGTGGAACAGCACAGAGAAGCATGGCTCCTGGACAAGGAGGACATGCAGATTGGTGAAGTGTTCCATTTTGTGGTTCTTGGAGGTTGGATCTTTTGTGGGTTAATACTGAGGAAACAATATGAGTCGAGGCAAGATACGACATCTAATAAAATTATGATTTTTTTCATTACAAAAAAAATGTATACATCTTCCTACTGTTACCAAGTCAACAGGCAAAAACAAAATGAAGCTAAAAACAATCTCACCACCCTCGCATTAACCAGGGAGCTGTTTACATTAAATAGATTTATTCACCACACAAAGTTTCCATTCATTTCTGTTTCTTGGATGCGTTAAGTACTGTGTATAGATCTCTCAAAGAAGCATGGAAATGATGAATTGGAACCACTGGTAATTGAAAAACAGTCAGAAATAAGAAACCCTGACAATGAGAAAGTATTTCACTGTTCAGGAGGCTGGTGGACAAACTGTAAAGGAGTACATTTTATTATTTTGTGTGTGTGTGTGTTTAAGCAAGTTACATGACTATCGTAAGTCCAGGTCCCTACAGGGTAGCCATGAGTAATGTATTATATCTTCTTGGAATGCAGTTTTGCCTTATTTGCACTTAAAAAATTCTTTTGCTTTCCCTCTCCAAGTATTTGCTGTCTCACTTCTCAGAGATCCCCTTATTGTCCATTCTCCCCTCTGGAGTCAATTATATTCTTACCTTTTCTTCAATCTTCTTAGCTTGACAGGCATTATTTATCTTAGTGCTATTTTACCAAAATTGCATGCAGTCCTTCTCTTCTCCTTTTAGTACTTTCGCTCACCAGCCTTTCCTCCAGGCCGCTTGCATTTTATTTCACATGCCTCTGTGTATCTGGTGTGAGCACCCTTCCTTTGCTACAGGATTAACTACTATTTGTCGGGAGGTTTCCACCCTGTGAGTTTCCACGTCGTCAACATCCTGCTGCACGGTGGCATCTCTATGCTCCTGGTGGACGTTTTCTCTGTGCTGTTCGGTGGCTTGCACTACACCAGTAGAGGCCGGAGGCTAAACCTGGCCCCCAGGTCGTCCCTGCTGGCTGCACTGCTGTTCGCCACACATCCGGTGCACACCGAGTGTGTAAGTATTGTCTGCCCGCAGCATCTGTACTCGTGTAAGGACAAGAAGCGGGGCGCGTGTCAGTTCATTCCCTAGATCAGACTTCCTTTACATGCTTGCAGAGCTGTAGAAGTATACGCTGCTATGCCCTGCCAGGCATTTGAAATGGCTGTGTATAGGGGTAGCAAGCCTCTCTTATGGAAAAATGAAGAGTCCCATATTGGTGAAGACTTGATCATGGCGGTATGGTATGATCCCTGGTGACACTCTGTTTTGCTTACATGGCCACACTGTAAAGGTATGAATGTTGAATGTTGTTCGGCTTTGGGGTCTAAATGCTAAGATTACCTTTCTTCAGCAAAGAGTCTGATGCAATTTTCCTGTGTTGGCTGAGAGATGTATAATTTGCAAAAATCCTTTCTCATACTATTGTGATTGTCCCCACAACTCTATGGGGCAGCATAACAATTTCCACTTTATGGAAGAAAAAATGGACTTGGAGGACAAATAAAGGCCTTATCCCAGGTCAGTCATGTAGCGGGTGGATGTAAGGATAGAACTTAAAATCTGGTTGTCTAAGGTTTATGCAGAGGAGATGCCAGCATACTCTGAGTTGAACTGGAAATGGGTCCCCACATCCTGCTGGGGAATTTCTCATGCATTCTCCCACCTTCCTTCTCCTCTTCCTCACTCCCTGTATTATCCTCCTCCCCATAACAGAGTTGGCCCAGGTGGCTTGGCGGCTCCTGACAGGGCCTACCCTGCTGTCCTGTGGGCCGTGCCTTTATTCCATTGAACTGCTGTGAACGTATGCGGTACAAACTCTGTGGGGTTTTCAGCAACCACGCTAGCCCCGCCTCTGTGATAACCCTTTGAAAATGTAAATCACCGTGTTCACTGAGGGAAAAGATTTAATTTTAGTCATTCATTCAGGGAGCGTGAAGTACCTAGTATAAAATACTATGTGTATTCTATTACTTCACAATAGACCTCTGCATCTCATCTGTATTTAAACACCAACATATTAACCGATTGTATGGGGCATCTTGAAATGAAGTTTCAAAATACTGAGCAAAATTCCTGCCTTTAGCGTCTGATTTTATTAAACTACCTACTCTTTGGTAGTAAGGAGATTGTGGAATTGTTCTCACAACGTTCTGCTAATGCCTTATTACTGTAAAGCTTTAAAAAACATTATCATAATTTTTTACTTCAGCAAATTCAGAGGACTTAAGGGACTGGCAGGCTGGGAGCTGTTGTAAGCTACATATACAAATAGAATTTTTTTCTTTATGAGTTCTCTTTATGGTCTAAATATTTGTTGGGACCTAGAAATAGTATACACATTGATCAGAAATAAGGGAATTTCTGGCAAAAATACTGATTTACTCTTTTGGTCCTTTTCTAATTTTGTGTGATATTAAAAGCAAAATGAAATGGTTGAATTATTAACCAAGGAAATTTTTCTAAAATTCTGATTCTAAATATTGAGAAGTCAGTTTATAGAAAGGTTTGAAATGTATACAAAGCCCCAGATAAGTGCAATCTGGGAACATGTTATCCCCAAAACTCTACATTTGAGATATTTCAAATTAAGCCAAGGGAAGTCTAGCTATAGAAGAAAAGGAAATACCTGAAGAAATGTCTTCATTTCTTCTGCACCTCCATTCCATGAAAGCCATTCCTATTGCAAGAAAAAGTTATAGGTCATTAAAAATTAGCATTCCTAAGATAGGCAATTTGTATGTTCACCTTTCATTGTTTTGACAAATTGTATTCAGTTTCCTCCTATCTATGCCCTCCTGTTATTTCCCACTGTACACTTAACTGAGCAAAAATCAGGACCACCCTAGGAACCAATTGGAAGGAGAGTTCCCAAAGGTTTCCGGGCCAGTACCAAGGAAGCAGGTCTGTGCTCCAGGCTGTGGGCCTGGCCAGGATCTCTAATGACAGCCTTGGGCGCAGTGTCCCCACCGCCTACCCCAACTCAACACTGATCCGAAGGATTGAGCATTTGGGTAATAATTGTGCTGCTTCTGTTTACATTTATTAAAGGAACACAGTGGCGGTGTAGGCCCCTCCAAGTTTTATTAATGTCAATTTCTTTGTATTAACATTTATGTGTTTTGTGTCTTGACATTAACATGGATACTGTTTTTTGCTCATTGCAAATATGAACCTACATTTTCCAGTCTTCTGGGTAACCAGCCATTGACTTTGCCCGAGACTGAAGGGGTTCTGGAACACAGGACTTTCCATTTTAAAATGGGATCAGCCCCAGGCAAACGGCGATGACTCAGTCACACCCTGTAGTTTTCCCCCCTCCCAGTCCCCAAGTGCTAATTAAATAATTGTAATCAGATTTTTTTTTTTTTGCCACCCAAAGAGAGATATGAGTGTCTCTCATTTCCAAATATGTAGCCCTAAATTGCTCTGGTAGATATATAAGGCCTCCATCAGGCCAGTCACCAGAAAAGGGAGGTGAGCTAAGGGAGGGGACTGCCTAGCCTCTTGTCTCTTTGGAGACCAGGATGGAGGCCCCAAGGGTTCCCTGAGGACACCAGTGCAACTGTAGCCTTTCCTTTTTCTCAGAGCATTGGTGAAGATTTCAAATTGCCTGAATTCAGGTATCAAAGAGGGCAGCTCAGGCCTCCGTAATAATTTTGCCCATCCAACAAACCCGGAGTTAATACTGAAGGGACTGGGCGAGGAAACATTCTCCTTCTCCCCTTCTTCTAATTCCTTCTTATGCCCCCTGTGCACATTGTTCCTAGTGGGGAAACAACAGTGTCACCTGCTTTATGGATTTTGGGGGATTGCAGTGATTTTTCCAGAAAACTGGGGGGGAGGAAGAAACTGTTCTCTACCCTTCTAGGTTCTTTAAGCTGGTCTAATAATTAAATCAACATAAGACATATTAGCAAGAGAAAATAACCAAATTTAATTATATACTACATGCAGGAACCCCACATACACAAGAGAGTCAGAGAGCCCACATACATGAGAGGTTCAAAGACAGAAAGGAAAAATGAGGTATATATGGCATCCTGAGCCAAGGGATGACGTAAGATGCCCAAGATGCCATGGGCTTCACAGGGGAGAAGGGAAATTCGCAGGATGATAAGAAGAGCAGATGTTCAGTAATTAGAAGTTTGCCCTGCCCTATAGATAGATCATAAAAATTTACTTCTGGTAATAACTCATTATGGGCACAGCTTCCAATTTAGATTCTTCTAGGTAGTTAAGGGAGGATTAGAAGTTTCTCCTGAGTCCACAGGGTCTCCATTGTCTTCAGCTCAAAATAATTCACATGCCAAAGTGGCACATCTTGGGGAGGTTTGTTCTGAACTCCTTCAAAATCCTGACATGAGTGTTTCAGGTTATTTGTAAGAAGAAAAAAAATAGGCTTTGTAAAGAACTTTGCCTGAAAATACATATTATGCAAATATCAGATAAGAAAAACGGTTAAATAATTGTAATCAGATTTTTTTGCTTCCCATGAGCCTCTTCATACCAATGCCCATCCCCCAAGATATGGTGCCTGCTTGGATAGCCTTTTACAGTTTTTTTCTATGGAATCTCTTTAATTACTATGCCAAAAATTCATTGTAAGGACTAAATACTCTTTTCACTTGAAAACATTTGCCATACTTTCAAGACTTGTTTTTGTTGTTGTTTTGGTTTGTTTGTTTTTTTATGTCAGACAACATAATGTATATTGCTTAAGATTTGGAAGTATCTTCACCAATTAGGCAAATGAAGACTGTTTGTTTTAAAAAATAAGTTTATAATGTTTAAAGTTCATTTTAGCGCAAGTCTTTAACTGTACCCAGATAAGAAGTGGGTTAGGCTGGCTGTTCGGGCCCCTATTCCTGGTATTTCTCCAAACCACTTCCTTCCCCTTCACTCACTTCGAGGAGCCTTGTTCTCTGACCCCCCCCCCACATCCCTCACTCTGCTCCTTGTGACCTCCATGATCTAAGGGCCCCTTTGGATAAGCCTCTCTGGGTTGGCTTTGCTTACTTGGCCTTTTGGAAGGGTATGGGATTCCGGGCCATCCTCAGGCCCTGTCGCTAGTCACAGCTGGAAAATACCCATCTTTTCTCTCTCCTTGTCCTAATGGGAGTCCCACAGGACCAGCTGCTCCCTCACTCACCAAGCTGCTGCGGAGCCCATACCTGCCTCACCCTGAGCTGCTGTGTCCTTTACCATTTCTTTCTGCTCCTTATGTCTACGGACGCACCCTTCAGGTTTCATGAGGGGAACTAACAGTGAGCCAGCACCGACTGTGTGCCAGGCTCTGTTCGGGTTCGCTGCATCGCTGATTTTACAGTATCCCTCATTGAGTGAGTTGCAGGCCAAAGTATTCAAGAACTCTCATTGCATATTCACTTCATTCATGAAGTAATAGTACTGTTTAACCCCCCGGCGTACTGGCGTACTTGTTCCAGACCTGTTGAACCTTTGTTTGTCCGTAGCATCCTTCTCGGGAGGTTTTTGCATGTGGGTGGCATTCACAGGTTGGATCCATCAGCTTGTTCAGTCTCCTCCGCGTTGCGTGATACCTCAGGTGGCCACATGCATGCATCAGCAATTCATGATCAGAATGGATAATCGCCCTCAACATTTCATATCTAACCAGTGTAGTAGGAAACTACTCTGAAAAGGCTTTCTTTGCAGTTATTGCTTGTGCAGACACTCGGGAATCATAGAAGAGGTTAACTCAAGTTCTAGACCAACAATGATAAGAGAACCAATTGTAAGATAAGACCACAGGGATGTTGGGCAGCGATACAGATTATTTTCTAAGGAATTTTTTGTATTCCCTAATTTTAGGATTTATTTATTTTTTTAATGTAAATCTTTTTTTCTTCCCTTCTTTTAAGGTTGCTGGTGTTGTCGGCCGTGCAGACCTCCTGGGGGCCCTGTTCTTTCTGCTGTCTTTCCTGGGCTACTGTAAAGCATTTAGAGAAAGTAAGCATGATATTTACCTTCTTAATTTTGAGGTGGGAAAATATTCGTTTATATAAGTTTATCACTTTGAGGGAATGTGGGTCAAAAGGGTAAGTTCTCTGTAGATATCTTGTTTACTCCATTGCTCTTTTAATATTACAAAGTTTGTACATCAGTGTTCACAGGGGAGCACCCTGTTAGATAGAGCTTCAGATAATTCAAGAGTTTCTGCTCTTGGTACTAAAGCAGTGGTGATTGAGTTTTGTAATTTTATTTCCAGCAAAATTGTAGGAGAAAAAGACCTTTGGTTTTGGGTTTTTTTTTTATTAAAACCGCGAGGAGAAAAACAATAAAAAAATGCTAAAATGTATAGCAGTGAATATGCACCTGGACTATGAGATTCTTGTGTTTTCATTAGAGTGGTATTGATATTTACAAAGAAAGTCACTGTGGTTGGAGTGGAAATTGCAGTGGTGTGGGAGGGTGCATGTGTGTGTGGAGGGATTGCCTGATGACTGGCAGCAGTACATTCACTGAGATCCAGTAGACTCCCTGTGTAACTCTAACTCTACTCATGATATGGATTCTGATCATGTCCACGTCAAATCATACCTTCCAAATTGTTTTATCGTAGAAATTGGATATGATACATTTAGCTTAGATAGCAGTTATATACTCGTATGCCAGCTGTAGCAACAGTTATACATTCAGTTTCTGTAGCTGAAGAAGTTAGAAGTGTATAAAGTGTAGAACTCCCTCCTGATGTATCACAATCAATTATTTGTATTGTGAGGGGGGAGTGGGGAGAAGAAGCGAAGGCGAGGGGGTCATTTCTTGTGGAATGCTTGAGTGGAGTGATTGCAGCAGAAGCAGCTGCACTTTGGCTTCCATGAGCCTTTTCCACGGTGTTCCCCAAAGCTTAGGTGTAGTCCGAGGCTGCGGGGCCTTACTATTATTGTCATATACTAACACTTGCACTTTGAAGTCTTGATGTCTCCTGTGAATTAATCTCTTATTAATAATGAAGGGCAGACCACTCATTCAGGATTTTGTGTGTGCTGGGGCTGGCGAAATGGGAGAGCTCAGGGTGGTTAAACAGGAACCCATGGGCCAAATCCAGCCCACCCCCTCTTATATAGTCCACAAGCTAAGAATGATTTTTACTGCTTTAAAGGGTTGGGGGGGGGGGAAGGATAGCATTTTGTGACATATAAAAAGCTACGTTAAATTCAGATTTCAGTGTCCATATACATATAAAGTTTTTTTGGAATATAGGCATACCCACTTGTTTTCATTTTTGTCTATGCTGCTTTTGCCCTCCAACAGCAGAGTTTTAAAAAGTTTGATAGAGGCCATCTGGCTTGCAAAGTCTAAGATACTTACTGCCTGGTCTTTTACAAAGTTTGCTGACCTCTGGGACAGAAGATTCCCATTTTCCAGATGTAGAACCCAGAGTTTAAGTAACTTTCCCAGGGTCACATAGCTACTTGGGGCAATAGCGGGTTTACACTTGTGTCTGCGTTACTAATCAAAGCCAACACCAACTGCGTTGTGCTCATCTGCTTCTCTGTACTCAGGAACCAGTGGTATCAGTCTCCAAAATCAACGTTTGTAAGGCTACTTACCTTACTGTTTGCTCTCAAAGACTCAAAGAGTTTCTAAACAAGTTTACCTTTCGAGAAATGCTGTCCCAAGGTGAAAAGGGCAAACAGACTAGATTCTTCTCTTGTGATTTTATTTTTAATGTCTTATAAATTACTGGGAGTTTTCTAACAGACACAAAACAAAGAATTAGTTATGTCATTTAAATCCCAATAGACTTTTTTTCCCTTATTTTTGTTGTTGTAAAATGTACATACCATAAAATTGACCATTTAAACCATATTTAAATGTGCTAGTTAAGTTCATCCACATTGTTGTGTAACCGTCACCACCATCCATCTCCAGAACTTTTTCATCTTTGCAAACAGAAACCCGAATGAGTAGTAATTCCCCATTCTCCCCTTCCCCCAGCACCTGGTGACTACCATTCTACTTTCTGTCTATGAATTTGACTATTCTTGGTACCTCATGAAAGTGGAATCATGCAGTATTTGTCTAGTTTATTACACTTAGAATAATGTCTTCAAAGCTCATCCATACAATAGCATGTGCCAGAATTTCCTTCATTTTTAAGACTGAGTAACGTTCCCTTGAATGTATATACCACATTTTGTTTGTCTGCTCATCTGTCAATGGGAATTTGGGTTATTTCCACATTTCGGCAATCATGAATGGTGCTGCTGTATATCCAATAGACTTGAAAAAGCGATAGACAACTTCCCTTTAACCATTTTTTTTTCTACAAAAGGACTTAGGCAGGATTACAAACTCTTCTAGGACAGGCTATATTGTTTTTTGTTTGTTTTTTTTATGAGGTGATTATTTATTCTATAAAATGATTAAAGTTTTTAACAAGCTTCCCAATAATTCATTTTTGGAAATAGTGTCAACAGGCTATATTGTTTTGATGTTCTAGAGATATTTAAGTTATGTGCCTAGAACATCAATATAGAAACTACCAATAGTTTTCAAAGGTGGATTAGGAAAGACCTGTGAGACATTTTAACCCACTGCCCCTCCTCCATCCTGTCCTTTCCAGGCTGACCGCAGGGCTCAGGTTGTGTGTCTTGGAGAACATATTCTCTTGAAGCTATGTCTCCACTAAAACACAGTAGAAGGGTGACCCCAGTGGCCCCAGACTGAACCATGCTTACTCAGGACTTGATGACACTCAATTACTCCCCACCCCATTTTATTATTATTTTATCTTACCCAGATAAAACCACCATGTTTTCCTGTGACTCATCCTTTTTTCTGACACATCAGAGAGTTTGGGGACAGCTGAATAGAACAGCTTCAAGTACAGAGAACAGTGGTGGCAATTTTTCCCAAGTCTGAAAGTGAACAGCGATAAGGCATGTCCAGCTCTTTCTGGGGTCAGCGTCTCCTCATCTGTGAGAACCTCAGGGGTCTGGTGCGGTGGGGAACTGCACCTGCCCAGCCTCACTGAACATTCGGCACCATAGAATGGCTTTTCCATAGGATGGTGAATCACTTATGGGAACAGGAGAGAGGGAGGGGGTACATTTACTCCCTCACTGTTCTGTTCTTAAGCTGGCAGCTAAATCTGAATTTGCACTTAGGTAAGATAACCGTTTATCAGTAGTCTTATTTTTACCTGAAGACAATTAAAACTTGAGTCTGTTGGCGTTTCTCAAAGACAACTCTAAAGTTTCATGAAGTATCATTTTATTAATTTTAACATATCTTCCGTTAAAGTAACTACTCCCTATTCTGAATGGATTTCAAAGACATCAGGGGTGCTCTTTGAAGAAAGCACTAAATGTTGACAGATTTCACATATGTGGGACGCATTATTTGGGAGGTATATAAAACCTCTCATTAATTCTAAAAATTCTTCTTGTGAAATAATGGAAAAGCAATCAGGATAGTAAAAATTGTTTTATCAAATGAACTGATACATTTATTAGCCTCCATTAATGGAGTATTCTCATAGAATGGTGAAAAACTAAAGACATTTTTTATTGGTTTTCTGGATTCTTTTACTAACCTTTTCTCAGTTCCACTTTACATATATACACATTCTGATCTATGTATCTATTTTTAATTCATTTGTAAATTATAAAATTATTTCCAAGAGTCACCCATACAGAAGGTAGATTTTCTTTTTTTAATAAAGCCTTTGGAAATCAATACCAAAGGTAAAAGTGCTTAATGTGTGATGGTTTTTTCAATTAATACTTTGATATATGAGAAATCAGTGAAGTATATTTCAGTATTAATAGAAATATATTACCTGCTAGTAGCATCGTAACCTTTCTTTTTTGGTCTAGTAGCATTCTTTTAACATTTATAATGTGTTTACTTTAAAATCGGAAAGAGATGTTATAAAGGGATTGTTATAGGCCTTTAATGTTAAGGATGCAAATGTTTTCAAGAAAGTTCACTTGGAAATAGTTAATGTTTGTACAACAATAGCAGTGGTAGATGTCACTTCTGTGGAAACCCTTTTTGAGGATATGAATAGATTTTCATCTGATTGAAGTTACTTAGAACAGTTAGAAGACAAATGAAGGGACAAGGAGGACTTTGAAGAAGCCTTCCTGTTGACCTCATGTCTACAGGCCGCCCGACCTTCTGGGGTTTTGTTTTTCTGTTCACTTGAACCCTCTTTAGGAAAAGGAAAGAGTGGATTAAAATGAGGCCTGTGGACCCACCTCCATACTGGTATGGTCCTTTGCAGTCAGAGACAGCTTATTTAGTCTTTGGAAAATATAAAGCTATAGGAGGTCTACACACATCCAGGCCTCAAGGTCTTGGCCCTGGACGTTATTTTTGGCTGTGGACTTTTGTGTCCTTTCTGTCCTCTGACTGCATCCACCTGCCCATGCAGGCTTTGAGTTATAGATCAGAATGTTTTTTTTCTTAGGAGTTTAAAGTGGATAGCTGAAAATACCCATCCCTCAAGCTGCACTCTCCATTATTTTGAATTGGTTTTCACTGCTATTTTCAGTTCCCACTCATTGTTTTCACAGACAACCCATGGAATGATTGAACTCTGCCTCCCAAGCTTGTGGCAGGTCTGTAGGCATAGAACAGTGTGGGTTCTTAAGAGAGGGACTTACACTCAGTTATTGGCTGACTTGGGGGAAGTCCTGTGTCCCACACCTAAGGCAGTTCTCTGACCCCTCCACAACAGGGTTCTGTGCCTTGAGCCCTACCTGCTGTAACCTCAGGACCCAGCAGAGCAGGATGGGACTTTGTAACCAGCCCTGTCCTCCTTGCCCCACTCAGCCGGACAGCATCAGAACAGCCCCTTCCCTCTGCCAGCTGCTCCCCTCCCCTCCCTTCCCTTCTTTCCTCCCCTCCCCTCCCCTTTATACCTCCTGAACCCCCCTTTGTCTCATTATCCCCCAAACCGGTGCTGATGAAGGTGAGTGGAGCCTTCCTTAGTCTCCGTTGACAGAGGCACTATGTTTCAACACCTCTTCTGTGTTTCAGAGTCTCCGTACTCCTTTTTAAACATGCTAAGAATAGAAACTCCGTCTTTGTAGATAATAACTCTCTGGCATAATTCTTTTTTTTTTTTTAAGATTTTTATTGGGGAATTGGGGGGATGGGAACAGCGCTGGGGAACTGGGGAAGGGGAACAGACAAATCGCTGTCCTTTTGCTCTTCAGTCTAGTTGTGGAGGACGTTGCTTCACTGGCCCAAGTTGGCACCATCATTGCACTCTTCCCGGGCGAGGCAGATCAGTCGCCGGCTTCTGGACGGCCGCTCACGGCAGCTGCTGGCCGCTCACGCTGGCTGCTGGCTACAGACGGTAGCCCATGGCAACCCACTGCCACAGGGGCTGCAGCCTACGCCGTCGCCGGTGACTCACGGCAGCCCAGCTCCAGGTTGAGCTGTTGTTCAGCATCTTAGCTGTAGAGGGCAGTGTCACTGGCCCTCCCATGTGGGATCCGAACCATGGCCCTCTGGCGTCCCAAGCCAGCTCTTAACCATTGCGCCACTCGGCCGGCCCTCTGGCATAATTCTTAAGCATCACATTAATGTCCAACTTCATAAATATGCTGGCTGAGAGCAAAGTTTTCACACACTAGTAATACCTTCACAGACAAGAAGCAGTTAAGAACTCTGTATGTAAAAATAATTCTGGTTAAGGAATTCATAGTAAGACACTGTGTTTGATTCTGTTCTAAGATAACATAGAGGCTTAGCAATTTTGGCTGTTCATTCTGTCAGCAATAGTTAATCAACCATCATGGGCATCCTTTGTACCAGGCCCGGTGCCCCGTGTGACGGATACAAAAAACTAGGGAGACACAGTTCATGACCTCAAAGGGCCTAGAATCTAGTATATTTTGATTAAAATAAAGCTTCCATTATTCAGAATTCCCGTCTGGTTCTCCATACTTCCTTGTTAACTTTTTCCTCCTTGTACCCACCTCACAGTAGGCACTCCATAAGGATCTCCTTCTTTTCATGGTGCATTTATGCAGAATTGATGACTATGACTCTGTACTGCGAATTTCTTTGTTTGCCCTGGAATGTACAGTTTAATATTTATTTACTGAGGCATAATTGACATATAACATTGTATTCGTTTTAGGTGTATAACATAATGATTTGATATATGTATGTAGTATTGTGAAATGATCACAATAAGTTTAGTTAACATCCGTCACCACACACAGTTACAATTTTTTTTTCTTGTGGTGAGAACTTTTAAGATCTAGTCTCTTAGCAACTTTCAAATATATAGCACAGTGTTATTAACTATAGCCACCATGCTGTACATTAGATCCCTAGGACTTATTTATAACCGAAAGTCTACCTTTTGACTACCTTCATCCATTTAGCCCACATCCCGCCTCTGGCAACCAACAATGTTCTCTTTATGAATTTGCTTTTTTTTTTTTTTTTTAGATTCCTTATAAAAGTAAGATCATACAGTATTTGTCTTTTTCTGTCTGACTCACCTCAGTTAGTATAATGCCCTCAAGGTCCATCATGTTATCACAAATGGCAAGATTTCCTTTTTGTGGCTAAATGATATTCCATTGTACGAATACGCCACATTTTCTTTATGCATTCATCTGTCAGTACACACCTAGATTGTTTTCATGTCTTGGCCATCGTAAATAATGCTGCAGTGAACATAGGGGTGCATATCTCTTTTTGATAGTGATTTCATTTCCTTTGGATAAATACCAAGAAGCAAAATTGCTAGATCATATGGTAGTTCTATTTTACACTGCTAATTGCCTTCATTTACTCTCTATTAAATTTCCTTGAGTCCAACAGAGAAAAGCCCTTGATAGTCATGGACATTCAGGTGTATTATTTTAATTTGGACTTTGAGATATCTTAAGAAATAGTCAGACATTTTTACTTTCTCCTATCTAGTCAGTGTGGACTGTACAAAAAGCCAAGTGGTGAACACATGTCATGGCAATGATGACTCGTCCCAGTTGCTCATGTTGTCCACATGTTTGTAAGTGTTCAGCTGAAAATCAAAGCTCTTTTATGGTGGAAGTCAGTCCTGTATTTCTTGGATACAACAATAGTGCTAGTCATTGTTTCAGCTTATGTTTAAAGTGACCTGGTCTTTGTTCTTTTTGGATCTGAACATAAATTCAAACAAAGGTCTAGCATTAGTTCCATATAAACTTGAAGTTCAAGAAAGGTTTTTACAGAGGAACAGATTTAATATTTTTTATAAGGGAATAAAAAATAGTGCTCTGAAATTAATTATTTAACTGGTTAAAAAGCTCTTTCAGAGGATACATTTCTCTTTGATAACCTCGTTAGCTTTCTTTATAGATGTGGTATCTGTATTATAAAGCTCTGGACAGTTTTTAACTGCCTGAGTTTATTAACAAACAATTCCATGCTAACCTCTGGAATCTTGACATTTTTGAAAATGAAAAAAATCTACTAGCATAACATTTCTGTCTGCCTTGTGCGTGCGTGCACACACATGCACATATGCTTAAATAGAATATCTCCAAGCAAGATCTTTTGCAACAGAATCCTTTTTAAGAAAGGGCATGTCCTTATGAAGGAAGCATATATTATAAAAAAAATAAAAATGCTAAGTCAGATGAAGTCAGTGGTGCGCTGGTTACTATTTCTGAATGCCCAGAACAAAAAGTATTACTCTTAT
This sequence comes from Hipposideros armiger, assembly GCF_001890085.2. Taxonomy (NCBI): domain Eukaryota; kingdom Metazoa; phylum Chordata; class Mammalia; order Chiroptera; family Hipposideridae; genus Hipposideros; species Hipposideros armiger. The sequence goes on from NW_017731747.1 coordinate 122,182, forward strand.
TTGTTTATTTATTTATTTATTTACTTATTTTTTATCTGAGCCATCCTGCCACCTGTTCGCAGCTCAGCTTGGGCCAGGCATCGAACCACTGTTGCTCAGAGCTCGCATTCTTGAGTGAGCTCTTAACCAACTGAGCCACTCGGCCGGCCAAAGTATTACCCTTATGATGTGACATCTTGTCAATATTTATATCTCTCTTAAAGCCTAGTAGTTTGGATTGGAAATATTGGTTTGTCAGAAAAGTTATGACTCATTTTTGCAACGAAAAACATAGAAAAAATATGTCATGACTTTTCCGACAACCCAATAGATGATCTTTCTGCATGACAAACTTGCTACAATAGCCAAAACTAAACCAATACCTTAAAATACTTGTTTCATGGGAGTTAGGGCCAGGAAGAGAAATTTAGTTAGTGTCACAGTGAGGAAGAGAGAATCTTTTTAGGAGGAGAATGAATTTGCTACATACCTAGAACAACCATTTTAAATTCTGTCTATTATAAAAGACAAGATCTTAAATCTCAGTTGTTTTACATTCTTAAACTTTATTTGCTATATTGCTATATTGCTCTCCTTATAAATCAGATAGCTAAAACAAGATAACTCTTACTCTTGTTTTAAGTAAGAGTTATTATTTCTTCATGTCTTCATGTCTTCGTTCTGACTTAAGACCTCTATTTGACTTAGAATCAAGCTAGCTTTAAAAAAAATAGGGCAATTGTGTAATTTTCATAGTGTAGGACCCTTGCTTTGGGGCCCTTGCCGACTGAATTGTGACAGTGGTGTCCACGTGTGTTCTCTTTTCTCTGCCTTCATGTTTCTTTGGTTCCTACATTGCTTGATTTTCCCGAATGGGCCTGTCATATAGACCGGCAATGTCTGACTTCTTTCATTCTGTGGTGGAAGCACTGCTTGGTTGGCTCCAACTTTTGGAATGAGAATCTGATGCTCATTGTGTCGTTCTGGCAGAGAGAGTCGGGCCACCTGTCAGGGTGGCGTGGTTCCCACACACAACATGACATGCCAATTTCAAGACGGTGGAGATGCCAGGCATTGATGGTGAAGAGGGTAGCTGAGACAATGTGATGCTTTTTCTGAAAGATCTTCCCACTGGAAAGTAGTGCCAAATGCAAGGCACATGCTTCATTAAATTGATCACATCTGTTGGCACTTGTGGGTGTTAACACTGACAAGTGTCTTTCTATTAGTGCGTTTTGGGTTGGGGTTTTTCTGTGTTTGGTTTTTTTTTTCTGTGCTCCCTCCACTCCATTAGCCTTTGCCTCCATTTACCTAAGTGATTGAATTATCTTAGATAATACAGATATATACAGAAACAAGGAAAATATTTTCAAGGCCAATCTCTATTAAGTTCTGGATCATAAACTGTTGATATTTGCTAATGCTGCATAATTATCTTAAAGCAAGTTGTCTTCTTAAGTGATGAGAGATGTCGCATGGTGTCAAAATAGTTTGGTTATTTTTTTCTCTTCTCCTGGGTCATTGGTACTTCAATTAGGAGACTGAATGGAGGTGAAATGGAGAACTGTGGGTAAAGGTAACATCCTGAGATGCTTACGTAGAGCTAGAATTCCCTATTTGGGGAAGGTTTTTTGAATAAAAATATTCATAAATGCAATTGCACTGGAGGTGACATCTGCCTCTCAGGATTTATTTTTACTGTTTTTAATAGTTACTTCTAAATTTAAAATTAAAATCAATTTTTCCTATGCCTTTTAATGGTCTTTATGTAATTTTTAAAAAATATTTAAATTGTTGTTTGTGTTTTTTTTTTAAAGATTTTTATTGGGGAATTGGGAGGATGGGAACAGTGCTGGGGAATTGGGGGAAGGGGAACAGACAAGTTGCTGTCGTTTTGTTCTTCCGTCTAGTTGTGGAGGACGTTGCTTCACTGGCCCAAGTTGGCACCATCATTGCGCTCTTCCAGGGTGAGGCAGATCAGTCGCCGGCTTCTGGACGGCCGCTCACTGCGGCTGCTGGCCGCTCACGCTGGGTGCTGGCTACAGACGGTAGCCCATGGCAACCCACTGCCACAGGGGCTGCAGCCCACGCCGTCGCCGGCGACCCATGGCAGCCCAGCTCCAGGTTGAGCTGTTGTTCAGCATCTTAGCTGTAGAGGGCAGTGTCACTGGCCCTCATATGTGGGATCCGAACCGGGGCCCTCTGGCATCCCAAGCGAGTTCTTAACCATCACGCCACTCGGCCGGCCCTAAATTGTTTTTTTTTTTAAAAGTCTCTTACATGATGGATTTTATTCTATTGTAAGGAGGTTCAAAGACTAAATTAAAAGTGAAAAGACTTGACTTTTAGCTGTATTTGTTCACATTAAACAAATTATTAACTTTTTGGTATTAAATCACATCTCATAATTGCATAAGAAATATGAGAATTAAATAAGACTCCTGATAGACGTGGAAATAAATGAAACTATTTACTGATTGAACAGATATTTATTGAGTGCCAGCTACATGCAAGGTGACCTGCCATCGTCTGTTTCAGTTGTCTTATTAAAATGCTCAAACTTGAAAATAAAAGAATGATTTGCATCGGTTACTAAATAAGAACATAGTCACAAAAACACAAAGTCCAAATTCACCTAGATTGCGCCATATATTGGCAATTATTAGCATTAGTCACCTTGGCAAATCAAGACTCAAATAAAATCTTAATTTGGGCAATTACATGGGTAAAACCACACTACACCAGGTTGCGTGATCAGAGTCTGTTAGGCTTGGCTGTCCCCAAACTCAGGACCAGCTCCCCCAGTGGTTATTTAATTTTTATAAATCCATTCCTGTTCACTCCAGTACTGGAAAAGCTTTGTCAGTACCATGTAGTTTGGCCTTCGTGTATCATGCACATACACACCACAGATTTGTAAAGAGACCCTTTAATTTATATGAAACAGTGTATCAGTATTACTTAAGTTTCCAGTTTAGATTCTGGAAAAACTGTAATGTGTGTGAGTGCTTAGTCTTATAACTCCTGATAAAGTATCGAGTGGCTTATCGGGTAGGGATTGGGGGAGAAAGAGTTGGATTTCAATAGACAAGCTCGTTTCGTGTTTTCCAGGATTTCAAAGGCAGACTTGGAATGCAGCCATGTGCCGATCGTTACCCTGTGAGCTGCGTCTCTGAGCACATGGTATACAGCACTGTGCAGTGGAAACACAATGTGAGCCATCTATACAGTTTAAAATTGTCTAGTGGCCACATTATAAAAGGAAATAGGGGAGATGACTTTTACCAGTACATGTTATTTAGCCCCATATATCAAAACTGTAATTTCAACATGTGATCGGTGTAAAAGTTATGAAATACTTTACATTCTTTATACTGAAATCTTCCAAATCAGGTGTGTGTTTTACACTTACAACATGGCTCAGCAGTAACTAGGTAAAGTTCAGATGCTCATTAGTTATAATGGCTGCTCTGCTGGGCAGTGGCAGCCTAGAATGGTTTTCTGAATGTGAGGTCATTACTAGGTGTATAACTGACCACTGAAATTTTGCCTTTGATCTGAAATTGCCACTGTTGAGAAATGACACTAACTATGTAATAGTCACTGACACTGAAGAAACTTCTTCAGCAAAGAGACATTTTCTCTATCTTTCATGTCTCTTCATACTGGATGTATTTGGAAAAAACTCAGAAGTATAAGAGAAAATTAAAGAGTAGGACTCTTCCAGAAGAATTATGATAGAGGATTTGAAAGGTGGTAGGAATCTGGGTCCCCCACAGAAATTTCTTCTTTTGAGAAGTGTGGTGAAATTTTGGGTGAGTAGGGAGAAGGCTATCAATAAATCTGAAGGCTGTATTTTCTGTGAGTTATTTTTCTGTGTTCAGTGAAATCTCTCATTTAGCCATCTGAGGAGAAAGCCATTTTAAATTCCAGACACGTGGAAGATGAGCTCCTGACTTTTGCATCCCTGTAGTAATTTAAGTTTGTGTTAATAGAATGTTTTCAAGAGGAGTCTTTTGGGTGTTTTCATGGAGGAGCTAGGAATTTTTTTTTTTCCTATCCAAAGCCACTGGTCCATGGGGGAAATATTAATCCATGTTACAGTCAAGTAAAATACAAGCTAATTCAGTTTTTCTAGGAAGAAATGTATAATAAAATGATCAAGGGACCTGCTTTTAATATTAAGAACAGGGAACATTACGTTGGGAAATCCTATTATGTTTTGTTAAGAGGTATGAACACAAAAAGGGGAAGCTTAAAATAATCCAATCCAGGTAATGGGGTAAGAGGCCCATTTGGTTTCTCATGAACTAACTGAAGCTAACGCCTAGTGGACGTGAAAACAGTAAGCCGAGGCCAGGGGTTCGTGGCGCCAACTCTTCGTGCTGGGCCTGGTGTGGAGTCTGGAGGGGCACTGGAGCCGGAGCTGGGGTGCTTTTACCACATTTATCTGTAGAGGAGACCCTGTGATAGTTAATGGGTTCGTTTATAATGAAAGACGCCTATTTACATATAAACTGCTAATATAAGAAAATACTGAAAGTAGTTTGACACAGACTCAGGAAGATGTGTTATGGGAGAATAAGCTAAATGAACCAACAAGAGGACAAACCTTAACGGCGTCCTCTGCCATACATTTCTGTCATGTGTCAGAAGGCGTGGCCTTCTCCCATGCCCTGGCGTGGTGCATTGTGGGCTGTGATCACCTCTGTTTTGCCAGCTGGACCTCTGCGCCCTGCTGCTACAATGTGTGGGGCCTTTCTCAAACTCGTATCCTAACAGGAATTAGCCAATAGGTTAACTTTAAGGTTATTTTGGCCATAATTTCTTTAAAGGCTTTGGTGCCTGCAAACACTTGTCTGCTCATGAGTGTCCGCAAATGCCCAAAGAAAATAATGTTTCAATAAATGTGTAAACACTCATATGCAATCATGTTTAGTTGAACAGGGTTTTGTTATTTTTGTGGCTCATAATTATGATATTTTGGTATTACATACATATAATGTAATTCATTTCTGCAAGTAAAATTATCCTTAGTTTGCTTGATGGAACGAAATATTCCGATACATAATGGTTTTCAGTAAAGAGAGCTTGGCTTCTGGGCACCATGCCACCAGAACAATTGGGGAGATGCTACTCTAGGGCAGAGCCAAGACCTGAAGTTTGGGGGAGGCAGGTGTGAGCTCATTCCAGGAAAGAATATTCTAGCAGCCCCAAGTTTAAAACTGCAATGGGCTGTCATGGAAAATTAATACCCATCTCAGAAGTTACTGAAGTCAAGGCCACGTGGCCCCCTGCTGGATGCCTTGTGGAAAGGACTTCAGCATTTCCTTCACTGCAAAGCAGATTATATGCACAATCTCTAAAACACACACCACTCCAACTTTTACTACGATGTGGTTCTGTGATTTGTGGGCTTATTGCCACTTTTGGTAGATAGTGGACAGTCCTTTCATTCTATGACCATGTCTTTCCAGGGTCAGGCAGATGACATAGATTCCGTCAAAAAAACTTTTGAGTGGCTCCGACAAGCCAGGCCGGGTGGCAGGGATGAGACGTGAGTAAGTGTCCGTGAGTAAGTGAGTAAGCTTCTCCACCTTCAGCTGCATCAGAATCACCTGGAGGCCTGGTTAAGGGGCAGACTGCTGGGCTCACGCTCCAGTTTCTGATTTTGTAGGTCTGGGCAGGGCCTAAGAGTCAGTTTCTAACAGGGTTCAAGGGCAGGTCGTGGACCACATTTTAGGGCAGTGGTCACAGCTGGAGGTAATTTCTTTATCCCTGCCCCCAGGACGTTTGGCAAAATCTGTGACATCTTTGGTTGTCCCAACTGCGGGCTGAGAATATTACTGGTATCTAATGGGGGAAAGCAAGGGGTCCTGCTAAACATTCTCCGGTGCACAGAGCAGCCCTCACAACAAGGAACTGACCAGAAATAGTAGTGTTGAGGTTGAGAGGCCCCACCTCTCCCCCTCTAGGGGAAATTCAGAAAACCGAGTATTTGTAATAAACTGTGTGAAGAGTGTAGTGATAGACTGTGATAAGTTTGGTTTAGGATGCTGCGGCTGGGCCTCACTTACTCTAGGGGGTTAGCCAGGGAGGCCGGAGTTTGTGAGACCCTGTTCTCAGGGACGTCAGACATGCAGACCATTTGCTGGTCTAACTGTGGAGAAACAAGTGAACTGAGAAAGGAGGCTGCCTGGGAAGGTGGGGGTGGGATTTCACAGCTTAAGTGACGTTTGACAGCTGTATAAGATGGGTAGGATTTTGCCAGGGGCATCGTAGCCAAAGAGAACAGAATACACAAAGCAAAGTGAGAGCATGTTGGCAGGTGTGCCTGGAATATAGGCCCAGAAAAGCCAGAGAGATGCCATGTGGCTAGGTCAGCAGGTCTTAAATGCCATTCTCAGAAGGGTCACCTTTATCCTATAGGCAGCAGGAAGGACGAGAAAGGCTTAAAACAAGGGTGTTCACCGTGTTTTATGAGACAATGGAATCCGAATTAATAAGGCTTTTACTGATGATCTGGCCTCGTTGAAAGCCTTAAAGTACCTCAACTATAACAGCCAAATAAAATGTTTTTTTGTATTATATGTATTCTGCCCCTTCGTACCTTAAAACGGGAAATTTGATATACAGAGATTCCCAAGAAAAGCCGAAAAAGTCAGAAAATATTACCCATGCATCCTTTCTGCTTGACTTCCGATATCTCCTGCTGCTGAAGCCTGTCTGTAAATGAGGACATTTTTGCAGCCAGCTGACTGGGCCCTTGAACAGTCTGGCCATACCAGAGTAGGTGTCGGGCACATTGAGGGTCAGTCCTGCCCACAGTGCAGAGAGTCCAGGGACTCAGCTGGTTTTAGACCCTCTGCATCATCATCTATATGTAAAATGTTTGAGGGTAGAAGTGCCTCCTACCCCAGACGCCATGACTGTTCCTGGACCAGAAGTTTGGGTTCTTTGAGGGTTTCCATCACAGGGCTTTGCTGATTCGTTCTTAAGTATTCACAGAACTTTTTATGTCACTTCATTCAGGATCTGCATCATGCACACCAAATACGCTTGTGTTTGTTTCAATCTCTCTCTCTTTCTCTCCCTCTCTCCCTCCTCCACCTCCCCCTCCCGCTCTCTCCCCAAAAACTTCATTGTTGGGTTCCTGATCAAGCAGTTTAACGAGAACCAACGTATGTCTTTCCACCACATAATGAGCTTGGCACATTTTTGTGACAAGGTGACTGATCAGCCACCACCTTGATCACTGCTTCAAAGCCCCATTGGAAACCCGTCTCCCTGGAACCTGGGGCAGTTTTGCTGATTTGTGTGCAACAAACATTTACTGAATGCTTTCTGTGATCCCAACATTATACCGAACGATTTTTTTTTAATGTATGGTTTTTAATAGATGCATATAGTTAAGAAACTTTGAAAGGTATGAAAGTTTTATACAATGAAAAGTCAGACTTCCTCCCTCCCCTACCCAAATTTTTTTCTTAAAATTGTTCAGAAACTACTGTAGTTAGTTTCTTAGGTGATTTCCAGAAATATGTTTTGTAATTTACAATCATATTTATATAATTTTTAACAAAAATAGCCAGATATTTCTACATACTTTTTCCTTCTCCAATAGGGAATATGTTGGTAATGCTGCCCTCGTGTTACAGATGATGTCGTTGAGACTGAGTATAATGAACTTGCTCAGGGTCACATAGTAAATGGCAGTGCTGGAATTTAGAGCAGGAGTTCTGATTATAAGCGAAACTGAACAGGCACCCCGGGCAAGCTAATGATTTTGTCCTCCACGCGAGTTCTCTGCCCCACTTCCAAACTGTCTTTTTTAAATGTTTGTTCACCATCTGGATGAGGAGGTGAGGGCCTCACAAGGGGAGAAGAGAGATGAGCACCATGTGTGGCCTTTCCTTTCCTCCTGAGCAGCTCAGCTTTGGCCCCCAAATTGCAGATACCGCCCACCAAACAGTGTATGGCTAGGCCCTTCCTCCTCAGAAGGCCGCTTAGGGACCATGGGTTAGTTATCACTCAAGCTCAGCCCCACCCGCGCTTCTTATTACAGCACTCACTATCTAGTGACATTATGGCTTCCTGTTGGTGCCTGAGTTCCCATGCAGGTTGGCAGCCATGCCTGCCCTATGCCTTTACCTGCCCAGTGCTAGGCGGGTGCCGGCCCTCAGTCAGTGGTCCTGCATTCTTCATAGGTCAGAGCAGACCCATCTCATGCCACCTGATGTTCAGAGAGCCCAGACTTCTATCCCTGGAGTAGAAGAGACTCTCAGAGCTGCTCAGGCCTTCCCGTCGCTCCCGTCGCCATTGTGATAGCAGCAGTAACTATATAGGTCATCATGCACCCAGATGCAGTGCTTACATTCTCAGTGGGAGTTCTCAGCGTAACTTGTCAGAACGGCCTAGCTGATGATTGGCAGGTTGGAAAGAAGGGAATTGCCCCATGGGAACTCTACAATGAAATGTCTTTGTGGCCATGGCTTCATTACAATGTCCCCAAAGGCTCTGGGCACCTGCTAAGGTACACCTTGAAAGGGACGTGTGTCTAACTAGAAACACAGGGGTCTAACACACTCACCTACAGAGAAAGGCTGTCAGAAGACGAAACTCTGTTTGTATACTGTAGCTATTTAAGGTGCCTGCTTAAAATTTTAGTTCCTGGTGCTGGCAAGACTGAGCTATGTTATATGACTTATACGTCTGTCATTTTCCTTCATTGGCAGGTAACAAAGAGGGAGCCCATTCCACATTCTGGGTGTTGCTGAGTATCCTTCTGGGAGCTGTGGCCATGCTGTGCAAAGAGCAAGGGATCACTGTGCTGGTAAGACTCGAGACAGGCAGGGTCGGCTCTGTACACACCCTGGCCTCCCCTGTAGAGACAAACTGGGCGGGCTCTGCCCATGTGACCACCTCTGTTGCACTCCATTGCTGACCTACAGTCTTAGACCTTTCTGGATAATTATTTGTGCTTTCACAATCCTGGTGTTTCCGATGGGAATTGACTGTTTCGGTTGGCTAGCATTAGCAACTGGTGGAAATGGAGTGGGAGGTTCTTATAGAGTAACGATTAGTTCTCTTGGAGAGGGCCTGTAGAAAAAGGTAAAAGAATGGCTTGAGTCTTCTTGGATGCTCTCCTATTTCAGCAGTCCTAAATATAACAATGGACTGGCCCCATTAACGCTTCTGGTCCTGATTCAACAGGTATTTCATGTGCGTTATGTTATACTTGGCTTCGACTAGAAATGTGAAAGAGGAGAGGAGAGGGCCTCTGAAGAGTGGAGGCACACACCTCCTGTGTCTGATCTGAGCGGAAGCACAGGAAGGGAGAGGCATTGAAACCCACTTTCCCTTTTCTCCGTTCTAGCCAGTTTTCTGCCTTACATTATTAGAGGGAAATCTAGAAATTAGGAATGTGAGCAGAGGGGGGAAAATGGAAAACAAAGATGTGAGATATGGATGGCCTGTATAGGAATACTGTAGGAAAGAAAGAGCAGTAAGAACTATTCAGGATTTGACACAAGTAAAGGCAAAGATCAGTGGTTCTATTGGACTTGATCTATAATATTAAGGTTAGCTAGCTAGCAAATGGTATAGAAAGAATTACTGTGCAAAGATACTTGAATTTCATGAGTTACTTTTTAAATGTTTGCTCTAAACCAATGTTTCTCAACCTTGGGATTATTGACATTTCGGCTGGATCTTCTTGTGTATGGGGAGCGTCCCCGGCCTCTGCTCACTAGACACCAGAAGGACCCCCTCAGTTGTGACAACCTAAAATGTCTCCATAGATTGCCAAGCATCCCCTGAGGGACAAAACCATCCTGTTGAGATCCTGAAGTCCGAACCCTTGCTTCTCCGAGTGTGGTTTAGGGACCAGCAGCATCAGCATCATCCGGGACCTTATTAGAAATTTAGCGTTTCAGACCTGCTGAAACAGAATCTCCATTTAACCAGGTCTCAAGGTGACTTCCATTAATATTTGAAAAGCACTAGAGAATTAGGTTGACTAACTAGAGAATTTATGTGACTAACGATATGGTGCAAGTTAGCTGTTTTCAAAAATGTGATAAGAATGTGGACATTTTGATGATGCATTTAAATGGGAAGGAGGAGGGAGTGCCAAACTTGTGTTTTACTTAGTCCTTATGACGACATGACCCGTCACCCCTTGGTGACTGTCCTATAGCTCACAGGCAGAAAAACAAACGGTGTAAGAAAGCAGCGGTGGCTCAACAGGGAGCTCCTGCCTTCTAGAAAATGGATTACACAGGCAGAAATGGTCTTCTGTGACCCACTAAAATTATGTATCACACGGGTGAATAAAATCAGCATTCTTTGAAATGATTAACCCAGCACTGGCCCGTGCATTGAATAATTAATGGCTCCCAGCACTTCTGCGAGAGGGTTAAGTAGGAATGTCATCCTTGCTCTGAAAACCACAAATTACCACTGGTTTCTGATGCTTTATGATCTCCTTTGTCACAAAGCCCTGTATTAAAAAGACCCAAGTCATTTAGGGGCAGTGTTATCCAAATAGCGCCATATTTATTCTGACCACTGTATTGGGCAGGGAGTTCTCCTAGATGACATTGTCTGCAGCAGCAACATCTATGGAACGTCTGTTGCAGGGTAGACAATACCATCCAAGGCTCATGTAGCCTTCAGCCTGTAGCTATAGGTGTAATAGCTGCAAAAGCAGCCCTCACCTGCTAGAAAGAAATTTTTATAGTGGTAATGGAAGCTGTTCATATGGGCGGAACCACAGTATCACACTCTCAAAATCCAGTGGCATCATCACATAATTGAAGTTATTTATCATCCACCTAACAATTGCGGGCAGGGCTTCACCTGACAGAGGTAGCTGTCCTCCACACAGTTACCCAGGCTGGGAGAGGCTCTGCCACCTTCAGAGTGTAGTTCCCAATGTCACCCTGGTCATCTCCCTTGTCTCCCTCACAGCCAGCTGGAGGGGAAACGGAGTGGTGGCAGGTGCACAGGTTTCTAACCAAACCTCCAAGATGGGGCGTTATCGCTTCTACCCACATCCCATTGGCTGGAACTCCGTCCCATGACCACACTTAACTGCAGGGGAGGCTGGGACATTCTGGTGTGTGCCCAGCAAGAACAGAATGCTGGTGGGCTATTAGGAGTCTGACCCTGAGAGATCTTCAGAGGCCCAGCAGAGACTATTCTATGTGTCCCGCTCCTGCTCGTGCTGCACTTGCCGAAGCCAGTCAGCACTTGAGGTTTTTAAGACGTAATTACTTACGTGGCTGGGATTTCAAGGTGGATGGCTGCCTTTATGTTTTTAGGCATAACAACTGCCCAGGTAACCACTCTATTATACCAACTAAGGGACTGTTTTATAGTAAAGAAAGAAAAAGAAAAGGAAGGACCTCTGCGGAGGTCCAAATTTCTAGCTATCCCAAATCTCATAGTACTTTTACATGCAGACTGTGAAATGATGACTACCAGGAACTTACTAACTAATACATTTGATATAATATATTACCATGAGCTGATTTCATAGGAACAATAAAGTTTTTTTTTAAGAGCCGAAGAGGTCTTCCGTAATTACCGAATCCACTATAGTCCTTGTCTAGATTTGGTAATAAAATTGTGAGGTATAATTGCTACCTAAGCAGAGTTAGGCTCTGCCACCACTGATTGCCTGTTTTGCCTCCTTAGGGTTTAAATGCAGTCTTTGACATCCTGGTGATAGGCAAATTAAATGTTCTGGAAATTGTCCAGAAGGTACTACATAAGGACAAGTCATTAGAGGTGAGTATATACTTTTGTCTGCAGCCCAGACATGGAAAATGTCAAGTACCAGCTGATTTCAAATGCCATTTTCAAAGTATCTCTTGTGATTTTGAATGCTAAAATAGCCAACCTTTTAAAGCGCGATGTCAGTGCAGTTCAGGCAGAATTGCTGCATGCTTATTCCTGGCTTGGCCACATTTCTATTTGAAAACCTGTGACATCAAGGGCTTTGCAATGTCCTTTCAGAACATTGGCGTGCTCAGAAACGGGGGTCTCCTCTTCAGAATGACCCTGCTGGCCTTGGGGGGAGCAGGGGTGCTCTACATGCGCTGGAGAATCATGGGCACCGGCCCCCCGGCATTCACCGAGGTGGACAACCCCGCCTCCTTTGCCGACAGCATGTTGGTCAGGGTGAGTTCTGTGAGTCTGTCTGCCACATGCCCAGATCCTTCAGCCCGCCTCCTCATCTCACTCCCCAGCACACACACAAGATCCCTAATAAATGGAACCCCTCCGTGTTTGTGTGCTGTCATGAGGATATTCTAGGATGAAAGCAGCTTTTTATTAGGTCATTGAGAGGCTATAAAGCCCCTTGTATTTCCATTAAAGAGGAGTTCCTTCTAACCTCAGGTTTCTTGACAGCCTCATTAAAGTGTCCCCCTAATCCCATTATTTTGGCAGGGTTAAAACAAATATAACAATATTGGTGGTATCTTTAAGAATCTAATGGTGTCAAGACTCTCTTTATTGTAAAGGTTTGCTTTTTCTGAAGGCAAGGGTGTCAAGCCCCAGATTCTTAGCGGTGCATTTCATGAGACAGAACTCAAGAGAAGTGCCATAGCATCCTATTCTTATGTTGTTAGGCACATAGATGACCCTGGGCCTCAAATTCCCTGGGTCACAGACTTTGGGCATCGCTAATCAGACAATAATGTCAGACCAGAAATGTAACAACACTATAGCAGTGTCTGGTGGCTGTGCAGTATTTATCTCTATTAAAATCTGAATGCGTTTAATAAATTGCGAACTGTCGTTCCATATCTAATGTAGAAAGTGGCAACATTTTATTTATACAACTGTTCTACTTGAACAGAAGCATACAGATGCCACCGAAGTGAAGTGAGTATATATATGTATTTTTTTTTCACCTTCAGTATCAAATAAATGTTTGTTTTCATTTTGACTGACAGGCCATAAACTATAATTACTACTATTCATTGAATGCCTGGCTGCTGCTGTGCCCCTGGTGGCTGTGTTTTGATTGGTCAATGGGCTGCATCCCCCTCATTAAGTCAGCCGGTGACTGGAGGGTAATTGCACTAGCAGCACTCTGGTTCTGCCTAATTGGCCTGATGTGCCAAGCCCTCTGCTCCGAAGACAGTCACAGGAGAAGGTGAGAGGCAGCGCTGAATTTTAACATCCATACTGGGTTGAGTCAGAAGCATTTTGCTGAATCCGGCACTGATCATTTTAACGATTTTATGGAAGGAATGTGTAAGGACATTTATTTCCAATACCTATTTTCGCCAGGATGAGTTCATCCGTTTGGAATCCATCGCTGGCTTCAACTAGTGGGGAGTGAACTTGGAGGAGCGGGTATGGATGACTGCTTTATCTCCCCCTCCCCCTTTCTCCATGAAGTACCATTTTGAGATCCTTTTCTCAGTAGGTGGTAAAGAGTAATTTAGGGTCAGAACAGAGAGTGTAATTGATGTGTGTTGTGCCCATTATTTCACAGTTCTCCTTCGGAAAACCCTGGTGGATGCTATAGTGATTCCTTCTGTTGTCATTTGGTACAAAATAAACTGCTGCCCCAAAGAGACTATTCTTTCCACACAAAAAAAGGTGGGGGGGAAGGTTATTGAGAAGATAATTGAGGGAAAAACAAATGTGATTCATGAGAAAGAAAAGTATTTAAGATGATTTCCTTTACACAGAGGTGTTTATGGAATTAGATTTACTAATTTCTCCAAATAAAGTTTCAAGTTTACCTGTGTCTTAAATTGGTTCATAATTCTAAAAGGCAACAAATTTTTGTCCCAGTTCACTTATATATGTGTATGAATATGTTATTTTTAAAATATTGTAGACACAGGATCCAGAAAGGAGCCACCAACTTTGACCTAGCTTCCCAATTCAAACTCTTGTATTATATGGGATATTAGAAATGATAGCCTAGTTTCTAGCTTTCTTTTTACTTGGCTGAACTTTGTGGTGGTATAGCCCCCAACATGATATTAGTTTATTTCAGAGTGTATAAAGTTTAAATTAGGTATTATTATTCCCATTAAGTTTTGGGGGAGGGTTACCATGAAAACTATATTGAACTAATTGGGACCAGTATCCATTGGGCTGTTCAGTACCTGCATGGTGTGAGGTGTACTTAAGAGTAGGTGAGTTAATAAGGCCTCACAAACGTAGTCATTCTAACCTTATTGATATGAATTGTGCAACATGTAAGTTTTATCCATATACTTGATGCCAAGTGCCTTAGTAAGATTTTTATGTCTTATCCTAATACTGCCAGGCTAAACCCTCTCTACTGATGACCACTTTTTGCTGCTGCTGCTACATTTCTCAATTGATGGCATGGGGGGAAAGGTCTTTAATATTATTTCAATGTTGAGTAGGACTTCTTAAGTCTGAAAATAGCCATTTTAAGTACTTCTCGTTTTCCAGAATCCTCACGCTTGGCCTAGGATTTCTCATCATCCCATTTCTTCCGGCAAGTAACCTGTTCTTCCGAGTGGGTTTTGTGGTGGCCGAGCGAGTCCTCTACCTCCCCAGTGCTGGGTACTGCATGCTGCTGACGTTTGGATTTGGAGCCCTCAGTAAACACACGAAGAAAAAGGTACGGTCGGGAGTGGTGGCGTGCATCACCGAGATGGTTGGACAGAGTTTCCTAATGACATTGACCTTGTCTCTCTGTTCTTCAGAAGCTAATTGCTGCTCTTGTCCTGGGAATTTTATTTCTAAACACGCTGAGATGCGTGATTCGCAGTGGTGAGTGGCGAAGTGAAGAACAGCTTTTCAGAAGTGCCCTGTCTGTGTGTCCTCTCAACGCTAAGGTATGTGAGCTGCCATGTTCTTTAGAAAGACGCTACTAGGAAATGTTGTAAGTTCAACAGCTGAATAAGAAGAAAGCTGACCTCCCTACAAAATCTAGCATAAGACCATACTTGGGTTTTCCCTCGTGGGTTTTTTTGTTTGTTTGTTTTTTATGGTTTTGATAAAACGTATTAAAATGCCACTTGGCCAAAATAATTCAAGAGAAATGATTAAAACCAGACAATGTCCATGAAACAGCCTATTACTTAAATGAAGTTTTAGTCATCTTCCGGTTGGTCCGGTCACCTTTTGAAGTGATGGCAGGAGAGCTAACACCACACGAGGTTTGGGGCTGGGGGAGGTACACTGTCAAACCATTCAGAGCACACATGAAAACATGAGCTCTGGCCATAGCATTAACTCGCATCCTCCAACCTGTAACTTGAAGATGATAACACCTCTGAATGGACAGCAGTGTGGTTCAGGAAGTTTCAGTTATGCTGTGTGGTGTGCAGGAGTACACATTTCTATCACCTGTGGTTTCTCTACTTGTGATTCCTTTTGTTAGATTAGGTACAAATAAATGTATAGACTTTAAAATTGGCAGTATTTTTGTTGCAGCAGTCTGGTAGGAATTTGTTTCACTTGTTTTCTTCATGAATCCAAGCTCCTAGCTTAACCAGCTGTGCCTCTTTGTGTTTTTGTTTGTTTTTAAAGATTTTACTGGGGAATAGGGGAAGGGAACAGCGTTGAGGAATCGGGGAAGGGGAGCAGACAAGTTGCTGTCCTTTTTGTTCTTCAGTCTAGTTGTGGAGGACGTCGCTTCACTGGCCCATGTTGGTATTGTGATCATAGCACTCTTCCCAGGTGAGGCAGTCACTCACCGGCCATTGCACAGCCCTTCACGGCAGCTCACGGCAGCTCACGCCGTCTGCCGGCTGCTCCCACTGGCTGCCGGCCACTCACAGTAGCTCATGGCAGCCCGGCTCCAGGTCAAGCTGTTGTTCACCATCTTCGCTGTAGAGGGCGCAGCATCACTGGCCCATGTGGGATCCGAACCGGGGCCCTGCTTCTCACAGCTGGCGTCCCAAGCCAACTCCTAACCAATGCGCCACTTGGCCGGCCCCAGCTGTGCCTCTTTGGGCGAAACCATACTTTTTTGAAACTTCAGTGCCTGTATCTGTAAAGGGGGGTATAATGCCTGTCTCCTGGCATTTGTTGTGAGGCCTTAATGAAATACGATGTCTGAAGTGCCCTAACATGGCAGTTAGAACATAGTAGGTGCTCAAAGAATGTCAGCTTTCTTAGGCTTGTGTTAGTTTTGGTGGTTGCATTAAATGGCAAGAAAAGAATGTTACTTGCTCAAAACAGAATGCCAAGGGGTTAGGTTAGAACAATTTCTGTTAATATAGATCGTTGTTATTACTAAATAACGGTTTATTCTCTCTTGGGTCATCAGAATTACAGCTTCCTAGGGTGTTCCATGTGTGATCCTGGGTCCTGGGGGGTAAAAAAAAAAAGAGCTCTCTGGAGTTCTGTCTCATTTTTACATATATTTAGAAAAAGCAATGATTTCAGGTAAAATTATATAAATAAATCTAATGAATAGTTGACATCTTATTGTGACGTTGAAGGGAAGAATAGTATAAAAGGTTCTGACTCCTTGTTTGTCTTTTTCTTGGATTAAAAAATCTTGTTCATGTTTTACAGTTAAGAGACTTGAGTAAAAGTGAATTATTTCAAACTTTTATCATTAATTTGATTTGCTGACCTATCCATTTATTTTATGGTACTAAAAATAAATTGCCTGTAATTTAATTTCAAAAATGTTAATAGATTGGCTTTATTTTTACTTTTATGTTTGAATAGTTGTAATTACCCCTTCTATTTATACAGTTATTTCCCCACAAGGAACTCAGACTTCTTTGTAGAGGCTCTATAATTAATCTCCATTATCCTCCCTCTAAGGTTTTTAGAAAGAGGCTATTATTTTCTTTATTTTTCCAAATGGGAGAAACTGAGACATAAAAAAATGGAACTGAGGTTATCTAGGTTAGTAATCTATGTGGCTAGATCGAGACCTGGTATGGTGTGGTGCCCAGGTTACTCTAGTAAGTGGGGCAGGGTGAGATGGGACATATGTGATGTTTGAGCCTGTCTGCCTGCCCTAGTAATATGACTTCATATGTTGTTGGCTAGAAAACACAGGGTGTGCACACGTGGGCATGCACACAATTATATGTCCACTGTGTCATTTTCTCTCTTTAATTTAAAACACATGTACTTACAAGACCTCATGTTCAACGTGGAACTGGTGGTAATAGTCCTTTCTAAGAACTATTTTCAGTGATGCCTTTCAGCATGAGCAAAACAAAGATTTTGTTTTTAATTTTCCACTATAAATTGAAATATTGTAAAATTATCTTTACTTCCTTTTTCTGGAAAAAAAAGCTAGGTTGATTTCAGGGAAGAGAGCTCATTAGGAAGAGACTGGTTTCATTAAACTCCATTACAGGAGATACATTTTTTATACTGGGTTCCACTTTATATTTATTGAATATTAAATATAAGCAGTTGACACCTGGCCTTAGATTAGGACCAGATTTACAAACTCAGACTCATCTTTCTCAAAAAATTACAACATCCATGTATATAGTACCTGTGTGTGGTCCACAGTGCCTTGCATATGGTAGGCACTATTAATGATTGAATTGAGCCAAATGGAAATTAAATTCCTTGAACCTACTAAGGATGAGATACCAAGTATCTAATTACACTTAGTTATTATTAGTTTTTAAGGCTTTAAAGCATGTGGCACTTTGTATCAACTCGGTGATTCAATTCTAAATTCTTTTAACAGTGAAAATCATCATATACCACAATGAGGTATTTCCTTATTGTGTGACCCAGGATGGATTATAGGATATTTATGTGTTTAAAACATTGTAAGTTTAACATCAACCATTGGCAAAGTATTTGAACCAAACTGGTTTTAGCACTGGTGTTAAAAATGCCTCCTGTTATTGACAGTTTTACTTCATTTATATTTACCTGTCTTTGGGTTGCACTTGTTGGTTTTATCTGTGGCTTTTGTGCTGGTTCTTTGCCTCAACGTGAAGCACAAAGGCTAAGGGGAAAGTTTAGGAATAAATAGCTTCTTCAGTCTTTTACCTTCCATGGAAACAAAAATCACTCATTTTTTTTAAATACTGTTTTAAGTAAACTGTCAGGGTTGGGGTTTTTTGTTTGTTTGTTTTTTACAATGGGTTATCTAGGCAGCTGTTTTCTGTTCAAATACTTCCCTCCATATAACCCCTAGGTTAAGGCTAGCCTCGAGGCAAACCTGTTTACCAGTTCTTAATTATGGACATCTTGCCTTCTAGGGCTGTGTCAGATCTTTAACTAGCACGATTGAAAGAACTGCGTCTGAATTTCCAGCGTCCCTTCCTTCTCCCCTGATCTCTTGGTCCCTGGCGCTCAGGGTGTATAACAGAACACGTCTGTGCTGCAGAGGGCACTTGAACTCCTTGTGTGAGCTTTTTATTGAGAAAACAGAATTTCCCCATAACAAAGGAAAACAGCAGGAGCTCAGGGGCGGGAGAGGCGGGAGGCGTGTTGAAGTCTGCTCAGAGCTGTATTTGTATTCCGGGGACCACAAGCACATCACTCAGGTTGGATTCTCAGACTCGGTTCTTTTGTGTATGGGACAGGAGGTGAAGTAACACCTCCTGTCCGGGAGAGGCTCGAAATTAAACCATTTGGAGCATACTTTTCAAAATGTGCAGCTGACCATAGCATTAACCAGCCTGCAAGCTGTAATTTGAAGATGACAATACCTACAAATGGACAATACTTTGGTTCAGGAAGTTTAAATTATGCAGTGTGCTGCACAATAGTATACATTTCTATCACCTGTGGTATTCTTGCTTGTGATTCTTTTTGTTAGATGAAGTAAAAATAAATGCATAGAACTGGAAATTGGCAGTTAAAAACAAATCTCTGTTACATATGCACTTAAAGAATGTCACGCACTGCTCCATACCTTTTCAGACATACTAGTATTTTTGAAAATGTGCTCTAACTGTAGGTTTAAGATTGATGAAGCAGGATGTGGTTATATTTTCAGAAGGGGTTTTGAACTGTTTAGAGGTATTGCCACTTGAATGTGTTCAAACCATTACTGTATTTCACGATATATTAGTTTGCCACAACAAAATACCACACACAGGGTGGCTTAAACAACAGAAATTTGTTTTCTCACAGTTCTGGAGAACAGAAGTCCCACATCAATGTGTCGGCAGCATTGATAAATCCTGAGGCCTCTCTCCTTGGCTTGCAGATGGCCACCTTCTCGCTGTGTCCTCACATGGCCTGTCCTCTGTGCGCATACATCCCTGGTTTCTCTCTGTCCAAATTTCCCCCTCTTGTAAGGACACCAGTCAAACTGGGTTATGGCCCACCCTAAAGACCTCACTTCAACTTAATGAGTTCATTAGAGACCCTGGATCCAAATGCAGTCACATTCTGAAATGCTGGGGTTTAGGACTTCAAGTTACGAATTTGCGGGGGGGGGGGGGGGGGGGATACAATTCAGCCCTTAACACGCAAAAGGAAACATTTTACTGTAAGAAAAGGAATAGATGGTGTGAATGTGTGGGTCTAGAAATCGCCTTGAGTATGCAGCCCTGTCTTCAACCAGCACCCTAATAAATGGGTGTGATATAGTGAGAAGAAACACAGGCTTTGGATGCCGGCTTCAAGCTCAGCACCAGAACCTTGGGTGAGATGCTTAACAAACACTGAAGCAGTGCCTCCTCTCAGAAGTGATGGCAGCTACCTATCAGGGCCGCTGGGAAGAGAAGGGGCTCTACATATTCTGTGTCAACTCCTGCACCTGGATCAAGGTGACCCTTAGCACGGACCTATGCTGGTGTTTCTGTTATTGTTATTAGTCACACTTAACACATCCGATTGAATTAATTTCTATAGCGTCATCTCTTCTAAGATTGCTATTGGCCTTTACATTGTAACTCTCCAAAAGGGGCTTTTGATGATCAATAAATACTTTTGATAATAGTCCTCATGAGTTGCTGCAGTTGGTCTGCTGCCCTGGTCTCAGTTCGGGTCCCAGCTCCTTTCCTCATAATTTATTCTGAGTCCGTGGACACTTGAGAAAGTGCCATCAGTCGGCCACCTCCGTACCCTCACATGAAGATGACCTGAGAATTTCCGGTAGGTTTGCAGCTGTAAGCCCTGTTTCTTTTAGTGTACTTTACCACCCTCTTCAATCATTAAAATCTCTTTTTTTTTAAATTGAGGTAAAATTCTCATAACATAAAACTAAGCATTTTAGTTCTCTAAAAATTAAAAATAGAAATATCATATGATCCAGCAATTCTACTAATGGGAATATACACACACTTATGTCCAAAACAATTGAAAGCAGGATCTCAAAGGTATATTTGCACACCTATGTTCATAGCAGTGTTAGTCACAGCAGCCAAAATGTGGGAGTATACCCTAAGTGTCCATCAACAGATGAATGGATACACAAAATGTATAAACATGTAATGGAATGTTATTCAGCCTTAAAAAGGAAGGACATTCTGACACCTGCTACCACATGGATGAACCTTGAGGATGTTGTGCTAAGTGAAGTCAGCCAGCCATAAGAACACGAATACTATATGAGTTCACTGATATGCAATACCTAGAGTCATCAAATTCGTAAAAGCAGAAAGTAGAATGGTGGTCCCCCTCAGCCCTAGTGGGGGGTGGGTGTGTGAGGCAGGAGAGGGAGTGGAGGGGTCAGCAGTAAAACCATCTCAACGTGCTCATTTTCCAGTTTTCTCTGGTGAGGCCGTTAGTTGAATATCCTTCTGTTATACTTTAGTGGCATCATCTGCTTGTTACATCCCTTTCTTCAGATCTTTTCTTCCAGGGTTGGGGATTAAGCACAAGCAAGCCCCTGGCTGAGTTTCTGTAGGGCTCTACCTAAAGTTCTGGTGGGTGGTTTTTTGTTTGTTTTTTTGTTTGTTTGCTTGTTTGTTTGTTTTTTAATGCCATTACCTTTTATTTTCATTTAGAAGATATAATAGATATTCCTGCTCTGAACAAAGAGGTCTATGAGCTGATGGCCATGTTTTTATGTATATTTTCAGGTTCACTACAATGTTGGCAAAAACCTTGCTGATAAAGGCAATCAAACAGCTGCCATCAGATATTACCGGGAAGCTGTGAGGTACTGCAAGCATCTTGTCTCATTTATATACATGCCTTGTTTTAACTTTTAGGGTTAAAAACCCATCCCTTTACAGGCCCCAACTTAAGATATCTTTGCCAATTCCTGAGAGTGTAGTGAAGCCCACTGAGCATTGACAGGCGGCTTGGTTTCTCTCTCCACTTCCAGATTAAATCCCAAATATGTCCATGCCATGAATAACCTCGGAAATATTTTAAAAGAGAGGAATGAGCTACAGGAAGCGGAGGACCTGCTGTCTTTGGCTGTGCAAATACAGTAAGCATTGTTTTTATATTAATAATTATGCTAGTGGCACAGAAATGAGTGCCTGTGTTCTGGGGTCTAAGCCTTTCTTTTCCTTGTTTACCTTTTTAAAATGCTCGCCCAGGCCCGACTTTGCTGCAGCCTGGATGAATTTAGGCATAGTACAGAACAGCCTGAAGCGGTTCGAAGCTGCTGAGCGAAGTTACCAGACAGCCATCAAACACAGAAGGAAATACCCAGATTGTTACTATAACCTTGGGCGTTTGGTAAGTGTATGGTAGCCTGTGGCTGCAGAGGAAACGCTCCGTTTTTTTCCTTGTTTATAATATAAAGTGAAGGCAGTAGCACCTCTTCTAGCACTCTCTTTATAAAGTTCTTATCAAGTCTTATAAAGTTCTTTCACATAAGTTTATCTCATTTGAAGGTAGCTATTTGATTTCCTTATATGTAAGTTTTTAAGCGCTAATTGGAGAGCGATCCAACTTGAATTAGCCATGTTTAAGAGATCACAAAAGCAATAGGTCAAACCAAGGAATAAATTACAATTTTTAAAGTCCCCTGTGCCCTGTAAAACAGTACTCCAAGGGGTAACTTCCTGATAAACATCAGCTTCTCTGTTTTTAAAACACGAATAAAAACTGAGATTAAAAAAAAAAACAAAAAAACCCATAATGTGTTTGCGGAGCTTCTGCCTTCTCTCAGGGACAGCTCCCTGCATCCCAGGTCCTCCTGCGGATAACTGTTCTCCCCACAAAAGAACGCTGAGAAGGGCACGGGATTGATTTGAAAAGGCTTTGGGAAAATTCGATGGAAACAGGAAATACTGTGTTGCATAGTGACTTCTCTTTTTTAGTTATTGGCAGAATCTAAAGATATGATTTCTCTGACTTTCTTTTTTAATTGGTTTATTGCTTCAAATAAATATTGTTGCAGTAGCTATACATTAAGTTCAGTAACCTTTAAATCTGAAAACATATGGATAAATGATGATGAAACAGATTCTGTCATTGTTTCTGAAAAGCTCCTATGAGGATGCACAGCTTAGTCACTGTAGCTCTTGACTTTCTTAATAAGGGAAATCACCACACACTGGAGGTGGTAACTAACCTTACTGTGGTTATCAATTTGCAACATATATGTCTCAAATCATCCTGTTGTACACCTTAAGCTTACATATGTTATATGCCAGTTATATTTCAATAAAGCTGGGGGACAAAAGACTTACCCACAAACAGCAAAATTCTTTAATAAAGAATGATTATAGTCTCCCTTCACTCACCCTTTAATTTTGATTTCAAGAAACCATATATATATATATATATATATATATATATATATATATATATATATATATATATATATATATATATATATATATATNTATATATATATATATATATATATATATATATGTTCCTAATCTATTTTGTTTTTATATGAAATAAAATTGTTAAGAGAAAAACTTTTTGCTCATTTTAGCCAAACCAGAATACATGTATAGTGATGTGATTTTTAAAAGAAGCTTATATATAATTTTCCAAATTTGACACAGCCTAACTTCACAGGTACGATTGCATCAAAGTTGTTTTAAAGAGATGCCTGGTTATCCTCATTTTAAAGGCCTGAAGTCTCATGGTCTTGCGGAGTCCTTACATTACTAAAACCAGTGGTCCGCCAAGCTGGTTGTACATCCAAGTCATCCCACCCTGCCTCAGATTTAAGGAATCAAAAGCTCCATAGGGGATCTGTATTTACAGAAACAAACCAACAAAAGTCCCCTGGTGAATCCAATACCCTGTTGTTGACCCTGCATTTGGGAAGCAGATCAGTCAAAACATTGAGCACAGGTCAGAGCAGAACAGACTACTTTTGGGGGGTAGCAACCTAGAAAACGTGAACTGTTTGGTGTTTATGGAAAACCAGGCTACAGTTTTACGGTGATGGGGATGTGTTCGGTCTTCACAGTTTTGTTTCTAGACTGGATAGCCATGATTGTGTGAGTGGGGAGGTAGAATTTTATGAACGGAGGAAACAAGGTGGTAGAAACAGGTGGCTAACGAGGGTGAAGTTGTACCTCTCCCATTCTGTGCCTTAAGTGGGCAGATGCTGCTTGTGTTATAAATTTTAGAGTGAAGTGGCTTGCGTGTTTTTATTATTCAAAAAGTAGAATGCTTCAGGTATGATATACCATAGGAAGATACCATCTCTATATACTTTACCGTGAAAAGAGGACTTACTTCTCCCTGAAAACAGAGGTATGGTGGCAGCAATGTGACTGAATCCAGGGAAAAGGAAGATGTTTGAACAAGGAATATTGGTAGCAGGATATTCCCTTTATCCCATGAAACTTTCTCCGGAGCCACTTGACCTTGTATGCATTTCCTGTATGTTTTACATTTTAAAATTCTGTGCTTCATGATCTAGTTACATACTTTGATGCTGAAACAACTTTCTCCAGGAAACCTGAAGATTTTAGGAAAGCTAAAACTATTCTAGTGATAAACTTAGGGGAGGAAAGAAAACTTTTTCCTCTACCCTGTTAGGTTCTCTGACTGGGCCATGCAAATTAGACTGACCACAGACAGAGTAACAAAACAGTGTATTAACATACGCAGCAAGCCTGTGGGAGAAACTCAGTGATGAGTAACTCAAAGGGATGGTTAGAATTTGGATTTACATAGCATCTTAACAAAGAACAATACATTTGTAGAGAAGTGACAAGACAAACAGGTTTTAGGCTCCCAAGGGTGGCATAAATATGTGGGGGAAACTAATGAAGTGAAGTTTGTTTGTGCGGGTATGCCTTTCTCGTGGCCGTAAAACTTCCCCCAGAAATGGGAATTGATGGCAGACCTCATTTCCCAAAAATTTCTGCTTGTAGTCAGATAAGGGAAGCTCCAGAAAAGCTTCTTTCTGTATCTGTTGAATCTCAAAGGCTTTCAGTACAATAATCCCTTTGCCAAAGTGGTATAGTTGGGGTGACATATTTTGATCCCCTACTTGTTCTCTCTGGGGAAGGGAGTGGAAAGACAGTAAAACTTCACTATAATGATACAAGTAAAAACCAAAAAATTCAATCACATACAAGGCAGGGTGGACCCTTGTAAAGTTAATCAAGTGAGAATAGGGGCTCGGTGGGGGAGAGGAGGACATTGGGTTTTATCTGAGTCCTTGCATTGGTGATTACTGCAGGGGTGATTGTCTCTATTTACTGTGTCTATTCTACTAGTACTTGTGTGACAGAGCATACTTGATATCCATATGAATTCGTCCTTCCTTTTTTTCTTCTTCAGAGGTAGCTCTTCTTTTAGACCATTGCTTGCAAAGTGAGTGCATCTGCCTACAGCCTTCCAGATGCTTGAGAGCTCTAATACGTAACAGTCTTGTTCCCTCTCCTAGTAGCTGCCTGTCACGGCAATTGCTTGGGATTTGGGAAATAGAGAATTTATGCTAAATGAGCCTCTGTACGAGCTATAGCCCAAAAACAGAAGACGGAATTTAAAATGTAGGATTTTCTCATGTGCTCCAGTCCTTGGAGTTCATTCCCACTTTCACATAGAAGACCATGCATAGTATTCAATAGCTCAAGACCTTGTACTGCTCTCCGTGTATGCTGTTTATTAATTAAGCCACCATGAAACAATCTTCCTACATTTCCTTTTGTGAACTGTACTTACTTATTTAAAGGTTTTGCTCTTCATTGTTATTTAATTATCCAGCTTTGGCCTGCTTGACAGCTTAAAAGCATTAAGAGCTTAGCTTAATCTTTAACAGCTCAACCAATACATTTATATATTGGCAAATAAGAGGAACTTAATAACTTAAAAGTTTCTTTTTTAAAAAAAAGTGGCACGTTGGTTAAGAGCTGGCTTGGGACACCAGCTCTGAGCAGCAGAGCCCCGGTTCGGATCCCACATTAGGGCCAGTGACACTGCCCTCTACAGCTAAAATGGTCAACAACAGCTCAACCTGGAGCTGGGCTGCGGTGAGTTGCCGGCAACAGCGTAGGCTGCAGCCCCTGCTGCAGTGGGCTGCCCGTAAGCTACACTGAGTAGCTGGCAGCCGGTGTGAGCGGCTGTTGAGTGGCCGGTGACGGATCTGCCTCACCCAGGAAGAGCGCAATGTAAATAACATGGGCCAGTGAAGCGACGTCCTCCACAACTAGACTGAAGAACAAAACGACAGCAACTTGTCTGTTCCCCTTCCCCGATTCCCCAACGCTGTTCCCCTCCCCCAATTCCCCCAACAAAATCTTTTAAAAAAAAGCCTCCATAGTACTGTTTAGTAATGGGAGACAGAAATGTGTTTTGATTTCTAGACCCAGATAAGAAGGAAATATAATGCCACTCTTTGTGAAATAGGAATTGTCAAGAGCTGGATTATTTGGAGCATGTTACTAATATTAGAGAACCACAGTAATAGAGACTGAAGCTATTATTACAGACAATTCATTATGCAAGGACTAATTGTATCAGTCAGGATCCATTCAGGAAAACAAAAACCATGCTAAGCATTTTAAATATCCAAGATTCAGTGCAGGGAATTTGTTAGACAGTTGTTGGAGGGAATGGAAGAACAAAAATGGAAAGGTGATATTAACTCAGAGTAAATGACTCTGTAACTCAGTGATATTAATGTATAGGGTTGGGGAAACAAACAGGAGAAAGTGGTGCCACCAGAATTGAAGAGCTCAGAGCAGGGGCCACCATCTCAGGACCTACCACCACTTCAAGAGCTCAGCTCATGAAGGGAGAACCACTGCTTCCTGCCGTGGCATTGTGGAGGAGGGGACCTAGCTACTTCAGAGGCACTGCCGAGGAATAGAAAGGAGCCAGTGAGAGTGGAAGGAACGGAGAAGAGCTATTCCCAGCTTCCCACCACCTGATAACTCCTATTGGCAGAAACTTTACAAAGAGCCAAGTGGCAAAGGGCCCTGGGAAATGTAGTTTGCAGAGTACAGAAGGACAGGCATGGGACTAATATGTAAATAACATGTACATTACCATCCACTTTCTGGATGGGTAGTTCTTGCTAAATCATCATTTTTTTCTGCTTCCTTTAAAGTGCTGGTTCACTTTGTATAGAAGCTCTAAGAAGCGTAAAAGTTGATGTAAAATAAAAGTAAATTTCAGTTTGTTGTTATTCTCCAATAAATAGTAATAATAATAATATCAATAAATAGCAAAATATGTGAAAAAATTTTGTTGTTGTATAAGTGAAGTTACAATATATTGGCTTTCCTGGGTTTGTTAGAGAAAACATCACCATGGATTTTTGTGTATTCAAATGTATTTCACTTACTGGCGAGAAATCTATGGGAACACCAAATATAGAGAGACAATTAAATGTTGGTATAATTAGTGGCCTAAATTATTTTAAAGTTTTGAACTTTTCATATTATTTCTTTATTTAAGGAGTAAAATATAGTAACTTGAGTTTCTGAGTCCCATGGGAAATTCTGACAACATCTTTAGCGAATGGATATTCGTATATGTTTCCATAATTCATTAAACCCTCGTGCATAATATGCCACCGGTTTGCCGTGTGGGTCATAGGGCAAGTCAAAATGTTTCTGTTTTCTAATGAAAAGACAGACTTGACAATAAGTAAAGAAATAGCCTTAAACTTTGATAAATTGTTATCATTTGTATTTTTTGCAGAGTTAAAGGAATCAAGTTCATTGAGATGAGATGTGCGTTTGAACTGAGTTAAAGAAGGCAAGAGGGTCACCTGCTAAAAAACCCATTACTTTCTCCCTCTGTGCACTCTTAACTATGCAAATTGAGAGCCAGCCATTTTGTATTCTGTTATCCATGTTAAACAACATTCACTAAAAAAAAACAAAAACAAAAAAAATAAATAAAAATAAAAATAAAACAGATAGGGGCCGACCGAGTGGCTCAGTTGGTTAAGAGCTCGCTCAAGAGTTTGAGCTCTGAGCAACAGCGGTTCGATTGCTGGCCCGAGCTGAGCAGCCGCTGAGCTGCCAACAGGTGGCAGGATGGTTCAGCTAAAAAAAAAAACAAAAAAAAACATAACTCTCTCCTTCCTAAAGGAGGCAAACAGGCCCCAAATGCCCAGGGGTTTTATTTCACCACATAAGACTTTTCCAGGGAGTTTACAGTGTTTAATCTACTCATAGATTTTTATGAAACTTAGATACAGGCAGGCAGAGGGTACTAGACCATTCTTCACAAGGTGAATTTGACATGTTTAGCTTGTAATCACATTATATACTTTTTATTTACCCTTAAATAACAACTTACCAAAGATGGACTAGGTGAGGCCTTTCTAGAAAAAGACTAATGATTAGGTTTTTAACTCAGCCTGAAATATGATTTGACACCTGGAATCACTAAATTATGGGTTGTAGTTAAGAGATTGTAGGCTCAGGAGTTAGACTACCTGGTTCTAATCCCTAGTCTACCATTACTAGATGTATAACTTTGGACAAGTTAATTTCTCTGTGCCTCAGTTTCTTCATCTGTAAAATGGGGATAGTTATCTACTACATTCAGATTATTTTGAGGATTAAATGAGTTAATATGAAAAATTAGAAGCTGATTATATATATACAGGTTAGATTTTGTTTGATTTGGGGTTTGGTTTTCATTATGTCTTAGAGAGAGTAAGCAAAAAAAAATATTGATTTTTGGGGGGGGTCCATGCTTTATTTTCAGTATGCAGATCTAAATCGACACGTGGACGCGTTAAATGCATGGAGAAATGCTACTGTGCTGAAACCGGAGCACAGCTTGGCTTGGAACAACATGATCATACTCCTTGATAATACAGGTACAGAAAGGCGAATTCAATACATCAAAGGAAATGGTCCCATGGTACAGTACCATTGAATAATTAGGAAATATAGATCATTGTGGGGTTTTTCCTAGTGTGTGTTAGAGGTTTTTTTAAAAATAATAATAATAATATTATGGAATTCAATATTTTGTACTACAAAAATGCCTGCTCTAGAAAATGGAATTTCCTTTGGCATATTGGAATATGAATGTTTGGGAAAATGACACCGCTTAAAATTGGTGTTGAGTAATGGCAAAGATGTGTGCTAATATCTCATTTCTTCTGAAGCCTGTTATCTAGCAGTGCCCATCATCCAGGACACTGGAAGTACCCAGAAAGGAGCAAGAATGGCTGTTAGGCTTATGAAATGGATGGTACTGGGTCCATGAACTATAGTTCATGGACTGTACTCAAAGGAGAGGCCTTCAAACCTACACTAGATTCTTATTTTAGATATGATGCTAATAGACTTTATGATCAGGTTTCTTAGCCCATAGCAGACCTGATCAACTAGGAGCTGCTCTGCTTCTTGAATTTTAAAAATCCAAGCATCCCATTAGAAATTATAGTTTTATTTTGGCAGAATCTAAAGCTAGTAAACCATCTAAGCCATGTGGAGAAGAGACAAGCCCTTGTTTCTAAGGAAAGTATAGAATGGGCACTTCAATATGATGAATACTCAGTTATTAAAGTGTTACTGTGATATTCTTATTCTGCAGACTTGTTTTTTCTGATTTGGGTATAATGGGTATCTGGGGGCAAATTAAAACTAGGTTTTATAGGCTCTTACAAAATGTAAGCAAGAGCTGTTGGCACATTGTGTCAGAATTGTGCTGGACTGCAGTGGCTTCGCAACTGATAGGATCACTGTGTGTGTGTGTGTGTGTGTATTATACATTTTACATTGATTTTCTTAAGTGTTTTATTCATAATCATCATGCATAATGCACATAAGCCCTGTTAATTAGAGAGAGAGATCAAAATACTAGTAACATGTTTTCTATTTTTCCATGTTTTACTCGCAGGTAATTTAGCCCAAGCTGAAGCAGTTGGAAGAGAGGCACTGGAATTAATACCTAATGATCACTCTCTCATGTTCTCCTTGGCAAACGTGCTGGGAAAGTCCCAGAAATATAAGGTGTGTAAACTGCAGGCTGTGATTTTTTGCAACTAATGCCAGCATCTGACAGAAGCCATAAGTGTTACTTCTATGCAGTTAAATTTGGAATTAGGCCAAAATAGTGGTAGCAGTACACCAATGTGGCTTGGTGAATTTGCTTCCTAGAGAAGTTGCCCAAAAGATGGATTTGCAGGGTCCAACTCCAAGTTCTTTCTCATCAGAATTCACTACCATTGCTCAAACCTGGGGAGGGGAGGAGAAGCCCAAAGAAGTGCATCCTAGCAGATGCCCCTCCCCCACCTGGCACAAAGCTGTTTGATTCAACGTCTTGCAATTGGGCTGGAGCTCTGGGTTTATCTGTAGGTACTGTGTTCTGCACAAAAATTGTAACAGCCCATGGAGAATACAGAACTGGTCCTTGCTACTTCCAAGCTTTTCCTCATCTAGCCTTGAGCTATTATAGGTCATCTGCAAGGCCCTAGAAGTTTTTGACCAATGAAAAGCAGAAAATATTTAATCTGGGCTCTATCTAACTGGGCTCTAAGCGTTAGCCAGGAGTAGATTGTGAGTCAGAAGATGCATAACTCCCTGCATATTGAAGGGGACCCAGTGTTCCTAATACTGGTGATCTCAAGCTTTCATATGGTATCTCAGAATCACCAACAGAGTGTGTTACAGCACAGATGCTCAGAGCCCTCCCCACAAGAGTTACTGTCTTGGTCGGTCGCCTAAGGTCAGGGGATATGTGTGTTTAACCAACATCCTGGGTATCTAACACAGATGTTACAGAAAACACTTTTAGAAGCAGTGCCCTAGTCCTTTCATGAGAAACATTTCCTTTCAGAATCAGCAGCTATATTTTATTTTAATCACACTAGGCCTAAACGGTAGTGATTAATTTATATTTTCGCTGTGTTATTTACTTCTGTTTTGTTCATTAGATATCATTATCAGTATTATTTCCTATAGCAATACTCAGATATTTCTTGCATTTCTGTCATTTTTTAATGTCCAGTTATTTAATAGCTGCAGTATACATTTTAGCATTTATAGATTTTGCTCCCAAGATGACTTTGTAAGGGGTTAAGTTTTATTTTTAATGAATCTACTTATGTAAAGGAGGGAAGATGTGTGGGTTTCCCTTCTAATGACTTTTCCAGCCATCTGTGTCATCCTGGGATGGGTTAGTCTAGGGACCAGCTACAGCGAGTCTTCAAGATTCAGCTTATGTAATCATTATATTGATTTTTCTATCATCCGACAGCCTAGACACTAGAATTTCTATGAATGTGACAGAACCTGGGATTCATTTGGCTTCCAGTTCACATTGTTCTTTTTTTCCAGATAAAGTAGAAAAAAATATTCCGTAAAACAGAATAGACAAATGGGTTTCCCATTTCTCTACACATTTTGAATTCCTGATTCTCTAGGCTAGGGCCCTGAGCCTAAGCGAAGGAAACAGAAGGTGAAATCTGAACTAAGGAACTATGAGCTCTTTTACGAGCTGCCAAAAGGAGGGAAGTGACATTACACCCCAAGCCATGGTGTCAGCCACCAAGCCCTCTCTTCATGTATTTTTAAAATTCAAGATTTAGAATTTTAAACCACTATTTAGGTTTTTCTCTCTTAATGCAGAAATGACACCTATTGCTGTTGGTCAGCTGCTTGTGGCCTGTCCTTGCAGAGCCCTGGGTGGGGGTGCTTTGGAGACGAGGCAACATGGTGGTGGCTCATAGGGGTAGTGAGCAGACCCTCCAGAGCTGCCGTCGTCCCCGCCAGGACAGGACAGGTGTCTTTCCACCTAAGAATTTGCTGTTCAGATTATCATCAACTTTTGATGAATCTCTTTAGTGAGCCTGGATACTTCTTGCACTCATAGTCTTAAGCCTTATTTTTATATCTCCATTTCTGCCCAGCATACTGATGTGCTTTTATTAAGCGGCCCCTCAGTAGCTGTGCAATGGCTGAATGCATCTCACAGTTGGCTCTGAAATGTTCGAACTTCCACAGTCTATTTTAAGACTTTGCTGTGCATGGTTAGTGTTCTCATTACATCCGTGTGATTATCTGGCACCTTTTTATTTAAGCAGCCCTTTTTACCTAACAACAATCACTTAACCACTTCTCAGTTTATCCATCTGTAAAATGGAGATGGGGATAAGAAAAAGTGAGCAAGGACGTAATTTATAGCTATTAAATGGTTAAATATATATATATATATATATATATATATATATATATATACACACACACACACACATATATTTACACACTATATATACGTATATAACTATGTATATACAATAATAATTTTAGTTTAGTGATCATTAAATGAAACTAAGGACTATTAAAACCTATTAGAATTTATGTTACTTATTACCCTTTAAATCCAATTTATGGTTAAGGTGGTACAAAAATAAAAAGTAATGTTTTTAGTACTTAAAACGTTTCCTCTTATCCTAATTCCTCTCTCTGTGTTGCCTGTTCCACTGGTCCTTATAGAGCAGTTTCCCCAACTCCAGACATTTATGCCACACCTTCATGAATTTTTTTTTGGGGGGGGCCACATCTACATACTACTTGTCCTATTATTTACTTGTTATCTTTCTTTAGATTTTTAACACAGGTAAATATATTAAAGTGGAAATACCATTACTATAAATACAAGATAACTGAAAAGAAAATAATTTTAGTCACCCTCAGGTAGGTTGCTGGCCAAAGCCCTGAGTCTGAGGGTTGCCTTCTCTTAACTTCAAAAGGAGACTGGCAGACATTGAAGTTGTGACCCCCAAATCACCACCAAATGGAAACTTCCTTCTGGAATGAACCAGAAGAAAGGAATGCAAATGGAAGCGGGAGCTGCTCTCCCAACTGTGTGATGCGTGGATTCACCTTCCTGTTGGACCACCTGCGTTACCTTCCCTAGATGGAGCAGGCAGCAGGGTGTCCCCTATGAAACGCTGTCCTTGGTTTAAGGGTGCTGGTGTGGTGATGGGGCTACCCCACTGGCCAGTGTGACTGAGATGACCTCCGACTGCCCCGCGCTCTCTGCCTGGACATAAAGACCCTCGCTTGTTCCTTTGAGAGGCCTTTCTCTGTCTCATGTGTTGCCCTAAACCTTTGTCAAATATATTTAGTCTAATACACTCCAGAAAATAATATATTATTTTCCCTTTCTGTTGATGAGGAAAATATCCCCGATTTAAAATGCAAGTTTATTTATTTGTTCCTTGGCGTAAATCAGCTGGTTACCTGGGTCTCTAAGCATCCTCACACCTCCACAGAAGATCAGTTTATAAACAGTTCATTGCTTTCTGGAACAGGGTCATTAAAGCACCTGATTTAATAGGTGAGCATTTCATGGGCTTCAAATACCTGCAGACATTTGTATTCTAAAGAGGCCTCCGACCCTGCCCTGCCTCCCAGGGCACAGACACGGTTCCAGGGGCTGCTGATACCTCCTCTCAGGGCTGCCCCTTCCCCAATACCTGAGAGGAAGCGTGTCTAACACACGCTCACTGCCCCCCTCCCAAACCGGGTCTTCCTTCTGACACCTCTTCTTTTGTCAACATTTTCCTATCTGCCAGGCTCGTAAATTTTGACAAATTTCTTCCTCCCGCATTACTTTGCTGGTCCCCCTATTCCTCTGACTCCTTCCTCCCTATTCCTCCTCCCAGCCCCCCATCACCACCCCGCCCCTCAGGGTTCAGGCCTTGCCTGGTCGAGAGCCCCAGCCCCCCTACCGGGGTGTAAGCCCCATGTCCCTCCCTGTGCACACCGCCTGAACACCACTACATCCCCCAAACCTGACTGCGACTGCACGTCATCCTGAATGAGACCCACACTCGTGGGAATGTGAGAAATGAGGGAAAGGAGTCAAGAAATGAACCTAGCGTCCCCTAGAGAATGCCTCACTTGCTTTTTATCTTTAAATCAGTTTTCTCTAGTTGATACATTTGCTTGTAGAGGAACATTTTAAAGTAGAGTTAGATTCCCTGGCCTTCCTAGTTCTCAAATTTTAGGTTTTACATGGAAATATTTGAAAATCATCAGAAACAGCACTGCTACTTAGAAACCACTAAAAATCTATACAATCCATTTGATTTTTTTTTTCTGCATACCTAAGATAGTAGGAAAATCTTAGGCTTCCTTGAAGGAGTTTCAGCTACTGAAACTTGGAATGTAGACACTAACTTTTAAATGAATTCTGAGATAAATGTTTGCTGATATCCTGATGTTATTCTGACGTCTGTATTCACTCCCTCTTGGACATTTCTTCAATACAAATTTTCCTCTGTCAGCTCTTATCTGAAAGGAGGCAGTTTCAGAGATGTTCTCCCAAGTTCCCAGCTGGTTTCTCAGGAGTGCCACAGGCCATCACGGGGCAAAGAAACTGGTCTTACATTTTATAAAATGCATGATCCTGGCGTAGGAAGACCACCTGGAAAAACTCACATAAGATGCAGATAGAAGGCGCAAACCTGTCTCCAAGCCACCAACTTTGCTTGTTTAAGGCTAATGTTTGACACTGATTAAAGCCTGCCCTTTAGGGACACGAATGTAGATGACATGACTAGTTGCCCTGGCAGGTGTCAGCAAGAACCATGATGCTTCTTTATTTCTCGGCATTATGGTAGAAAGGGACCAGCCAGCCTTCCATGGCCAGGAATGGTCAGGTAAGAAAACACCTGGCTTCTTAGTGACCCCACCGGAAGTGAGCACTATGTGAAGAAAGTGCAAAAATCAGCTCCCCCACATCAGGGCATTTGGTCATGATCACAGGCAATGCTGCGAGGCGTAGGTGACAGGTGGCCGTCTCTGCTGATTTATTCCCAGCTGAATGGGGTGCTTCTAGGGTGCCACGGGGGTTGTGGGTTTGGGGGGGGACATTAAGTATGCCCCATCTTCTACTTTGAGAGCCCTGGAAGTGAGTTCATGGATGCTGACTGAAAATGATACTTACTTCCATGGGTGTCTTCAGCAGCCACGCCCTTTTCTGTCTTTTGACCTATGTTTGTCCCCCACTGCACCCTGAACCAAGCTATCTGCTTGAAGTTGCAGAATTCCAGCCACTGCAGAGAGACAGGTGTCAGAGCTCTTTAGCATATTCATCCTCGCTCTGCAACCACCATCACTTTCCACTGCCCCTCACACCCTGTGCCTTTACCTGGTAACACACTTGCCTGCTCACCCTTGGAGCCTCTTCTCAACAGGATGTAGCCCTGCTGGACCTCTGAGTGTTTCTAGAAGAAGGATACAGTGATACAAAGCAAGCACGTTAAGAGTTTGGCAGCCATAGGCAATAAAACCGTGTGTTGATTTTGTATCATTTACAATACCTTTTTATGTGTTTCATTTTTTTAGGAATCTGAAACTTTATTCCTCAAAGCAATTAAAGCTCATCCAAATACTGCAAGTTACCATGGCAATTTGGGTAAGGCAAATTTTCAATTTGAACCATATTGAAATTCTATGTAATTTTAATGAAATGAGTGTATTTCTGTAAAATCAATGTTGGTAGTTTTTTCAAACCTAGCCTTTCTTTATCCTTTATAATCTGATTTCAAAATGTGAGTTTTTCAAAGAAATTGTTACACTAAAAAAGGTAGCTAAATAATAGTCATATTTACAAATCTTAATTGCATGACCAAATCAACCCCCCGCATCTCCCATCACCTTCTGATGATAAAATGCAGATTTTCTTTCTTTGTGTGAAGGATCCTAGAATATTAAACTGAGATGTACTTTGGAAGTTTGCCGTCCATCCTACATGCTTTTCCCCTTTTTTTGTAGCAGACCTTTCATTCTAGCCTGGTCTCTGCTTTCTTATGTTCTCTATGCCTCGGCTAAAAATGCATTTACATTGATTTCCATTTTTTACA
The DNA here is from genome assembly GCF_001890085.2 of Hipposideros armiger. Taxonomy (NCBI): domain Eukaryota; kingdom Metazoa; phylum Chordata; class Mammalia; order Chiroptera; family Hipposideridae; genus Hipposideros; species Hipposideros armiger. The sequence goes on from NW_017731747.1 coordinate 157,292, forward strand.
TCTCAATAATTAAGATTTTTAGAGAACAGCATGTTCCTGTTTAGAATGCTTAATCCTGTGAATATTTTTTCACCAAATCTGTTTCCTACAGACTCCGTAGCTTCTCATCACAAAAATCATGAAGCATTGATGGTTGATCCTCTGCCAATGTAGAAAATTAGTTTTACTTACAAAATCATAATCATCAGAGGCTTACCATTCTAATAATTAGATTTATTTTAACTATCATTTTATGGTCAGACCTTGATGGTTAGAGCCCTGATTTCCAGCTGACAGCAAACAAGTTATTATTTTGCCTTAATGTATAGGAGAATCTCTATGTAAAGTAAACAGTGGGGCCAGCCGAGTGGCTCAGTTGATTAAGAGCGAGCTCACTCAAGAGTGCGAGCTCTGAGCAATAGGGTCACCGGTTCAATTCCTGGCCCAAGCTGAGCTGCTGCTGAGCTGCCAACAGGTGGCAGGATGGCTCAGCTAAAAAAACAGCATAAAGTAAACAGCGGGGCCTAGTCTACATAGTCAGGGCGCTAAGCAGTGTGGGAGCCCAGCCCTTTTCAGCCTGGCTTCCTGGAAATTGCATGGCAGCACTGAGAAGCTTTTCGTGTACTCTTCCTTTTATTTCTCTATGTAATAATGTTGCTGTAGGGAAATGAGTCATGCCTAGTGATACGAAGAACGCCTGGAATAACTGGGTGTGGTTAAAGGACAATCACGAGGGAGTGTGATTACAATAAATAAAGTTTGTGGTACAAACGATATTATTTTAAACAATGATTTTTGAAAACTGTTTGCAGAGGTTCTTTAATATTTCTTTGTACAAGTGGTTGGGAATACCACAAGTTATTCAGAAACGTTTCCAATGAAATTCATCTCTTGCTATTTCAGCTGTGCTTTATCATCGTTGGGGACATCTGGACTTGGCCAAAAAACACTATGAAATCTCTCTGCAGCTTGACCCCACTGCATCAGGAACCAGGGAGAATTATGGGCTCCTAAGAAGAAAGATAGAACAAATGCAAAAGAAAGATGTCTGATCCTTTTTCCTTTATTTTTTGAGTTTGTATATGTGTGTGTGCATGCGTGTGTGTGTGTGTGTGTGTGTGTGTGTGTGTGTGCATGAGGCATATCATTAATATTATATGGTTATGTTTAAACATTTAAAAGTCTTAACATGTTTATTTTATTCTGTTTTTTTTTCAATGAACACAAAGACATACAAAAAGATTACAACACCAGCAATATACTCTTGAATGCTTGATGTGGTTTTTGCATTGAAATTGTATTTTTTTCAGACCACTCAAATGTAAATTCTAAAATTCCAAGAATGAAGTCTTTTTTAATTAAAAAGAAAAAGAGAAAAAAAAATTATCTCGAGCAACTTGCAGTAGAATTAAGCCTGCATTTGGGATGTGAGCTGTGGTGTGCAGAGACTAGCACTATTAAATATCAACTGTGAACAAGAAATGACCAACTGACTCCTACAATGTATATAAATGTCGAATGTGTCTGTATATTAGACTTCTTATTTAATGACAACAAAGGGTAAATTAAAATTTTTGGTTTTTTAATCTTTTTTTTAGAACAATATACTATGAACTTCATTTGTAAGGAAATCTATTTATTTGTATTTTTATGTTTTGAATAGGGCAGATAATTGAATGAGGAATGGAAATGTTAACATCTAGTATATTTATATACTTTTCCCCCATAGGAAGAAGTTCACTCCTGCAATATTTTTTTGGATTCTCCAACTTGTGCAATTTCATAACATAGGAAATTATGTAGTATTCTACATGAACTGTCACTATTAATAGAAAATTCAAGCCATGCTTTAGGCAAAAGCAGGCAGCCTGATGTCTTTATTTTGTTATATCTAATATTAAGAGGGCTACACATCTATGTAAGTCGCTTCTTTGTTTTTAACTGTAAAGCAGTTTTCCATTTGACGTAGTGGAACCACAGTCATTACTATATCCAGAAAACGCAAGAGGTAATTTTCTCTCAAAAGGCACCACATTTGGGGAGTTTGTGGTATTTTTAAGAATTGGATTATTTTTCCTATTTTACTTGATCAGAATAATCATGTTTGTTTTGTTTCATGCTTCTACATATGCTGTTGATTTATACAATCTCTGTAATTTCTTATGCTGTAAAAGTTATTACACAAACAGGTATAAAAATGTCATATTGCCTTCATAATAGATGATTTTTCAAGTTAAAACTTTCTGTCCTTTCCTGTAAAATGAAATCGAGGTGACCAATTCATCCTTGTAGTATGTGGCTTGAATTTGGCTTTAGGGACCATATAATAGAATTGCACTATAGAGTTATCCGGGTTCAGAGAATGGGGTGAACAGATCCCATATTGAGATAAATTTGATTCTCTACACTCAAGTTTTTTGGGGACAGATCTGTGTGGATATGTAAATCAGTAATTGTAACTTATAAAGGTTGAGCTACATCAGAAAAGAAAACGCTGGTGATTGACATACATCAGAAAAGTGCTGTGTTTCAAACATTTCTTAAACAGCCCCCAAATAACGGTAACAATTTGTAGATCTCTTAGGGGCAGGAGCTGCCTTATTCTTATTTATGTTATTTTCATGCTTAGGTTGGCAAATGATACATGCACTTTACGCTTGCTGATTTTTTTTAAGCAAAGTTCTTTAAAACAGTACTTGAGAGTAAAGAAAAAATATTTCCTGTGAAAGAAATATTTGAAAGTAAAGCAAAAATATTTCTTGTAAAAGCAACTATAGGGTTCTTTTTTTTTTCACCCTCTGATACTAAAACTTTAGTGTCAAATCAAGATGTGCAAATCTGGGACCTCTGCCTACCAAATGAATCCCGTTAGCTTTCACCACTCCATCTCCCAGGATTTCCATTGCAGTTGTCTTCTTTCCAGAGAAAACAGTCATTAGTTTGATTGATATTTCAGGAAGTCTTTTATCTCTGCAGATTTTAGAAGTGCACCATGCTGGCTCTCTTTTTCCCCCCTTCTTTTTCCATTTTAAGGCAGCCACCCTCTTTAGTCCTTGGTTTCCTTCCTAACAAGACTGAAATAGAAGGCTGTCTGTCTCCTAGTTCTTCTTTATTTGGCATATTTTTTTCATTTTAATGTTTTCTATTGTTAATCATAGTAGCGGGCTGGGTAGGGAGGTGTCAAAACAAACATGGAGGGGGGGCGGGTGTTGCCAGTTGGGGAAACCTGAGAATTCTAATCATCATCTTTCATCTCTGTGATAGTGAGCATCATGAAACCGAGAAGGTATTTGGGGTTGTTTTTTGTTAAATGTATGTTACTTCTACAATTTTTTCCCTGTTTAGATGCAGTCTTACATTTATGTCTTAATGTATTTTGTATTTTGAGACCCATTATTCATTTACCCCACCTGACCAATGTATTAGTATTACTGCTACAATAATATCACAGCTCCCCATGTCTCTTGTCATCCTCCTCAGGTGAGCTTCCGCTCCTAAACTTTACACAAGTGTCTGTCTTTCTGATGAGTGTACTTCCTCCCTTGGTGGTCTCTCGCTTTTAGACAGAGTACATACAGCTTTTCAAAGCCAAAGTCCATCTTGATTCCCATCCTACTGCATTTTGGATCAATGTCCAGAATCTGAGATTCTCTTCTCTCATATTATTACTTTTTATTTGAAGATAATTGTGGCTTTACATGCAGTTGTAAGAAATCATACAGAGAGGTCTGGCCGAGTGGCGAGTTGGTTAAGAACTGGCTTGGGACGCCTGAGGGCCCCGGTTCGGATCCCACATGAGGGCCAGTGACACTGCCCTCCACAGCTAAGATGGTGAACAACAGCTCGACCTGGAGCTAGGCTGCCGTGGGTCGCTGGTGACGGCATGGGCTGCAGTCCCTGCTGCAGTGGGTTGCCATAAGCTACCGTGTGTGGGCAGCAGCCAGCATGAGTGGCCGGCAGCCGATGTGAGCTGCCAAGAGCTGCTGTGAGCGGCCATCCAGTGGCCGGTGACCGATCTGCCTCACCCGGGAAGAGCACAATGATGATACCATAATGGGCCAGTGAAGCGACTTCTCCACAACTAGACTGAAGAACAAAACGACAGCAACTTGTCTGTTCCCCTTCCCCCGATTCCCCAGCACTGTTCCCCTCCCCCAATTCCCCAATAAAATCTTTAAAAAAAAAATCATACAGAGAGATCTCGTCTACCCTGCACCCAGTTTCCTCCAATAGTAACATCTTGCATAACTATAGTACATTATCACAGCCAGGAAATTGACATTGACTCATCCACCATTTTTATTCAGATGTCACCAGCCTTACGTGTACTCGTTTGCGTGTTTAGCTCTGTGCAGTTTTTATCACGTGCGTAGATTCATGTGGTCACCACAGTCAAGATACAGAGCAATTTCATCACAAGGATCCCTCACGCTACTCTTATGTTATTACTTTTATCAAAATATTTTCTTGAGCACTGACTGTGTACTAGCAGTGTGCTAGCTGCTGTGGATACGATGGAAAATGAAAACAGATGGGTTTCCTGCCCTTGGGTAGCTTACAGTTTAGGTTGCCTCCGCCTTATTGTGCACCCATGTTGGGCATGCTGGTGTAGACATCTAGGGCTAAGCATTGTTTCCAGCCCCCTCTCCAGGGGACCTCTCGGGAAGTCACCAGGCCCTTTGGTCACTCATACACAACTTTCACATTTGCAACTGTCCAAGTATCACAGGTTGTCAGAACATTTCTTTCCTTCTATGTTCAAAATTCTCCATCAGTTGTTGAATTTGTTTTTTTCCTGGAGGCAATGAAACAATAAAGTAGAATTTTTTGGCTACTTCATAGAAACAGATATTGATTCAATTGCCTCTGCATTCTCCTTTGGGCCTCATTTATCGTAAAAGCTTTGCCAAGCATCTGGGGGAAATGAAGACATAAATTCCTGAGACAGAAACTCCATTGAAGGGTCAGCCATATTGTGCACAGATATGGGGAAACTGGGGTGCACTTACCATATTGACCTAGATAAACGATTCCAAGAGTTGAGGAACCCTGATTTTCAGTAAAGAAAGACATTTAATATTACTTGTAATATTCATTAATAAATATTAACTATAATTATTGAATATTGCAGCCTCATTTTAAAATCCCACACACTCTTGTCTTAAAGGGTCTCTCCTATCTCTAAATTCTACCAAGAAGATATTAAACTTTGGTTACGGCCTCTTTTAGGATAATGTTCCTTACAAAACGTAGATCAGCAGTTGATCTCTAGTTCAAAGTAGAAGGAGCAAAGGTCTCAGGTGGGACAGTTTGGCTGGAATGAAGCAGACAAGGAAGGAGAATGGTGGAGACAGGAGCCAAGAGAATACTCTCAAATATTAAGGCTCTTCACTTGTTTTGTCATATTCCAATCTTTTCTTTAAACTTATAGGAACTGGTTTGTCTTAACATTGGCCTTTTTTGAGTAATAAGAAGTGGGCGGAAAGAGACTTTTCACCTTTTACCTTACAAATCTCTGCGTTATTTGAAATATTCCTTTTTCTAAATAAATGAATACATATGACATCACAGAGACATCTATTCAAGACAGCCATGGATGCGTTTGTAATAAAGTTGTGACAAGATGTGCTGGTATGAAAGAGATGTCATAAGGGAGGCTCAGGTACCCAAAGGCACTTGCTAAATTGCTTTGCCCAACACGTAGAGAGATGCTGGGGAGAAGGGGGTCCCCAGAACAATGCTGAGCGAAAAGAACTTGAGAGACAGCATTTTTCAGATTATTGGCTGAACTGCTGTGCGATGCATGCCTTTAAATCTTCACTCAATTCTATACACTGTGTGACTCTTTGGTGGCTGTCTGGAAATAGTGGGCACTTGGGTGCACAAAGCACCCAAATGCATGTGAAAGGAAAATCTGTATGACACCTGGGTTTGAATCCCGTTCTTCATTTACCAGTTGTATAACCATAGGCAAGTGTAGTAGGTTGAAATGTAAGTGCCCCCCCCCCCACCAAATTTGTATCTACCTGGAACTTCAGAGTGTGACTGTATTTGGAAATAGGGTCTTTCCAGACACAATCAGTTAAGGATCTGGAGAGGAAATCATTCTGACTTAGGATGGACCCTAAATCCAATGACTGGTGTCTTGTAAAAAAAAAAAAGGAGAAAACACAGAAAAACACAGAGAAAAGGAGTCCGTGGGAAGATAGAGGCAAAGATTTGAGCGATGCTACCACAAGCCAAAGAACAGCAGTAAGCCACCAGAAGCTGAAAGACACAAGGAAGATCCTCCCCTCGAACTTTCAGCGGGAGCGCAGCCCTGCCCTCCTCACCTCGAATTCTGACTTCTGGCCTCCAGAAAAATGTTCGTGTTGGTTTTTTTTGTTTTTGTTTTTTTTTGTTGTTTTTTAAAGATTTTATTGGGAAATTGGGGGAGGGGAACAGCATTGGGGAATCAGGGAAGGAGAACAGACAAGTTGTTGTCCTTTTGTTCTTCAGTCTAGTTGTGGAGGACGTTGCTTCACTGGCCCATGTTGGTGTTATCATTGTGCTCTTCCCGGGTGAGGCAGATTGGTCACCGACCACTGGACAGCCACTCATGGCGGCTCTTGGCAGCTCACGCTGGCTGCCAGCCACTCACAGTAGCTTATGGCAGCCCACTGCAGCTTCACTGCAGCCTACGCCGTCCTGGGAACTCACGGCAGCCCAGCTCCAGGTTGAGCTGTTGTTTACCATCTTAGCTGCAGAGGGCACAGCATCACTGGCCCACATGTGGGATCTGAACCGGGGCCCTGCTGCTCAGAGCTGGCATCCCAAGCCAACTCTTAACCAACGCGCCACTTGGCCAGCCCTCGTTCATGTTGTTTAAAGCCACCCAATTTGTGGTAATTTGTGGCAACCCTATGAAATCATTACAGCAAGTAACTTAGTGATCTAGCACCTCAGCTTTCTCACCTATAAAATGGGGGGTAATACTACCTTTTTCACAGAATTACTGCGAGGTTTAAATGAGAAAAGGCAGCATATAAAGCCCTAGACCAGTTCATATGATAATATTCAATAAATAATTGAAGGTAGGCTAACCCTCACTTTTCTTGAAGCTTTTATCCTGTAATTAAATGACTCAGAAACAACCTCAGATTTAAATTTTTATCACTTATGCTCTAAGTCTGATTAGTTCAACAAGTACTTTAAAACTGTTACATTGTTTATCAAAACTGGCTTGAACATCCTGCATTTCTGGTCATTTTAATTTTAAATATGTAGCATTTTTCAAGGACCAATAAAGTTTTCTGCTTCCTATTTGTAATAAGTGTTTGAGAAAATGTTTCCCGTGTAGATTTAAGTTGCACATTTATCCATTACTTAAAAACAATTTTGTCTCAGCAGTTACATTTTGATAGAATTAATTATGATAAATAGACTTGAGATTTGTCTTGAGGATTATCAACACTGCTCATTTCTAGAACTTTCTGGTAAAGTATATGGATGATAGCTTTTACATTACTGGTCTAGGAATGTGCAGACATCAGCAAACAAAGTGACAAGGTAGAAGGAACAGAGACCAGGAGTGTAAGATCTATCCTAGGGCCAAGTTCACAGGCATAAATCATTTTTTTAAAGCTTCAACAATTCAATTAAATACAAACACTTACAATCCTACCATTAGTTACCAGAAACCAGGAATGAATAAATTACTGTATTTTCTAATAAAAATAATGGTGGTGGTGGTTGCTTTTGTTGTTAATTTCACCTCTATGAAATGAGAGGGTTGGACTAAACCAGTGATCTTTAAACATCCTTAGATGCTTACCATTTTTTTAAACTAAATCTTATACAGAAGTATACTGCAAAAAGTTATAAAAGTGAGCTGTTTTGGATGCTTATATAAATCCTCATTAAAAAATCTATTGTGCAATGTAAGAATGTTTGAAATACCAACACTCTTGTGGAAATAAAATATTTTGAGTTTCTAGTCCTGATACGGCCTAATAAGGTAAAAAGTAGCTCAGACTGCTTCGTATTATTGTTCAAAGGATAAAATGAGAAAAGAGTACTATGCTCTGCTATTCATCAGGCTGAGGTAGCACAGATTAGGACAGCTGCAAAGTGAACAGGAAACCATATTTCTCCCATGGACACACTGAAGTTGTAATGTGTCAAATAACCCCCTTCTGGGAGAGTGACTGCTCCTTTCTCTTACTCACTGAGAAACCTGTTCTGGAAAGCGTTGACTATCAGAAACATTGCTGTTTGAAATCATCAGTAAGAATGAAACATCTTGCTCTACCTGGAGGGTCCAAGTCACTTTGACACAGACAAGCAGCCTTGGTTGCCAGTCCCAGTACAGAGCTTCATTCAAAGGGTTTCTGGATACACCTGTACACATCAGAACTTTTAGTCTCCAAGGACACAAGATCCTGAGTCCATTCTGCAGTCCAGACCTGATAGGGGCCCTTTGCACACAGCCCAAGCCTCAAGCCTTTGAAACACTATTTCCTTTAAATTCCACCTAACCTCCTTTGCTCCCCCCAAATCTCTGAACTTCATCTTTGGTGAGGCATCTCAGGGTTCCTCTGACATGCCGTCTTCCCCATTGAAACAAGCTAGTAAATCTGACTGTCCAACGACAGTTTTGTGCTAGGTCTCTGATTGGGCTAAGACAGGCCACATGTTAATCATATGACCTTGGTCAAGTCCCCTAACCTCTTTACCTCATCGTAAAGTGGAGGAAATTCTCCACCTAGCTTTTACAATGCAGGAATAAGGATCAAATGTATACAGAAGGTCTTCATGGATAGAACACGTAGAGGGTTATTCATCGGAAATAGCACTTTTAACAAAGAGGTTCAAATATAAAAATATAAGTCCCGATCACCTACATTTCGGTGTATCCTACCCAGCTTCCGTTTCAGCCCTCGTGTTAAAGAGCACAGGTTTTAAGTTCAGCTGGATATGGATTCAAATCTTGGCATTCTCGTTTAATGGCAGTGTGCCTGTGAGTGGGTTATTGATCCCTGTCGGAGCTCAATATTTCATATTTCATTTGAGTGCCAATATCTGCTTCATACTACTGTTTAAAGGATAAAATGAAGAGTGCTGTGCCAGGCACATAAGAACCCTTAGTGTGGGTACATTTCCTACATTGACAGTTCATGGGAACCAAGCTGTATTTCATTTTTAATGTCTACATTTCTAGGCACCAGGTAAGCATTATTTTCTTTAAAAAGTTACTGTTTGGAGAGCAGGACCAAATAACTTGATCCTAGTTTTAAGAAGAATCATAGCAGCAATGTTACAGGGTTAGAAATGGGTTTGTGGCCTCTTTACAATGTAATTAGCTTTCTTCGTGGTGGATGGCACATTTGGTTGTCAGATTACTTTCTCTTGGAGTTCTTATAATTATGCTCCTGTTCATGATTAAGGATTTATTCACTAAAACTAATGAAATAATCTCAGTCCAGTGCTTCAGTCCAGTTTTTCTGTTATTCCTAAAATTATAGAATAGGTGTAAGAATAGCATAGACCATCTCAACTTCAATTGCTTGGAAAATTCCATAGAATTTTTAGAAAAGATATTGCATACCTTTTGTGAAGAAAGGGTCAATGCCTTATTTTAAAAATAATCTGACAGCAGTGCACATTATCTTTAAAACATTAATTCCAGAAATACCAGAATGAGTTTAATGTGAATGAATTTAGTTTCATGAGGTTGGTTTTAATGCTCATTAATTTCTTTGCCACAGAAATTGTTTAGCAGTGAGACCTGTTATATTAAGTAAAATAACTTGACAGAATAAAAAGAAAGAAAAGGTAACCCTTTGGCTTTCAAATTAAACAACAATTTTTTTAGAGCTAGGTTTAGAAATGGAAGTAGGGAACTCAATTATTTGCAACATCTATTTTTTTGTACTTTTTGCATAAAATTTTCTAAATTAGCCTAGTTAATGAATCCTATGTTAAACTGTAAAGCCTTTTTGTTAAGTTAGTGTTGATTTACATAGAGTAAATGATCAAAAAGTAAACTTCAATTATGTAAATATTATTGAATACCTATTCCGTGTACTATAGTAGGAAGTGCTGAGAGCTCCTACAAAGAATACAGGTCTGCCCTCATGAACTTCAGTCCAGTAAGTCGACGGTCATATAAATCAACTATTACGAAATGGAGAGGTAGGGGTTGTAACAGAGGCTGGAGCAAAAGAGTATAGGGCGGGGTAGACAAACCTTTTCTGTCAAAAGACAGATGGTAAATGTTTTAGTCTTTGTGGGCCTCAAGGTCTTGGTGGCAACTATAGACAATACATATATGATGATCGCAACTGTGTTTTCCATAAAACTTTACTGATGGACACCGAAATTTGAATCTCATATAATTTGCATGTGTCATATTTTCATTTGCTTAGTTTTCAAGCATTTAAAAATGTAAAACTTATTCTTAGCTCATGGGCCATACAAAAACAAGTGGTAGGTTGGATTCAGGCTGCCGGCTATTTAGGGCCCAAAGTGATTTTTTTTTAATGATTTACTAGAATAATTTGAAAATATTTCAGCAGATTTTACCATGTTATTTAGTTAGACCTTAAGCTTCTTATACAGTCTCCTTGTTCTGTTGTTTATTTCACTTGTAACTATAGTTTCAAGAGATGCAGAAGATATGTTTAAATCTATTGTGTGATACCTGCCGTGCTGAAGGCATGGGGAAGGGGTAACAAGGAGATGAGACCAGCATCTTTTGCATAATACTAAGTAGTAGTGTATCTAGTCAACTATAAATTAGGCATCTACCTTATTAATACACCAAAGTCTGGAAAACAGAGCTTGGCAATTACCTGCTCAGATTTAGATAACAAAAATGGCCAAACTAGGTATTTCTAGATAAAGACATTGTTAGCTTAAATTCTTTGAGTTGGTAAAGGAAATGTTTGCTGAGCTTTGAACCCTGGCATAGAGATTTGCCTTCTGTAGGATCCCGAGCCTGGAGGATGTCAGAGGTTATAGATGGCAGAGCAACAGATCACAAGGAGCAAAAAAGCTGACTGGGCAGAGCCTTTATCAGGGAGTGACTCACCTGAAGTATTTGGATGCAGCCTGACAGGCTCCTTGAAGCATCTCAGCTCCTAAACCCACCAGAGCAGTTGACTTGCTCCTGTGTAACCCACCAATCCTATGCTGACAAGCCAAGGACCCTTCTAAACTGACCAATGATCCGTTTCCTTGGGAAACTATATTTCTTTTGCCTTTCTGACGGTAGTTTCCACCCCTGCCTTTGCTGGGCAGCCGTATTCACAGTAACCGTGCCCTCGTGTGTGCAATACACAAGTAAATCCTATGGAATCTAGATCCTACTGCAGAGCACCCAAACTAGAATCAGCATTCTTAGACAAGATCTTCAGTTGATTCTCATACACAATACAGTATGAGAATAACTGGAGCAAATCTTCAATAAACCATGGTTCTTAAACTTGACAATGCATCGGCTTGGCCCTCCTCCTGGAGTTGCTGATTCAAAGGTCTGGGTGGGGCCTGAGAGTTTGCATTTCAAAATTCCCACGTGCTGCTGCTGCTGCTGGTCTGGGACCACATTTTGAAAACTACTGCTTTAAATTATTTGTCTATGAATTATTTTTTGACAGTTAAACTGAAGACATCCCGCAGAGCCTAATCTATGTTGGATCAGACTCTCTCAGCCTTACCTGGCAGTAAATGTTACTTAACACTCACCATCTTGTCACCTTGTCACTATCTTTAATTTTCCTTTACCAGAGGAATTATTTACTTATGCATATGCCTCACTTTCCTTTGTTGACATGATCTCCCTCCCTCAAAAAAGAAAAATAAGTAAAAACAGAACCATTTTTCCCTTAGAAAAAAAGATGATTACTGCTACTCTTTAAAAATATACAATAGACAACATTTTTTATATATTTCAATTTAATCATGAACTTCCCAAGGAAGAATTCCATGAAAAGTATGGTTTATGACTCTGAGCTTTTAGGTTTCTTTTAGAATTGTACAGATGTTCAAAGCATAGCCACATCAGCATTATTGGAAATGTCTGAATAAAAACCAGATTGTAGTAAGATTTCAACTAGTCCACATACATGAGAAAGTGAAAGTGGCAGAAAATTATTAAAGGGAATTATTACTAGTCCAATAACTACTTATACATTTGTGTCTGTGGGGGAGAGGGGACAGAAATGGCCCTCTCTGCATCTCTGTGTCATTCATGTCACCTGGGTCCACAAAGTAGCATTGCTTAAGCCCATAGTTTAAAAAGTGTAGAGAAAAATTCTCCTTAAGCTTTTGGTCTTCACTCCTCTGATTTCTGGGCTCAATTTTAGTCTTAGGAGGCAGGGGCACGACAGTAAGTCATTCCTTCCATTGTCTCCTCCAACCAATTTTATTTAAAAAGGGAAAATTGGTAATATGTGGCAGTATCAAGAATATATGATTAGCTGTATCCAGTATGTTATCAGCTCTGACTATGGAGGTGTCAGTGATGTGTTATGGGTTCCTATGGGATGCATCCCCAGGTGTGGGCTCATTCCAAAGTGTGTGTGTGTGTGTGTGTGTGTGTGTGTGTGTGTGTGTGTGTGTAGCTGATGTGGTGTGTCCCCAGATGTGTGTGTGTGTGTAGTTGACGTGGTGTGTCCCCAGATGTGTCTGGGTCCCAACATGGAGTCAAGGCTGGCCATGAGCACCCAGGTGGGAAGTATTAAGGCGTACGTGTCTGCAGCGGACGCCCCAGGTGTGCGCGTGACCCGGGTGCGTGGCGGACAACTGCGTGGCCGGGAAGGCCTGCTACCGCGTCCTGCCTCCAGGGGCGCCGCTGGGGGCGGTCTCTCCGGGACGGCTGTGCCAGTCTCCACGCGTAATTTCCGCTCCGCGGCCAGGGCCCGCTCTCCTCGCCCGGGCCGCGCTCTGTGAAAGGTGAGGGGGTGGGTGCGGGCCGAGCCAATGACCGGGAGCCGTCTCCACCCCTGTGCCCACCTTTTCCGCGCGATACCCTGGGGGCCCCAGGGAATCGGGCCGTCTGTACCTGCGCCGCGCAACCCGCCGAGGCGGAGTCCAGGCCCGCAGGTGCAGGGGAGGCGGAGGGCGAGGAGGAGGGGAACACGGAGGGAGGCGGGGCAGAGCCTGGGCCGGGGAGGGGACGCCGGCGGCCGGCGGAACCGGCTGGGAGGGACCGGCACTCGGGGCCGTTAAAGGCGCCCACGGGTTGGCTCCACGCAGCGTGAAGCGGCCGCCACCCGAAAGGGCGAGGACCAAGTTAGGGCTGCCTCCAGAAGACGGGAAGACTCTTCAGAAGGTAGTTTTAAGAGGATTTCTCAGTTGACTGAGGCTTAACACTTTTCAGATTTTTTTAAAATTAATTTTAGAAATTCCTGGTTGTGAGGAAACCAAAAGCTACAAAAAGAAATCTAAAAACGTCTGGCATTTGCCAGTTCATGAGTTTAGTTTTCTTTGGAGCCGTTAGTGACACACCTGAAATGTTGGAACAGTTTCTCTTATTGCCTTGAGTACAAAATATGGTTATTGTTGTTTCACTTTGTTGGCCAAAGATTAAATCACAATCGCACTGGAAAACCTAAATAAGTGCGTTTTTGGTTTTTTTTTTAAACACACCTCCTTGCAGCCAAGCTTACTTTGTTAATATTGAACTGATAAGAAAATTCATAAGACTTGTAGCCATTTTTTTTAAAGCAGGTAATTCATTTTGCTAAATGTCCCCGGGAGAAATCAGGTACTAAAAACTAAAGCGTATCTCCAGTTAGTTGGATTGACCTATGTAAAGTGTAGGTTTGAAACACACTCGTGCTTCTGGACTTTTCCTGATAATTGAAGCCTAGTCATTCAATTTATTGAAATGCTAATGTAAGAGCTCCTGCAGTTTGCCCTCATTTTCCCAAATGCTTTGCTTTCCTGAACTGATTCCCAGGAGAAACTGGAGGCTCCGAAGCAGATTACCTGGTAGACAGCATTCGTATTTCAAAACCTGAGTTTGCAAAGTTAAGTTTTCTAACTGGGTTTTTGTTCGGAAATATTTTGGACCAGTTGACCTTGCTAATGAGAGTTCTAACGACTAACACTTGTCAGAGGGTGGTAATTCATGCTGGCCTTAGATCATGGGCGGCAAGGGAGTCAACTAGAACAGGGATAGACACTGATACTGCTTCAGTTTTAACATTACCTGCTCATTTTTCTCTTCATTTTATCTAGTAAGAGCTCTTGCAAGTTTCAACCTGTGTCAGTTGTTCCAAGGGGAGTCATTGAAAGGCTTTGTACCAACAGTTAACCAGGGACTTTATAAGGGTGTGGGACACCCGTACAGGCTGCCATGGAAACGCAGGAAGCAGTGTTTGCAGAGGGACAGGTCCTAGGAAAGGTGTCGATAAGAGGACAAAATCAAGCCATCTTACTCAGCAGTCTTCTCTAGAACATTCTTCAGTCTTGGGTAAACCTTAGCTATTAGAGATTTTATTAAGAGAGCATCGGTTAATAGGAACTCGTTCATTAATTGAAGGTCTCTCTCAGTGAAACTGCTCAGGGCAAGAAAACCTTGTTTAGATTGGACCTGAGCCCTGTGTAGCCGGAACTTGCTCTGTGTAAGTGTTGTTTTATTCCTCCAATGGGTTTACAGAAAAGACCCGGTCACTAGAAGTCTTGGGATTTGTATGGCATTATGAGGTACCACACGTGGCAAATAGCTAAAATCTTCAGAGGATGGAAATGATGTCAAAGGGGCAGTTGGAGCACAGAGATGAAATTTCACGGGAGGACTTGGGGAAGGTCACATTTGCACTGGACCTTGAGCAGAGAGAAGAATTTTTATAGGCAGAGGATGGAATGGGGCATTCTTGGTGCCAGGCACCATGAGCAAAGATAAGGAGTTTAAAATGTAACCATGTTTAGAGATATGAAAGTAAATGATAGCCTGAGGCTGGACTCTGTAAGGAGGGGTGGGTGGGAGGTGTGCCTGGAGAGAGAGAGGCTGTCTGGCAATAAACTCAACTTTTTAATCAATGTTCTGATTTGTTTTAATCAAAGCAAACACAACAATGAACTTTCCTATATGCATTAAGTAGATTTAACAGTTTGTTAAAAGTTTTATTGGCCATACCTGCTGCTGCTTTTTCTTGTTGAAGCACTTGAAATTCCAGACAACATCATATTTCACCCCTAAATGTATAGCAGGCACCTCCAAAAAAGGCCATTTTCTAGTATAACCGTAACACCATTGTCACATCTTAAACAAATTGGTAATAACGGCTTAATGTTTTCTAAAACCCAATCCACAGTCAAATTTCCCTGATTGCTTCAGAAATACGCTTACCCTTCCTGTTGGTTTGTGTAAATTGAAATCCAAACATGGGCCAAACATTGTCTTTTCTTCTAGAATAGGGGTCTGGCAAAATTCTTCTGGAAAGAGCCCAGCATTAACTCTCTCAGGTCATGTGGTCTCTGTTGCAGCTACTCAGCTGCCTTGGCCTGCAAAGGTAGCCATAGACGATATGTAAATGAATTAGCATGGATGTGTAACAATAACATTTCGTTTTCAAAGTTTTTTGTCTTAAACCCCACTGGTGGGCTGGACGTACTCGAGGGCCATAGTTTGCAGAGACTGTTGTCTAAAGCAGTACCCGTGGGTTTCTTTAATGCCAGTGATTTATTGGTGTCAATTGGTTGCCTCACATTCTGGATTTATTCAGCTCCTTGTATAGTATGGTTTGCTCCTCTATCCCCTATATTTTCTGTAAGCTGGAAGTTAGATCTAAAGGCTTAATTAGGTTCAGGTTCACCATTTTTGGCAAGCATACATCAGATGTGGTTTGAATTTTTTTAAATGTTAATTTATGACTTTAAAAGACTGGGAAACCCTCATCCAGGAAGCCCATTTTTTCTAAAGTGGTCTTTGTCTGACGGCTGAGAATACACTTTTTGCTTTCTTATTTTCCTTACTTGAAGGAGAGGATATGGCTGCTATTCCTCAAGGAGGTTGAGAACTTTGAATCCCACGGCTAGGTCAGTGGGAACTTTCCTCTCTTCCTGGGATCCTGTGACCCCGGGGGTTGGCTCACCTCATTTTCCCATTCTGTGGAAGGACCTTCCTTTGTGGGGCCCACACCCAAGGCCTGAGATGCCTTCCAACAGGGCTGGCTGATTTGGTTTTGTTTTTAATCCCCTTGTCGCTTTAACATTCAACTTTCTTCACTCACCTCCCTCTTCATCTCACCTTCCCTCCACCACCCCCACCCCCAGCAGGAGTGAGAACTGGATACCTGGTTTGTGGGCTTTGTAGACGCTGTGTGATGAGAGCATTCGTCCCTGTGTCCTGTTTGGAAGGATTCTGAAATCAAAAGCCTTTCAGACTCTTAGATTTACTCTGGTGCTGGATTCCAGGGCCACACGGTTTTGAAGAAACAAGCTTACCGGTGAGAATTGTTTTTTCCTCTGTTCAAAAGTGTTTGTTGCTCCTAAATTCTAGAGCACCAGAGAAAGAATGTTGACAAATACTGTCAGGTGGAAGTCCTTGTCTTTTGGTCACTTACAGTAGGCGAAACTGTTCATCATTATATCCGTTTTTATAGACAACATGCCTTTGGGATGCGGTTTTCTTTTTGTTGATTTGTAAGAATTCTTTATATACCGAGGATGCTAATCTTTTGTCATATAGTATGTTAGAACTGTTTTCCCAATTTTTATTTTACTGTTTACAATACTTATGCTCTGCAAAAATTTTTAATTTTATATAGGGGAAATATCAATCTCCCCTTTATAGTTTCCTTGCTTTGTGTTTTGCTTAGACCTGCCATTTCAAGATTATTTTTTTTAAAGTTTGTGTTAACACAGATAAATGAACAAGTGATGAGAGATAAGCACATGTGATTCTGAAAAAGAATAATATTGAAGGCAATAATATAATGTTAAATTGATTAAATATTGGCACTAAGATAGGCCCTACATTGATAAGTACTGAACTTGGGAATGGGTATTTGAGGGATAATTATGTCATTACTCTCTTTTTGTATATTTTTTACTTCTCATAATAAAAAGTTTTCTTTTATAAAAAGAATAGTAGGGGGAAACAATCTTTGACCCTTTTGTTCGTATGCAGCAACTACTGTCTCTGTGCTAAAGAGTGGGGGTATTGTGTTAACAAATGCATTGAATCTTGGAACCTAGATTTACAACAGAGAAAGGGCACAAGGGAAGGCCTAGCGACTGGGAGAAGCGTGTGTGATTTTGTATTTGATTCCTAGCGCTGCCCCATCTCACCAGGCTGAAATCAAGGCATCAGCAGGGCTGCGTCCCCCACCTGTAGGCCTAGAGGAGAATCTGCTTTCTGCCTGAATTCCTTGGCTTATTGATCCCTTCCCTCCACCTTGAAAGATAGGCACATGGCATCCCTTTGCGGCCCTTCCACTGTGGTCACAGCTCGCTCTCTCTGCCCTGAGCCAGGAAAGCTCCTCCACTTTTAAGGATTCATGTGGTTAGATTGGGCCCAGTTGGATAATCCAGGATAATTTCTGCATCTCAAGGCCCTTAACTCTAATCACACCTGAAAAGTCCCTTGTGCCATGCAAGTTAATGTTCACAGGTTCTGGGGATTAGGACGTGGCATCTTTGGGGAGGGAACGGGCTTTATACAGTCATCTCACCTTGTAATGCATTTAGAACACGCTGCTGCAGGATCAGGGCAGCCCTCCAGATGTTTGGGGCAGTCAGATGCGTTACTACCAGATGCAGTAATTCTCAGAGTCTGTTTCCACTGCTCTTCCACACTGAGGGGGTGGTGACTCTGCTTGAGACTCTCGGCCCCTTCCTTTCTCTGCATTGGTAAGAGAGGCTTCTGAGTGACAGAAGACGTTGGCTTCATATGTGAAATGTCACCTGTTCCTCAGAGCTCGACTGAACCTTTCTTGGATTCACTCCTGTGTATGCCCCCATCTTCCCCACAGGTCACACCTGCCTTTGCACGCTGATAGGTTTTTGTGCTGCTGCGGCTCTCTTACCTGTTAGTTTTTTGCATTATTTTTACCTGTGTAATTGTTTTTGCACTCTAGCCTTCAACACTGTTGGAGTCCTTTAAACAAAATTCACACTAAAATGTTTAGTATTTTCTCATCTATTAATGCTGATTAGGTGAGAACTCGGCCTTCCTCATTCTGATTGCCCAATAGTTTCTTCTACACAATAGGCAGCCTTTAGAAAGAACTCATTCCCAATTAGTTGGGAGTGTTTTTATAGAATTCTGACATTTTGAGTTATGCCAGAGTAAATTAGAGTGAGGGAGACTAAATTAGAGAGAGGTTTCTCATATTATGCTGTTCTCTTGTCCATTTGTTCAGGTTACTACATGTGCTTTTAAACTTTTTAGCGTTAATTACCCCTTCCTGCTGTTCTCATCTGTATTTTAGAGTGTGCAGCAGATAACTTAATGAAAATTATTATTTCCCCATCTCATGATGGTTTTACTAATTTGTGAGCATTAAATGAAGTTTGAAAAGCATTCTTCAAGCCATTATTGTTGAGAAGAATTACAACTCTTTCTTCCTTGATTTGGTTTTCTATAAAGTTAGACGCAGATTATAAAAGCGTAATGAAAATCATGAGGGGAAATCAGTATATCTTATAAATGAATAAAGAGTAGTTAGATGGCATTCTTGGGAGTGTTTATGAGGACAAGTCAGTGGCTTTTCCCCTCTCAGCATTCAGTTATAAACATTTGGAGCCATGCTGACAGAGTGTCATGAGCCTCATGTTACCAGCACAGCGTCCGAAATCACGCGCCATCCTGGCTTTGCTGCACTTCTCTCCCCTACCCCCCTTTTTTTGTTGAGTTTTTGTTTGCTTGCTTCTGGAGAATTTTAAAGCAAATACCATAAACCATACAATTCTACCTCTAAATATTTTAGTATGAATTTTGTTTAAAAGTTTAGTTTTTACATAACTACAGTCCTATCTAAGAATGAACAAACTATCCTTAATCATCTAATACTGTATTCATCTTTCTCCGATTGTCTGAAAAAGTCTGTGATTTATTCAGATCAGCATCAAACCAAAGCCCATTCGTTGTATTTGGTTTATACCTCTTGTAAGTGTCTTTTAATAATAATAATGATTGATGTATTGCCAGCATTAGCTTCAAAGTTCTTATTCTTACCTTTTATTTGTAACTCATTTCAGAGTAGTTGCATGCTGTCATTCTTTCATTCCTTATCATTTGCACTTACATAAAGTAAAATTAACCTTTTTGTTGTATAATTATATGAATTTAAAATCGATTGATTCATATAGCCATCTTCATAGTCCTGATACAGATCAGTTCTATCATCCAAAGCCCCAGAAAAAAAAAAAAAAGCTGTCATTCTGTCTCCTTGTAGTTGAACCCTCACCCTACCCTTAATCCCTGACAACCCTTGACCTGGACCCTGGACTCCATCTTTATAAGTTTTGCCTTTTCCAGAATGTCATATAAATGAAATTATATATAGAACCTTTGAGACGGGCTTCTTTCACTCAGACAACATCTTTGAGATTCATCCTTGTGTGTATCCTGATTGCTGAATAGTATTCCATCTCATGGACGTACCACAGTTTATGTATCCAATCACTGTTAAAGGACATTTGGAGTCTTCACAGTTTTTGGTGATTATAAATAGAGCTGCTATAAACATTTGTATGTAGATTTTTATTTGATCAAAAGTATTCATCTTTTTAGGGCAGATCCCCAGGAGTGGGAGCTGGCTGGGTCATATGGTAAGTGTCTGTTTAACTTTTGAAGAAACTGCCCAACGGTTTTCCTGAGTGGCTGTACCCCATCATTTGTATCCCTACCATCAGTGTGTGAGAGTTCCAGTTGCTCCATATCCTTGTCAGCACTTGATATTGTTGGCTTTTTTGTTTTTTGTTTTTTTAATTTGAGCCATCCTAATAGATATGTTGTTTTTCATTTTAATTATCTGCTTTCAGGTTTTTGGGCACTATAAAAATTTGTTTTTAGTAATTCTTGAATAAATTGAATCAAATTTATTCTATATACCTGTGATAAAAATAAGTATTTCTGGTTTTTCGGTGATATTCTACATTTAAATATGGTTAAATATTCTATATTGGAAAAAAATTAAAACCAGAATATTATATAGATAAGAGTCTTTCTTAAATCTCATCAGTTGACACATCATATTTGGCAAAGGATTACAGAATGGTATTTGAATACATAAATGCATTTTGCAGTAATTCATTCATTATCTGTATCTTGTGCACATCGCATTCCTATTTTACCATTAGTAACCACTAGTGCCATAATTTCTTTTGCCATTAGTTTTATGCTGGATTAGAGTAATCGGTGACTAATTAGTTACATGAGAGCGAATGGATGTAAGCAGAGAATAATTTCTTTGACTGTCTCTTAACTATCGTGAACACTATTGTAGTTTTAAAACGGACTGCTCCTCTGTGTCTGAGACAGTAGTAAAAGCTTGCATTTGAATACCTTTTTCCTTATTAAAGCACGTTGAAGAAGAAAACCATTTGAAATTTCTGTTTGTGAAGTAAAGACCATGTGCCTCTCTCTTTGGATGATGTAGGGACCATGGTCACTCTTGCTCGAAAGTATGGAGTTGACTCCTGGATTAATTACTAAAATGTCACTGCCAATGTTTGTCATCCTTACCCCTCACCATAGATGAAACTGTGAAAGTCTTAGGTGCACAAAGGCATGCTGACGGAGGGCCTGGCTTTAAATTCAAGTCTCACCCATTAGCTGCTGTGGTTTGAGCTTCCGGTTGGTAGTATTACATTTAAAAACAGAGTTGAAATTACTATCCTCTAATTGGAAGAAGGGTGTCCATATAGGTTTTACCCTGTGCCTAGAATCTCTCTGGCTTTGCTTCTGAAAAGTTGCTGGAGCGTTAGACCTATTGACAGACCTTCCTTTGTAACATAGGGGCATTCGAAAGAAAGGAGTGTTGAGGACACATTGCCAGAGGGCTTGAGGTTGCTGTGGTCTGAAACCTCACTGGCCTGGTACTAGGATGTAAAGAAATAGGATAGGTTTCTGTGGTTAAGGCATTTTTGGTTTAAAACTAACATATTCATTGACCCTGACATCAATTAGGATTGGAATAAATAAAAAATAGTGAAGGATTAGAAAGGATTTTATCTCCATTGGACCGAGTTTTTGTTTTGTTTAAAAAGTTATGGATGTTCTTTACACGTTATGCTTGTTGATATTAATAAAGTCTTATACATAGGCATATATATTTTGGGGGCGTTGGAGAAAGAGTAATATATTTGGCCTTAAATCTGGGGCTTTAGAACACCAGACTCATACACCTGCTGCCCCCTGCTGGCAGCGTTTTAAACAGTGCAGTTCAGAGGTGAGGAATTCTAGAGGGCTAAGTCCATTGTACAAGAGGGTTATTGAGGAAGCCAGGAGATGGTTTCTGTCCCCAGCTCTTCTCATAATTATTATCTGTATGATCTTAGGTGAATCAGTTCATTTGATTAAAGTCTAGATTTCACCTTCTTAAACTTTGAAGTGGAATTTGAAAGTTTCTTCCAGCTCTATCATCTTACAATTCTCCAATGGTAAAGCAAATATACAAAAGATGTCAAGCTCTACTTTTTCCTTTAGCAGCTGACGCCTAAACCATTCCAGATGTTTATCCAAGAACGCAGGCTCTAGAGTAACTCCTGAAGCTTAATATGGACTCAGCTTTGCAGCAAACTGCATAGCTCTATCTGGAGCACAGTCCATAATGACTCAGTATGATGACCCTGCATTATTGTGACAGCTTACAAGTTACATCATTTAAAAAATAATAATAATTTTCTTATTTTCAATTGTGGTAAAAAAAAAAAAAGCAAAACAAACCCACAACATAAAATTTACCATCTTAACTGTTTTTAAGTGTGCAGTTCAGTAGTGTTAAGTATATTCACGTTGTTGTGCAACAGATCTCCAAAACTATTTCATCTTGCAAAGCTGAAACTCTTTACCCATTACACAACGGTTCCCCATTTCTCCTCCCTCAAGCCCCTGGCAACCACCCTTCTACTTTTTGTGTTTATGAATTTGGCTACTCTACGCACCTCATACAAGTGGAATCATACAGTATTTATCTTTTTTTGTGACTGGCTTATTTCACTGAGCATAATGTGCCGAAGGCTCCATGCTGTAGCACGTGTCAGAATTTCCTTCCTTTTTAAGAATGAGTATTGTGTATAGATGGCACGCTTTGCTCATCCATTCCTCTGTCGATGGACACTTGGGTTGCTTCCACCTCTTAGCTATTGTAAATAATGCTGCGGTGAACATGGGTGTGCTGTATCATCTTTAGTACAGCATTCACTAGTCCAGAAAAGGTTTCTACAGTTTTTTTCTGTGCATAAAATGTTAAACTTTCTTATAAAGAACACCATTCAACTACGGTAGATAACTAGGATATGACTTTTTGTATGCATGAGTAAATTAAAAAGGAACTAACATTTATGGGACATGAGCTATATGCCAGGCACTTATACATCTCTGATACATTCTGTTGTTCAGTCCATATAGTAATTCTGCGACTTACCCTTCTCAGAAGTGGGGCTGATACTTATTAAAATCATCGTATGCCAGAATTTTTATATGCATTATATCATATAATCCTCACACATCAATCATTGATGTGGCATTATTACCCTCATTTTTTTCAGGTGGCAATTGAGGTTTGGAGAGTTGAAACACCTTGACCAAAGTCACACAGCTAAAAGGTGGCAGGGTTTTACCCAACTATTAAGTGAAACACATCTATTGTAGTTCAAAAGGATGTGTTCTTCTACACCATGCTTTTTCCTGCTTCCAGGAATAACACCATACATCTATGATCTGGAGGATATTAGAACAATATCAAAAATTACACTGCTATAATAATTTATAAATAGAAAAACTACTGTAATGACTTGCCATTAAATAACAGCCCTTTGGGTTTTCCTTGCAGAGAAATAGCATCAATTAAGATGAATTCACCTGAAAGGTATCAAGGCTTGCATCCTGGGTGATTTTGCAAAATAAGTTTCTAGAACTTCCCAAAGAGTGGTTCCCATGTACTAGACCCCCCATCCTACCCCCATTTCTGAGGTTATCTTCTGTGTTATTATTTCTCCTTTTTCATTCCCCCTTTTTCTTTGGCTTGGCAGAGAAGTTTGCCCATTTTCACTGCCCTTTGCTCCCACCTCTGTTGAATACTGTGATGTTTGGGGCTGGAGCTTTGATCTGCTCCCAGCAAGCTCTTGGGGAGACCCACTGCAACATTTTCTCCCACATGGGATTTTTAGATTAACAAAGAAGTAGTGATGTATCATCTGTGCAGTCATTTAAGCTTCTCTAAGAGTTCCTGTGCACTTAGGATGATGTACCTTGGGACTGTGTAAAGCTAGAGATGGATGGAGGTCAAGAATACTTCCAGAGATTCATTTGAGGTCTTCTGTAACCTGCAAAAGCAGGATGTTAGCCAGCAAATATAAAAAGTGGGAATGGCAGAAATTGTAGTCGCTGCCAAATATCCATTCTCTCTTTCATCCTCAGTTACTGATACCCAGTTTTACTCAGAGTGAGCATGTGCCTAACGTTATGGTAAAGGAGAGGGAACAGAAATGTGTGGGGCTGCTGGGAAGTTTTGCAAAGGAAGGACCTGATTCAGCTGGAGGTGTAGGGCGCTTGCTCCTCACCCAGCCCTTCATCGATCCCTCTCCTTTGCATGCAGACAGTATGGCTGGTGCTCTGCTAGCCGTCTTCTCTAATGAGGGGACCTTGAGAATGGAAGCCACATGCTGGCAGTGACGCAGAGGAACCTGGTGTGGTCCATTGCAGAAGTGGCCACAAGTTCTTCCCACCCGCTATGCATGCTCCTCTGCACTGCGACTTTGTAGCTTCTCCCATAAAGAGATGAAGTCACTATCTCCACCCCTTGAACCTGGTGTGGGGAGTCCCAGCCTGAGGGAGGTAAGAAGGCCATCCTCTCGGAGTGTCTTCCTGATGTAGAGTGTCAGACCGAGCAGGGAGAGGAGGGCTGAGATTTATGGGAGATGGTGGTGGCTGAGACTGGAAATTAGTTGCATATGGGAAAGATTGACCAAATTAGTAAACTGTACTAAAGATAATGTGAGTCGGGTTTCCCACTGTTAGAGCAGGGAGTTACAAATACAGAAATGTAGAAAACTAGGATCAACCCTGTGTTGTGGGTTGGGTTAGGTGTATTGGTGTGTGAACTCATGGCTTTCAGTAAATATAGATGTAAATGTGCATGTCTATATGTGTACATGTGTGTATGTATATATGGATATACATGTACAGTGAGTCCTCACTTAACATTGTCGATCGCTTCTGCTACTTGAATGAAATGACGTATAATGAACCCAGTTTTACCATAGGTCAATTGATGTAAACAAAAGTTAAGTTCTTATAGCATCTTCTTAACATTATAACAAAATGATGTTATTCCAGGACCTGTTGTGTATATTCCTCTGAGGGGCCTGTGGGCAGATAACACCCCAGGAGCAATAAGCATACCTCATGCCAGACTGGCTTCTAAATAACATTTTCCACTAAATGGAAACCAGGGATCCTTGGAGAAATGGCTGGTTCCAGGCCTGGGACAGGGAAAGTCCACAATCAGCCTGGAATATCTTGTGCCAGAAAGCAAGGAAGTGCCCAGAGAATGATGTGGGCAGGTCAGGGGGACAGAGACGCTCCCTGGAATTAGCCTGTCTATCCAAATTGAGGACAATTTGAACATCAAAATAAATGATCACATTGGATTAGAACTCACTGAATGAAACAGAAACCATAAGTCCGTACAGATACAAATAAATAAACAAGTGGCAAGTTCGATGGTGAATGAGATATTTACATAGCTTCAAAGCACCTCCATCGGAAATACCAACTATAATAAGTGGGGGAAGAGTACCTTCACTGTGGAGCAGCCTGGCTGGTCACAACCTTTGTCAAGTGATCAGGGTGAACTAGGGGACAAATTGAGATCATGTGCCATTTGATAGGAGACGATGAGAAGAGCCAAACATTTCCAAGAGTCCCGCTAAAGACGCATGACCTGAATCTAATCCCAAGGCCACATCAGAAAAAAACAAATTGAGGGACATTCAGCAAAATAAATGGCCTGAAGTCTTTAAAAGATCATGAAAGTCAAAGAAAGACTGAGGAATTGTTCCCAACTGAATAGACTAAAGGACATAACAGCCAAGTGCACTGGGTCCTTTTGCTGTAAACAGTATTGTAAGGACAAGTGAAAAACCTTGAAAAGGGTCTGAGAGAAAGTAGTAAAACTGTTAGTGTCCTGATGCGAAGGGTTGTAATAATGGGCAAAGGGCACCAGGTGGTTTAAATGCCTCCCAGGTTATACATGTGCAGCCAGCCATAGTGGACCTCATCTTCAAAATCATCTTATGAGATGCCCACTACATTCTCATTACTTATTGTTAAGCGAATCAATTCATGGACTTTACTGGCTAGAAACCAGCTTTTGCAGAGAGGGTTTGACAGGGTCCCTTTGCTGCTGGAAAACAACTGAGAGCTACTAGGCAGTTACCTCATTTAAAAACACCTTTTCAAGTTGTGAAATATTGGGGCGGTAATTTTTTCAGTTTTATCTTAAAACTGGCTAGACTATCAGTAGTTAAATGTGCAAATGAAAGTTGTTCAGATTGTCAGGTAGGCCGAACTGAACCAGGCTTTACAATTCTAGCAAACCTCTCTTGCAAGTCAGCACTAAGATCTTGACTCACAATGTCTGAAGGATTTTGTTCTTTCCTTCCTGAAATCTCCCCTTTTTTTTGAAGTCCATCCTGAACACAAATTACTTTAAAGAATAATGTTTTTACAGAGTTTGAATTTTTAATTTCAGGCCTGTCCTCAGCAAGCTAATCTAAACAAGATTAACTGTGAATTTTGGGAGTAGACGTGCACATGGAGTGGGCAGTTACATGACTGGGGAGGAGGAGGTGGATAGGCCGTCACTTGTGAAATAGTCTATAGAGAGAAAAAGTATTTCAGGTTTTTTTGCACTCCAATCTTTTCCTTATATCATTTTGTTCAAAATTAAAAACACATAAAAACCATCCTTTAAACTTGTTTGATCCCTGGGAGTGGCAAATGCCTGGGGATGTCGTTAAGTCTTGCTTCTGGAAGGTGTGCGTTTCTCCCCATAAGGCCTGGCCACCACCAAGTTGGGGCACACTCAGCATGGAGCAGCCGTAGCCCTGGACTGCATTATGCTGGTGACACCAGGTGCTGAAAGTAAACAGTGTAATTTATGTACACATGTTTGAAATGGTTATTCTTGTTGCTCGATATTTGTAATTAGGCTGACCTTGAATCAAAAGAAAGTAAAAGCCTTATGTTCTTAGAGAGTTTGCATTCAGCAATATTGTTTAGAGAACAGTCTCATAGTTACATAAAATAATGGGGACATTTAAAAGGCTAATATGCACTGAACTTGAAAAGGGCCACTTTTTAGTTATCTTAAGATTTTTTTTGTATTTTTATTTTTATGTATTTGTTTTCCTTTTTGTATAAGTTGGACACTTGAAGCCTTTTTTTTTTTTTTTTTTTAAGATACAGGTTTGTACCACATGTTAAATCTCTAATATTTGGAAAATTCACTTTTCTGGTTAATTGAACTTCCATATAGATGAAGGTTAAGCAAAAATGTTTTCTAGAAAATCTTGTGAAAATGCATTAGTGTACCTTCCCTGTTTTTACTGTATACAGAGCTTAATGAATCCTGTTTACTTCAAAAGTTAGTAATTCTTCAGTGGCATCAGTATAAAACTCAACAACCTTATTCACAATAGGCCTGATATGGAAATAACCTCAGTGTCTGTCAACAGATGAATGGATAAAGAAAATGTGTGCGTATACTATTCCATTATATACAATATATATACTTATATATAATACTTTTTCTCTCTAATATTTCACAAGTGCTGGCCATTATATATTATATATATGCAAAACAGTGGAATTATGTATATGATATAAAACACATACACACACACACACACACACGCACACTATTCAGCCATAAAAAAAGAAGGAAATCCTGCCATTTGAAACAACATGGATGAACCTAGAAGACGTTATGCTAAGTGAAATTAGCCAGACACAGAAAGACAAGTACAGCAGGTCCTCAAATAATGTCCTTTCATTCAATGTCACTTTGCTATAAGTTAATGAGAGAAAAAAAAAATCAATTCCTGGCCAGAGCCACTGTCTGTGTGGAGTTTGCATGTTCTCCCCATGTCTGTGGGTTTTCTCCAGGGACTCTGGTTTCCTCCCACATCCCAAAGATGTGCACGTGAGGTGAATTGTGCCTGAATTGTCCCAGCTGAGTGAGTGTGGGCGTGTGTGACAGTGCGCCCTGCGATGGAGGGGGGCGTCCTGTCCAGGGTGGGTACCTGCTTTGTGCCCTGAGCTGCAGGGAGAGGCTCTGGCCACCTGTGACTCTAAACTGGAATCAGTGGGTTGGAAATAATTCTCTTACTTGTTTAATTAATCTTAAATGTATGTACAGCTCACATTTATTTCTGTGTTTAATATTAGAAGCGTTTGGGTCATTTTAAGTGTGGTGATGTTTTATGACCATAGAAACTAATTTAACTCTTGTTTAGATCAGTTAGCCTATGGTAAAATTGATTTCATTATACATTATTTCGCTTAAAGTTGCTGTCTGAGTACTTACTGTCGACGATGCTGACTGAGTACTTACTGTTCCATATACTAGACTTACATGTGGAATCTTTTTTTTTTTTTTTAAGATTTTTATTGGGGACTTGGGGGAGGGCAACAGCGCTGGGGAACTGGGGGAAGGGGAACAGACAAGTTGCTGTCCTTTTGCTCTTCAGTCTAGTTGTGGAGGACGTTGCTTCACTGGCCCAAGTTGGCACCATCATTGCGCTCTTCCCGGGTGAGGCAGATCAGTCGCCGGCTTCTGGACGGCCGCTCACAGCGGCTTGAGGGCTGCTCATGCTGGCTGCTGGCTACACATGGTAGCCCATGGCAACCCACTGCAGCAGGGGCTGTAGCCTACGCCGTCGCCAGCGACTCACAGCAGCCCAGCTCCAGGTTGAGCTGTTGTTCAGCATCTTAGCTGTGGAGGGCAGTGTCACTGGCCCTCATATGTGGGATCCAAACCGGGGCCCTCTGGCGTCGCAAGCCAGTTCTTAACTAATGTGCCACTTGGCCGGCTCACATGTGGAATCTTAAAGTCACACTTAAAAAAGCAGACGTAGAATGGTGATTGCCAGGAAGTAGGGGAAATGGGAGATGCTGGTCAAAGGCTACAAAATTTCAGTTATAAAATAAGTAAGTTTTAGGGATCTAATGTACAGATGGTGACTATAGTTAAAAATGCTGCATTGTATTCTTAAAATTTGCTAAAAGAGTACATTTTAAGTGTTCTTACCACACACACACACACACACACACACACACACACACACGGTAACTATGTGAGGTGATGGATGTGTTGATTGTGCTAATTATTTAACAATGTATACATATATAAAATCATCCCACTGTACACCTTAAACATATGCACATTTTATTGGTCAATTACACCTCAGTAAAGCTAGGGGGGAAAACTGAAAGACCCTTCCCTAAGTGGGGAAGACTCCTTGGGAAATCAGTGGTTTCTCAAAAGTTTAATCACCTAGAGAACTTTTAAAAATGTATTTTATTATAAATACAGGTTTCTATCCCCTAAGTTAATCTCCTGGGGAGTAGGGGTCAGGAATAGAAATGTGCAAACTTTTGTGTTTCAAGAGCTCGGCTGGGTTTGAGGAGCCCCAGCTGCAGGCTCCAGTCCGCCAAGGCCCCAGCAGACGGTGCTCCGCCCTGCCGGCTCCAGCCTCCCCTCCATCTGCCCTCTCCACTGCAGGCTGTGCTCTGGGTCCTCAGAGGCTCCCCCATGCACCCCGGTTCCCTGCACCTCCCCTGCCACCCCTCACACCCTCCTCCCTCTTCTCTCCTGGATGACCTTTCTCCCCCTTCAGGGTCCGTTCAGAGCCCACATCACACACAAGTGGAATTCATCCCCGCCTTCCCTGCTCTTCATGACGCTCTGTACAAGCACCTTCACTCAGTCACGCAACACACCATAGGCTAATACTGTAGCACATTTTATCTGTCTCTTGTAAAAGGTTTTTTTAAGTTTAGAGTTTAGGTGAAATGCACATAACATAAAATTAACCACTTTTAAAGTGGTTAAAGAATTCAGTGACATTTAGCACTTTCATAACGTTGTGCAACCACCACCTCCACCGAGTTCCGAAACGTTTTCATCACCCCCAAAGAAAACCCTGTGCACATTAAGCAGTCAGTCACTCCCTCTCCTTACTCCTCATTTCTGTGGTTTTACCTGTTCTGGGCCGTTCCTGTCAGTGGAATCCAACATGACCTTTGTGTCTGGCTTCTTTTCACTGGGATGTTTTGCACATTCATCCACATTGTATCATAGATCATATTATTAGTTGTGTCATGTCAGTTTGTTAGGGCCGCCATTACAAGGTACCTCAGACTGGGTGCTTAAAAACAAGTTTATTCCTCACAGTTCTGTAGCCAGAAGTCCAGGTCGAGGTGTCTGCAGGTTTCGTCTGAGGCCTCTCTCCTGGGCTTGCAGATGGCTGCCTTCTCCTTGTGTTCTCACATGGCCTTTTCTCTGTGCTTGTGCATCCCTGACAGGGTGGCATAGACCACAGAAGTTTATTCCTCACAGCTTTGGAGGCCGCAAAGTCCAAGGTCGAAGCATGGCAGGGTTAGTTTCTCTTGAGGCCTCTTTCCCTGGCTTAGGAGACTAGTTGGTGATACATCCCCTGGATGTACTGAAACTTGCTATCATTTCCTCCTGGCCTGGTCATGAAACGAAGAGGTGATTATTCAAAGAGAATTCCCTGTTTATTTGACCGAACTAATCCAGATAATACATTAACGTGAAACTAATGTGAAATAAACCCTGTTTGCAGGTTGATTTGTTTGCTGAAAATGTGAAGTAGTAAAAATAAAGGAACTGGGGGGAAAAAAACTTCTCCCTGTGCCTTTTCATGGTCTCCTCTGTGCCCATGCATGTTGGTGTCCAAATCTCTTCTTATGAGGACACCAGTCATATTGAATTAGGGCCCACCCGATGACATTATTTTAACTTAATCACACCTTTAAAAACCATGTATCCGGGCCGGCCGAGTGGCGCGATGGTTAAGAACTCGCTTGGGACGCCAGAGGGCCCCGGTTTGGATCCCACATATGAGGGCCAGTGACACTGCCCTCTACAGCTAAGATGCTGAACAACAGCTCAACCTGGAGCTGGGCTGCAGTCCCTGTGGCAGTGGGTTGCCATGGGCTACCGTGTGTAGCCAGCAGCCAGCGTGAGCGGCCAGCAGCCAGCGTGAGCGGCTGTCCAGAAGCCGGCGACTGATCTGCCTCACCCGGGAAGAGCGCAATGATGGTGCCAACTTGGGCCAGTGAAGCAACGTCCTCCACAACTAGACTGAAGAACAAAATGACAGCAACTTGTCTGTCCCCCTTCCCCCAATTCCCCAGCACTGTTCCCATCCCCCCAATTCACCAATAAAAATCTTTAAAACAAAAACAAACAAACAAAAACAGCCATGTATCCAAATACAGTCACATCCTGAGGTGCTGGAGGCTGGGACTTCAACAGATGAATTTTGGGGTGGGACACAGTTCAGCCCATAATAGATGTGAACATATGATTTATCCAAATAGGATAATGTAAACTTTCCCTGCAACTCAAGATGAATAACCCTGTGACATTGCTTTATTTTTCCGTGTGTCATGGAGCCGGGCAGGGACTGGGAGCATTTTGGTCTGGGTAGGTCAGAGTGTGAACTCGAGTCAGACCAGTTGGGTTCGGATCCCAGCTCTGCTGCTTAGTAGCTGTTTGAATTGGGGCAAGTTAAACACTTTTTACCTGCTCTGTCTGTCTCAGGTAAAATGGAAATAAAGGTTGCTGTGAGGATTAAATCAGCGCAAATACGTAAAGTGCTTAGAAGTATACCTGGCTCCTAGTAAGTGCTGTGTAAGTGCTGGTCGTGATTACTAGTCAGGTTTGGAGATGATGGTGTTGATACAAGGAAAATACTGCTTTTCTGTGTAAAACCAAACTGCATGTATGAGAGCGGAAATCAAGACGTTACACTCCACTGAAGGCAGTTGTATGGAATATCTAGTTTCTGCTGTCAAATGTGTGATACCGGAGGACCACACAGGAAGTGGGCAGAGGCTTGTCATCTGGAAACATGAAATTTCACAGTGCTTCCATGTTTTTCCAGTAGTTTGAGCCTTGCGGCAGAGCCTGTGAGGGAGGTAATGTGGGAGTTTCCTCCCAGTGAGTTTAAGTGAAGCGGCTCAGGGCTGCCCCAAATCCTTTTGAGTCTCACAACCGCACACAGCCTGAAAGAAACCCCCAAGCAATAAGGCTTCCAGCATCTTCTCAGGGCAGGGAGACGGGAGAGTGATGTTTTGAGCAAAATTAGTCGTTTCTCTATTTATTGTTCATTTCATTCAAAATAAGTCTGCGGTGGTGTGAATGTCTGTGTCCCGAGTCATATGTTGAAATCCTAACCTGCAATGGCGTCGTGTTTGGATGTAGAGCCTTTGGGGGTGATTGGGTCCTGAGGATGGAGCCCTCATGTATGGGATTAGTGCCCTTATAAAGAGACCCCAGAGAGCTGCCTTCCCCCTTCTGCTGTGTGAGGATGCATGGAGAAGATGCTGTCTGTGAAGCAGAAAGTGGGGTCCTCACGAAACACTGAATCTGCCAGTGCCTTTAGCTTGGACTTCTCAGCCTCCAGAAATAATCTGTGTTGTTTGTAAGTCATCCAGTCCATGGCACTTTTGTTATAGCCTCCCAAGCAGGCACATACAAGCGGCCATTTGTTGGGTACCTACACATTCAGGGCTCCATGAGGGATGCTTTACCTATCTCAGGAGATGCCCACCCTACCTCTGTGAAGTATTACTGTAGGATTGGACAGAGAAGAAAACTGAGGCTCAGGGGATTGGTCATTTACCAGCATCACTACACAGGCCTGTCTGACCATGAAGCCAGCCTCCCCTCCCCCCATCCCCAGACAGCACTTCTGCCCATCTAGGGCCCCGGGTAGAGCTGTGAAGAGCATCCCTGGGCGGCACCACCTCCAAGTTCTTCCAAGTCAGGGAATGTTTACTGAACAGATTTGCTTTTCTTCTGAAGACAGCAAGAGAGGACCACTTGAGGCATGTTTGGCCAGCACTGCACGTTTCAAAGTCACATCATTCGGGTGTTCATATCACCAGAGAAGATAGGCCTGATGTCTCAGAAGAGACAAGACAAGCTCTAAAATGGGTCAGAAATGGGAGTAATGGGCCAAGAGGAGGGTCTTACTATAACAGTCAAGAATAAGCAGCAATCTGCGGCAGCTAGTAACTAATATGGAAGATCGGCTTATACCAGAAAATAAGGGCCAAAAGGTAGGTCATGTAAAGCAGAGTTCAAGCAACGTTAGATGATGAATGGTGAGTTAATAAGAGAAACATAACTTGAAATACTGAAACTGAGAGGTTAAAATGGCCCAGGAGTATTCATGTTTAATGAAACATAGGTGACTATAGCCAAGAGCTTATCTATGAGTTCAGAGTCAAAAGTCAGACAGAAAAGAGGTGTTTCTAGGGGCTAGGTCGGTAAGACAGTGCATGACTTGTGGGGTGATCTGGGGTGGGGCGTGTGCTGATGATGAAGTGACGCCCCACCATCCCGAGCCCTGGAGGAGATGGGGAAAGGGTACAGCCTGGGCTGTTGGAGACATTCTGGTATCAAAGATTTTTTCCACACCTATATCAGTCTTACCATTGTAGATCACATGTCCTGATTCTTTAGAGAATAACACACACACACACACACACACACACACACACACACACACATACACACACTTGAGCAAGAGTCTAGGAAAACAGAGATTATGGGAAAAAATGGAAATGTCTACAACAACCCCCCCACTCCCCCAGGTGAGCTTAAACAATCTAATGGGGTCAGGTGATGATGGCAGAGGCCTGAGAGTCAACAGGGAGGACCCTTAGGTAATAGGGACATTTAACATTATTCTTCTGATACATGAACATGGGATATCTTTCCATTTGTGTCTTCAGTTTCTTTCATCAAAATCTTGGAGTTTTAAATGTACAGCTCTTTTACCTCCTTTAATTTATTCCTAAGTATTGTTTTTGGCAGTTTTGTAAATGGGATTGTTTTCTTTATTTCTTTTTCAGGTATTTTGTCATTATTGTACACAAATGCAACTGGTTTCTGTGTGTTAATTTTTGTATACTGCAACTTAACTGAATTTGTTGATTAGGTCTAACAGTTTTTTGGAGGCATCTTTAGGATTATCTCTATATAAACTCGGATAGTCTGCAAACAAAGACAGTTTTACTTCTTCCTTTCCAATATGGATGCCTTTTATTTATCTGGCCTGATTGCTCTGGCCAAGACTTCCATGTTGAAGAAGAGTAGTGTAATACATTTCTTGGTTTGTGTATGTTGAACTATTCTTGCATCCCAGGGAAAAAGCCTGCTTGATTATGGTGTGTGATCCTTTTAATGTGCTATTGAATTTGGTTTGCTAATATTTTGTTGACAATTTTTGCATTTATATTCATCAGAGATATTGGCCTGTAGTTTTATTTTTTTGTCATGTTCTGGCTTTCGTATCAGGGTAATGCTGGCCTTGTAAAATGAGTTTGGCACTGTTCCTGCCTCTTCGATTCTTTGGATGAGTTTGAGAAGGACTGACATTAATTCTTCTTTAAATGTTTGGTAAAAATCATCAGTGAAATCGTATGATCCTGGACTTTGTTGGGAGGTTTTTGATTACTGATTCAATCTCCTTATTCATTATTGATCTGTTCATATTTTCCGTTTCTTCGTGATTCTGTCTTGGTGAATTGTATGTTTCTGGGAACTTATCTATTTCTTCTAGGTTATCCAATTTGTTGGCATATAATTATTCATAGTAGTTTCTTATCATCCTGTGTATTTCTGTGGTGTCAGTTGTAATATTTCCTCTTTCATTTCTGATTTTATTTGCTTGAGCCTTCTCTCTTTTTTTCTCAGTCTATCTAAAGGTTTGTCAATTTTATCTTTTCAAAAACTACCTCTTGATCTTTCCTATTTTTCTCTGGTCTCTATTTATTTATGGCCGGATCTTTGTTATATCCTTCCTTCTGCTGACTTCAGGCTTAATTTGTTCTTTTGTTAGTTGCTTGAGGTGCCGAATTAGTTGTTTATTTGAGGTCTTTCTTTTTTCTTAATATAGGCATTCATTGCTATAAACTTCCCTCTTAAAACTGCGTTTGCACGATCCCATAGGTTTTGGTATGTTGTATTTCCATTGCATTTGTTTGGAATTTTGGTTTTTTTTAAATTTCTCTTTTGATATCTTCTTTGGTTAATTGGTTATTAAGGAGTGTTTTAATGTCCACATCTTTATCAATTTTCCAGCTTTCCTCTTGTTTATTGAGTTCTAGTTTCATGCAATTGTGGTCAGAATAGTAATTTGGTATGATTTCAGTCTTCTTAAATTTGCTGACTTGTTTTGTGACCTAACATACAATCTGTCCTGAAGAAAGCTTCATGTGCACTTGAGAAAAATATGTTTTCTCCTGCTGTTGGTTGGAATGTTCTATATATGGCTGTTAGGTTCATTTGGTCTAAAGTATGGGTCAAGTCCAATGTTTCCTTATTGATTTTCTGTCTTCATGATCTGTCCATTGATGAAAATTGGGTATTGGGGTCACCAGGAATTTACCGTATTGTTGTCTGTTTCCCCATTCAGATCTGTTAGAATTTGCTTAATATATTTATGTGCTGTGATGTTGGATGCATATATATTTACAATTGTTATATCTTCTTGATGAATTGACCCCTTTATCATTATTTAATGACCATCTTTGTCTCTTGTTACCATTTTTGGGAGGGGTGGCAGGATCTAAAAAGTAGAGAATAATTCAATGATTCCCATCTATCACCCAGATTCAATAATTACCAAGATTTTGCCATACACACCTCGTTAATTTTTTGATTGAAGTATTTTAAAGTCTCAGACATTATATTTCAGGAACCCTAGATACTTCCATGTGCATCTCTAGAAAATAAGAGTATTTTCTTATAGAACCATAATGCCATTATCCATACTCAAAAAAAATTCAACCATGATTCTATGGTATCATCTTTTATCTCGATATACCTATAAGATTTTCCTGATTATCTCAGAAATGTCATTTTACAGTTGATACGTTCAAATGAGAATTCAAACAAGATCTTCACATTACCCAGGGAAGATGTATGTCTTAGGTCTCTTAATCTAAGGGAAAT
This sequence comes from Hipposideros armiger, assembly GCF_001890085.2. Classification (NCBI taxonomy): domain Eukaryota; kingdom Metazoa; phylum Chordata; class Mammalia; order Chiroptera; family Hipposideridae; genus Hipposideros; species Hipposideros armiger. The sequence continues at coordinate 192,709 of NW_017731747.1, forward strand.
TACCATCACTTTAAAGAAAATAATTTCTCCCGTAGATTGCCCCACATTCCAAGTTTCTCTCTTTGCTTCCAGTTGGCACCATTTAATGCTTTCTTCAGTAGGAGGGTCTTCAATCTGAGAATGACTGTGTTATGACTTGGAGCCTTCTGTAGCGCTGGAGAAGCTGCCTTAGGGCTCATGTCCGGAGGTGGGGTGGGGGGAGTGGGACAGTGGGTCAGCCTCTTCCTGTTTCAGAACCAGGGGAATAATATCCTGCTTCTCTGTCCAGCTCAGGCCAGGCCACTTATATGAAGCTTTGATCTCTCTCACCTCCAAATTTTACTAAATTATATGTAGCACTTAATTATGTGTTTTTCTCTTGTTCATGGCGGTTTCCATGTTTATAAGTCTTGTTCTCCCAAAGGTGTTCTCTACTCTGTTACTCTTTGTGTTTTAAAAATTCAATGTACATTTTATGAAAGTATAAGATATATCAGAAAAGTGTGGAAGCCATATAGCTTGATGGATTTTCCTAATAGGCACACAGCCAGGTAACCAGCACCTCAGTTAGGTGTCATCATGTGCTTTCCCGTCACTGCTTTCCTCCCAGGGGTACCCACTATCATGACACCCAGCAGCAGATATTAGATTGGCTGTTATTTACTTTTATATAAATGCAATCATATAATATGTGCTGGTTTTGTCTGACTTCTTTCACTCAGCATTGCTTGTGAGATTCATCCATGGTGTTACCTGTAGTTTGTTCTCCTTGCTGTAGAGTTTTCCACAGAATATATACCAGTTTATTAGCCCATTTTACTGTTGATGGACATTTGGGTAGCATCTAGTTTGGGGCGATTGCATATGGTGCTGATGGGAATATTCTTATTCGGGTCTTTTTGGTGTACCTGTGTTCACGTGTCTGTGGAGCACCTGCCTGGAGTGGAGTTGCTGGGTCATTGGGTCTACGTAGGCTCAGCTTTCAGTGATGCTGCCAAATGGTCTTTACTGAGGCTGCACTAGATAATTTTTAAAAACCACAAATCTTACCATGTCACTTCCCAGACTTACTTAATATGCACCCCTTAATTACCCCGTGACGCAGAGCTGAAATCCAGAGTCCCTGGTGACCTGAGCGCCGCCTCCCTCATTTGCTCCAGCGCCCAGGCATGCCCGGGCTGTCTCCTTTGCTCAGACCACCCTCCTCGCCCCTGACCTGTGCCTGCCTGTTTCCTGTTTCTTCTCGAAGACTCTGCTGCTCAGGTGGTGCTCTCCCTCAGGACACAGGATGCCCTGTTTCCCCATGCATGTCTCATTGGCCTCCTCACAGTGTTATAATCATCTTTAATGGAGTTGCCTCCAATTAGACTGTAGCTCCTTAAGAACAAGGACTGTTATCTTGTTTATCGTCATGTCCTTGGCACTTAGCATGATACCTGGCCCATCGTAAATGCTCAAAAAAATACTTAATGGGTGAATGAATGACCTTTCAACTAGCCTTTAAGTACTGAACATTTGGCAGATGATCGTAACAGAAACCTGGTGACCGGTGGGTCACTTTTGGCTTTACAAAAACTTTAAATCTGGCTTTGCTTTTGAGAGTTGAAAAGAGGAGGCCTTAAAGCTCAGCCCCTCTCACAGGCGTGACAGGCAGGGAATAGCAGCAGTAATTTCGCATTGCACACTGGTGATTTGCTATGAAAACCAGTGAGAGCTTCAGTATTTTCTACCACCAAGAACCTCCTGCGTTTTTCTCCTCGTTGACTGCAATGTGCGTTGGGGGAAGGTGCATGGGTTTCGGTTTAAGCTTTAACTCTAAATCCAGGCTATGCCACATTTAATAGCTGTGCTGTTTTAGTGAAATTAGCTCCTTTGAGCCTCTGTTTCTCATGTGTGAAATGGGACAGTAACACCTGCCTTGCAGGGCTGCTGGGAGATTGGAGAGAACGAACGCACCATTTCCCAGGGATCCACTCACAGCCCCCCTACAGTGTATTTTCTCTCTCTCCTGGGGAAGTAGGTGAGATTAATGAACTAGGCTCAAGCCAGCTTCCACATGGCTCTATATGATCTTCTGGAAAGATCTGGGGAGGGGGGCTGGGTTGTATTCTCAGCTCTCCCAGCACTGGAGACGGGCCCAGCCCTGCAGTCCAGAGAGCGGGCAGGACAAGGGCCCCTCCGTGCAGGATGAAAGGGCTCAGCAGGGCAGCCCGAGAGCAGCTCTCACACCCACAGGAGACACAGGTCTACGAAACCCCTCCTTTCCCTCTTGGGTGCTGATGTCTGGGGAGGAGGTGTAGCCCACCTGTGCTGTGCTGCTCTTGCCTGGCTCTGTGAGACAGACACCAGCTCCCTGGAGAACTGTCTTTATTCCAAGATGGGGTCAGATAGATTCCTTAACTCAGAAATAATTGAAATCGTTATATTAAAAGAATGCTGAGTTTGCGTGAATTTTCAAGGATCATCTCCTTTGGCCGCCTGTGGCCTGGTGGGGCCCGCACCAGGTTCACAATGCACAGCAGAGCCCAGGGTTCCTGGTTCTGTGTGTGTGTGTGTGTGTGTGTGTGTGTGTGTGTGTGTGTGTGTGTGTGTGTGTGTGTTGGGGGGGGGTGTTCAAAGAACCATTAGGGAGTTGCAGAGTTTCAAGGGGACCCCAACTAGGACTTTAGTTAACCCTTAAATGTTGGGTGTTTTGTGAGGCATGACATGACCCTCGGGGGTACGGGGAGAATTGCTTTTTGCCCTCTTTTGGGGGAACTCCTGCGTTACTAACAGTTAATACCAACTCTTTATCATGACTGAAAAAGCACTGTAAACTTAAAAAAAAAGTCCCATAATGAAAAACAAAGCTGTTGTTCTGTTGTTTGAAGTAAGTCTGAAAAAGTGTTTAAACTGAATGTAGCTGCATCTGTTCTCTGATAACCACAAAGAAAAGCAAGGGATTTTAACAGGGATTTTGCTCTGCCAGGAGTGGACCGTGTGTTGGCTTTTAAGTGGTTTGTAAGAGCCAAGTAGAAACCACATTGTGCTTTTTGGTAATATTTAGGGTCCTGGGATGCACCCCAAAACACTAGAGAACCCTGAGAAAGATTGGTGTGCTCAGCCTCCAAGCTCAGGGCTTCTACCAGCAGCTCCCAGACATAATGTAGCTTTTAAAGTGGGATTTTGGGGGGTGGGGGTGAAAGGGGGGGAGAGTGTAGTGTATAAAAGGATTGAATTCAATTAGGTCAGTGCACCCAGTTCCTTCGAAGCCCTGTCACTCGAACACAACATATTTTTCTAGAAGTTTTGGACTCAAAGAATTCTGATTGCTGTCAGCCTACAGCGACCAGCTGTGTGTTCAGGACTCGTAGGAACGTGAGTAAAGGGATCCACTTTATGTAAAGTATTTAAAAGCATGTTCAGGAACATGCCCTTAATTTCTCCCCCTACTCCC